>NC_090927.1:203721563-204024063 GCF_040938575.1 Ambystoma mexicanum | reverse complement strand
TATTGACATTATTGAATGTGATAAGACACTGAAATGTACTTGGAATCGGGGCGCTTCTTCCTCAAGGATAGACCATATATGTATATCACATAATATACGTTCTTTATCTACTTTAGTAAGGAATGGCCCAATAATATATGGAGACCGTGCCCCGTTATCAATACGTTTACAAATTGACTGTCTGATGTTGGCTATCGACCTTTGTTTAATATTCCCGGAGCGACATTGCGGTTCATTATCCTTAAGATGGAACCCTGGGCTTTGTAAACAATTTGCACAAGTTATGTAGCAAATGAAAATTTAAATCTACTAAAGTCAATTTCTCAAAAAGAAGCAATGTGTGTAAAAGCGATTAACAAGGCTTTAATATATTTTGGTGAAAAATATCCTCTGAATGCGAGAAATCATACTCATCACTTTGATCCGGAGTGTAAAAAATTAAAAAAGGAAAAGAATAGGGAACTAAAGAGGCTAAAAAATAATGAACTATTTGCCTCAAACTACAATACTCTCCGCAAGCGAGTTTTGATGAAGTATAAAAATAGGATGAGACAGGTGCGTATATTGAATTATAATAACACCAACTGCGCACTGATGAAGTCCATCTGCAAACATGATACTAGGGCCATTTGGCAAACTATTAAAAGCACAAGTATTAGAAACACACAGGCCGATTCATGGAATAATTAGCGCGGCGCAAGTGGGCAAAAACGTGCGAATCGCAGTGGAATAGCGAAAATCGCAGTGCAAGTGCGAAAATCGCACGAAAAGCAGCGCACGTCGATTCATGGAAGGCCGTGCGCGAGAAAACCAGCGGATGTGCGATAAAAAAGTGCGCGGCGCACGTTGGCGCACAGGCCATCTAACAGCGTGCGCCAGGTCACAGCGAAAATCGCACAGGCCACAGCGGAATTCGCACATAGCGCGGCGCACGCAACAAAAGTAGGCGGAACACGGGCGTAACACTCGGAATGGGGAACAACTTGCCAAAACGTGGGCGTCACGGGGGAAGTACAGGGCACAAGTGCGCGGAACGCCCACATGCTCGCCTACAACACGTATTCATGGAATAGAATAGGGGAAAAAAGCGCACGCTCAAACCAGCGCACAGGCACAAACACGACCGCCACAAGAAAGCAGGCGGTAGCGTCTCTGCGGCTGTAAGAAATGTGCGCCAAAAGGTGCGCCAACAAATAGCACCTATATACTGCCATGATGAATGTCCCATACTGTGGCCCTCCAGGAAAAATGACGTGCAAAGGGGTACCCACAAACACGGACACCCGCTGACAAAAAATACGTGTGCGTGTATACCGGGGTGCGCGGGAAGTCTAACACGCGATTTCAGCAGGGTACGTGCATCACAGGGGTTCGCGTGAAGTTATTCACGCGATCGGGCCTGGGGGAGCGGGCTACGTGTATTTCAGGGGTTCGCGTGAAGTTTCACACGCGATCGGGCCTGGGGGAGCGGGCTACGTGTATTACAGGGGTTCGCGTGAAGTTCCTCACGCGATCGGGCCTGGGGGAGCGGGCTACGTGTATTCCAGGGGTGCGCGGGAAGTTCCACACGCGAATAGCCTGGGCGCGTGTATTTCAGGGGTGCGCGGGAAGTTCCACACGCGAATAGCCTGGGCGCGTGTATTTGAGGGGTGCGCGGGAAGTTCCACACGCGAATAGCCTGGGCGCGTGTATTTCAGGGGTGCGCGGGAAGTTCCACACGCGAATAGCCTGGGCGCGTGTATTTCAGGGGTGCGCGGGAAGTTCCACACGCGAATAGCCTGGGGGCGCGTGTATTTCAGGGGTGCGCGGGGAGTTCCACACGCGAATAGCCTGGGTGCGTGTATTTCAAGGGTGCGCGGGAAGTTCCACACGCGAATAGCCTGGGCGCGTGTATTTCAGGGGTGCGCGGGAAGTTCCACACGCGAATAGCCTGGGGGCGCGTGTATTTCAGGGGTGCGCAGGGAGTTCCACACGCGAATAGCCTGGGTGCGTGTATTTCAGGGGTGCGCGGGAAGTTCCACACGCGAATAGCCTGGGCGCGTGTATTTCAGGGGTGCGCGGGAAGTTCCACATGTGATTTGACAGTGTGGGTCCTCCCAGGTGTACCCTGTACACCCTCCACGGCCCCTGCAGCCAGCCCACACCACAGAGGACTACCCTGCATCCCTGGTCATGTCCCGCAGGCAGCCCACCCAACATGGGCATGCCCCCCAGCAAAGGCACATGTCTCCTTGAACTAATGAACACCAACTCATGTCCCCTTGCACCCCCACCCCCCAGCACTGTGGGGCACCTGCCAGCAGGCCCCCACCCATGTCCAACTCATGTCTCCCACCACCCCCACCCCCTAGCCACCAGGGTCACCCTCCACCAGGCCCCCACTCATGTCTCCCACCACCCCCACACCCCAGCAGTGCAGGGTCACCCTCCACCAGGCCCCCACTCATGTCTCCCACCACCCCCACACCCTAGCAGTGCAGGGGCACCCTCCACCAGGCCCCCACTCATGTCTCCCACCACCCCCAAACCCCAGCAGTGCAGGGGCAGCCTCCACCAGGCCCCCACTCATGTCACCCACCACCCCCACCCCCCAGCCACCAGGGGCACCCTCCACCAGGCCCCCACTCATGTCTCCCACCACCCCCACCCCCCAGCAGTGCAGGGTCACCCTCCACCAGGCCCCCACTCATGTCTCCCACCACCCCCACACCCCAGCAGTGCAGGGGCAGCCTCCACCAGGCCCCCACTCATGTCACCCACCACCCCCAGCCACCAGGGGCACCCTCCACCAGGCCCCCACTCATGTCTCCCCCCACACCCCAGCAGTGCAGGGTCACCCTCCACCAGGCCCCCACTCATGTCTCCCACCACCCCCACACCCCAGCAGTGCAGGGGCAGCCTCCACCAGGCCCCCACTCATGTCACCCACCACCCCCACCCCCCAGCCACCAGGGGCACCCTCCACCAGGCCCCCACTCATGTCTCCCACCACCCTCACACCCCAGCCACCAGGGGCACCCTCCACCAGGCCCCCCACTCATGTCTCCCACCACCCCCACACCCCAGCAGTGCAGGGGCAGCCTCCACCAGGCCCCCACTCATGTCACCCACCACCCCCACCCCCCAGCCACCAGGGGCACCCTCCACCAGGCCCCCACTCATGTCTCCCACCACCCCCACGCCCCAGCAGTGCAGGGGCACCCTCCACCAGGCCCCCACTCATGTCACCCACCATCCCCACCCCCCAGCCACCAGGGGCACCCTTCACCAGGCCCCCACTCATGTCTCCCACCACCCCCACCCCCCAGCGGTGCAGGGTCACCCTCCACCAGGCCCCCACTCATGTCCCCTATCACCCCCACCCCCCCAGTCACCAGGGGCACCCTCCACCAGGCCCCCACCCATGTCTCCCACCACCCCCACACCCCAGCCACCAGGGGCACCCTCCACCAGGCCCCCACTCATGTCTCCCACCACCCCCACACCCCAGCAGTGCAGGGGCACCCTCCACCAGGCCCCCACTCATGTCTCCCACCACCCCCACACCTCAGCAGTGCAGGGTCACCCTCCACCAGGCCCCCACTCATGTCACCCACCACCCCCACCCCCCAGGGGCACCCTCCACCAGGCCCCCACTCATGTCTCCCACCACCCCCACACCCCAGCAATGCAGGGGCACCCTCCACCAGGCCCCCACTCAGGTCACCCACCCCCCAGTCACCAGGGGCACCCTCCACCAGGCCCCCACTCATGTCTCCCACCACCCCCACACCCCAGCAGTGCAGGGGCACCCTCCACCAGGCCCCCACTCATGTCTCCCACAACCCAAAAAACCCCAGCAGTGCAGGGTCACCCTCCACCAGGCCCCCACTCATGTCTCCCACCACCACCACACCCCAGCAGTGCAGGGGCAGCCTCCACCAGGCCCCCACTCATGTCACCCCCCACCCCCCAGCCACCAGGGGCACCCTCCACCAGGCCCCCACTCATGTCTCCCACCACCTCCACACCCCAGCAGTGCAGGGGCACCCTCCACCAGGCCCCCACTCATGTCACCCACCACCCCCACCCCCCAGCCACCAGGGGCACCCTCCACCAGGCCCCCACTCATGTCTCCCACCACCCCCCAGCAGTGCAGGGGCACCCTCCACCAGGCCCCCACCCATGTCCCCCTGCCCCCAGGTCCTGACGATACACAATCATGGCAGTAATGGGCAGCATACCCAGCACAAACACCCAGGCAAGGATTGCATCCACCCACATAGTGAATGCAATTACATGACACAACCCCAATGGCAAGTATGTAAATGAACACATGTCCGTCACACACACATACACAATGGCTGCAAGTGAATGTCAAAACCCATATCATGACATGTATGAAACCAAAGACAAAATAAGACAAGTGGAAGTAAAAATAAAAAATGTATTAAAGATTAAAAATAAGTAAACAAATCAAACATACAACTATGTGGATAATAAAATAAATGGTCCATGTTGGAGAACAAAAGTAAAAATCAAAAAACGAAAAAGGAATACAAAAACAAATGTTGACCAAAGCAATATCAAGTAGAAGCAAAAGAATGAAAAACCATTTCCACATGGTGAACACAATAATGAAAAAAAGAAAATGTTCCTTCAAAAAACAAACTAAATACAGGAATGTACCAGGGTCCATGAGCCCAACACCATAAAGGAAACCTACTACTACCTAATGAAAAAAATATATACAAAAAAGTGGCCATTGTCCGAGCGGTCCAAAATAATAAAAACAAATAAAGGAAACCTAACACTAACTAACTATATAACTATATACAAAGGCAGCGGGCAAGTCCTGCGGCTCACTTGTTGATGTTGCTGGCCAGGGCATCATCGAACTCCATGTCGATGTCCTGGAGGCGGGACTCTGTCATGTCATGCTAATTGCAGGTAAACAAAGTAATCCCCACAACATGACACTAGTCTCACTATGTACAGTGTCCCTATTAGAAACCTGCAACACCTGAAATGCTCACAGCAATGCCGGACCAACAACATACTTGAGCACGTAGTACCATTAACATGACATCACAAATGTTACATATTAGTAGTCTCACCACCTGGAAATGCCTGCACTCCCACCACTACCAACTGTGCAGTGTTGGCGCCATGTAGAGTTGTAGGTGCACTGCTGCCAACATGGACACCATCTCCAGACTAGAGGTCCTTGTGTAGACATGAGGAAGGGACCTGCAAATTGGGAGGTAGACACAGAAGATGAGTTACACATCAATGCAACATGCAGTGTACAACACAACAGCAATATGCACTAGGAATGTATACACAGTATTGACTACAGACTGCCCACACAGCTCATGGGAGTCCAACGTCACTGTGTAATTCACTGTCACTTGGGCACACCCTTTGCAAGCCCGTGGAAACGGGAAGCAGGAGGGGTGTGTGTGACTCAAACCCAAGCATCTGAACCAAATACATTACAAGCCTGCATGTGCCCAGCCACAATGCAGCGTATGCCCACAGGAACCACGGAAGCCAACAAATCGTCCCAAAAAAATAGGGAATAAAAGAAATAACAATAAAAATAAAAATAAGAAACAATCAAAAATGGCCATTGATGGGCCCGGGGGGGTTGGGGAGGCCACCCAGGAGGTCCGAGGACAGGATGCACACCAGAACCCACCTGCGTGGATCCTGGGAAAATAAAACACCTCCATGGGCTCATGGCCCACACGGCTACCCTGTTGTGGGAGTATCACTGCTGTCGCTATTATCACCCTGTGCAGCTGCATCCGGAGGTGGTTGCACTATGGGAGGCAGCCCACGCAAGGCCCTAGTCTGCTCCTCCATGGCTGCAAGCATGCGGGTGTGGTAGGTCTGGTTCTGGAGGATGAGTGTGCGGAGGTCCCCATGCAACAACTCACGGGATGCCCGGACCTCCGCCCTCGTTGCCTGCATCTCAGCTGAGAGCGTACGGGTGAGACGCTCCAGCTGCTGTTCTGTCCTTTGGTGTGTTGAAGCCTCAAGCTCAACAAGAGTCGTCCTGAGGTGAAGGAGCTCCTGCCTCAGGGCTTCCCTGTGGCCCTGGGACTCAATGGAGATGGCCTCCTGCAGAGTCGCCAGTGCCGCCCGCCTGTCCCTGTTGGACCCCAACATGTCCTCCCTGTGTGACTGGCAGATGGAGTCGGTTGCCTGCTCTAGTCGCTCCATCAGCCTTTCTGGGGGGACAATGGAAGTGGCCACCCTATCCATGGCCTGAGCCATCATCTCGGATGATGCAGCCTGTTGGGTTGCCATACCGTAAATGGATTGCTCCCATGCGGTATTGCCGGGTGGCGTACGGCCACCACGTCGGCGGGCACCACACCTGTCTGGGGCAAGGCGAACTGCGCCTTGCTGTGCCGGCACTGCCTGAGGCTACAGGACTGCATTCCCCCTCTGATCTGCTGGCCCAGGAACAGGATCAGATGTCGCGGAGTGTGACCCTGCATCCGTAACCACCGAAGGCGTAGCTGCCAACACTGACATCCCCATGGAGGGTTCTGACCCTGGTGCAGGTGGGTGAGACAGAACAGAATCCCTCCCTGGAACACTCACCTGCGACGGCACGTAGGTCTCATCCGAATCAACACCTGAGTACAGCTCGGGGGAGGTGCAGCCAGAGACACCCCTTGAGAGCACGACCTGCAGTACTTGTGGGTTCTCCCCCACCACCACACCACGTCCCTCACTGGTGGTTGGTCGGCCCTCGGACCCCTCCTGGGTCTGCACCATCTCCACAACCCCAGCAGTATCAGGTGCGTCTTCCCCTGCAAAGACATGAAAACAAAGAAATGGAAACAGGCATTAGCACCATGGCACACAATGAGGGCTGAGAAGCAAGAGAACCAGTACTTGATTGACACATGTCCCACATGACTAAAACCCTCCCATGCATGCACCCTCACTGCGTATGAAGTGCAGGCAAATGGCACACACTGATGACACCAAGATGGAAAATGAACACATTTTCTGCATGCTGCCTGGCAGTGGCATCACACATTGGCCTGTGATTGCCAGGTGAAACACACATGCCATCACACAGATGGCATGTACCATTGCTATTGAGTGAAGATGGAGAGGAGGGCAGCACCTATTCATTCAGTCCAGTTCCCGCATGTAATTGCTTTTCTAATTCTAACAGGTCAGATTTTTCACCTGGAGCTGCCAGTCTGAAATGGTCCAATTGCACAGGGACATGTGTGTACAAATGATATCCAGGTAACAAAGTCACTCCACTTCACCATTGCCATGTCAGACATGTGACTAGTGGACAGCGACATGGCTAGTAAAAGTGGGGGAATGCAAACAATCTGACTGAATGAACAGTGAAAAATAAGCAACAATGTTGTGGCAAGGTGACACTTCAAGGGCAACTGGCGTGCAGTTGGGCTAGATGTCTACTGTTGGCAGAAGGGATACTGCTATGGCCAAATGCAGCTGCGCAGGAAGTATTGCATGAAACACATGGCTGACCCATACGACTCAGGCGCACACACTCTCACCTGGCACACAAACAGAAGCCCTCACACACACACCATGCACATGGATGACACACACATGCATGTGCACTCACCGGACAATGCCTCGTAATCAGCCAGATCTCCCACGCCTTGGATCTGTTCCTCCGTGATGTAGGTCCCAGCGACTGACTCATGTGGAGTGAGTTCCATGTCTACTACTGGAGACCCACCTCCAGTCACACGAGTTGCGGCATGACTTGAGGCCAGTTTACTCTTTGCCCTGCGCTTTAGGTCATTCCAGCGCTTATAGCAATCATTGGCTGTGCGCCTCACGATTCCAAAGGCACTTACGATGTCCGCAACGGTCTGCCAGTGTGCCTGGCGTTGTGCAGGTGTGGTCTTGGATCCTGCAACAATGACCATCTCGTTGTCATGTCCGGACACATACTCGACAAGTGCATTCAGTTCGTCATCCGTGAAGCTGGGCTTCCTGGACGGGCCGGACTGTGTAGCCGTGTCTGGGGCATCAGCCTGTGCCGGACGAGCACTCTTCCTCTTCCGCTTGGAAGGTGGTGGTGATCCTGAGTGTCCTGCGCCGCTCTGGACACTAGGGGCAGGAGCCCTGGTGGACTCTGTATCAGGAGTGTGGGATTGCACACTCAGCATGGGAGTTGGTGCAGGCATTGGCTCTAGTGTGATGGTGTCAGGGGGAATGTCAGCAGCATGGACTAGGACCGACACTGTCCTGGCTGGGTGTGTGAGGGCTGGGGTGGATGGAGCCGCAGCTGCCCCTGCAGCCTCTACGCCCTGCCTCCTTGGTGCAGCAGATGACCTTGCTGCCCCAGATCCACGTGGCATGATGGCATCAACGTGCACCAGCGCACGTGTCGTAGCCCTGCTGACCTGGAAGTCAGCCATGGAGTCAGCCAGGTCTGGTGCCACAATGGGCTGGTCCAACAAGGGCTGAGCATGGATGGTGTCAGCCACATCAGCCTCAACGGGAGGGGGGGGATTATGGGTGCCCGTGACTGGTCCTCCACACATGGGGGGACAGGCTCACCCTGCAAGTTACGACCACGTCCCCTACCGGATCCACCACGGCCACCACTTGTGGCTCTTCCACCTTTGCCATCCTTACGGAATCCTCGCCTCCCAGCCATGGCACTGATGTTAATGTGCGTATGGGAGTGGATGTAGACTATTGTCCTGGGCAATTGGGGGTCAAAGGGGTTGGGTACCAGATGGTAATTGTACCCTAGTGCTCTAGCAAGGCTTATTGTAACCCCTGGGGAAAGATGACGGGTCACGCAACGCACAGGAGGCCCAAAAAAGGGAGATGACGTGCACGCAACCCCTCCTAGACCATGTGTGCAGAAAGAAAAACCTGCACTACGCTGTGGCACCCAGTAACACAAGAATGAACGTATGCGTGTCACACGCAGCCTAGAATGACCTCTGAAGGGGTAGGCTACACACGGGGCAAGCACAGATGTTAGATACGTGCGTGACTCACCGTCTGCCTGGTAAACGAGCGTGTAAAAGGAGCACATTTGGTTGGCAACACCCCCGCCAAAAGAAGATTTGTACGCTGTCTGAGGAGACAGGACAACAGTAGAAGGGAACACTGTTTGAGGGAACAGGCCCAGGTAAACCAGTAAAAGAGAAAAAAGAGAAAAAGCTGTCAGAGGTAACAGGGAATACGAACTTGAAACGCCGTGAAGTAAATCACGTGTGAAACGACAAGAAGTACAGAATTCACCCACTCGCTCTCCACGAAAAGCACGTACAAGGAAAACGTGTTCTACACGTACCTTTTATACAGGCCCACACGTCCAGCGTCATTTCCACCAATTACATGCTTTGTCACTTCTGCGTGTAGGGCCATTTCGACCAATTACACGCTTTGTCACTTCTGCGTGTAGGGCCATTTCCACCAATCACACGCTTTGTCACTTATGCGTGTAGGGCCATTTCCACCAATCACACGCTTTGTCACTTCTGCGTGTAGGGCCATTTCCACCAATCACACGCGATTACACTCTGACGTGCAGTCTTTCCACGTGTGCTCTGTCATCACGTGCTGTGTGGGAAACACCTGTGCGGGTCACGTCACAGACGCGCTGAGGGCCTTTCCTCAGTTTTCACACTGACGTGCAGGATTTTCACGTGCCAAATCACTCCGTACCAAGCTGGCCACGCGTACGCACACGGAATACCACGCTCCTGCCCGTGGAGGCCGAACTACTGCCCCCCAGAGCCCGAGCACGCTCCCACCTGCTGCTGCCTGACTGCCTGCTGCCCCTGCACTGCTGGGGGGTGGGGGTGGTGGGTGACATGGGTTGGGGCCTGCTGGCAGGTGCCCCACAGTGCTGGGGGGTGGGGGTGGTGGGAGACATGAGTCGGGCATGAGTGGGGGCCTGGTGGAGGCTGCCCCTGGTGGCTGGGGGGTGGGGGTGGTGGGAGACATGAGTGGGGGCCTGGTGGAGGCTGCCCCTGCACTGCTGGGGGGTGGGGGTGGTGGGAGACATGGGTGGGGGCCTGGTGGAGGCTGCCCCTGCACTGCTGGGGGGTGGGGGTGGTGGGAGACATGGGTGGGGGCCTGGTGGTGGGTGCCCCTGGTGGCTGGGGGGTGGGGGTGCAGGGGGACATGAGCAGGTGTGCAGGGTAGTCCCCTGTTTTGTGGGCTACCTGCAGGGGCCGTGGAGGGTGTACAGGGAACACCTGTGAGGACCCACCCAGCCTAATCGCGTGTAACTTCCCACGCACCCCTGTAATACACGTACCAAGCCAAATCGCGTGTGAGAATTCCCGCGCACCCCTGAAATACACGTACCCTGCTGAAATCGCGTGTAAAACTTCCCGCGCACCCCTGAAATGCATGCGCACAGGCTATTCCCGTGTGGAACTTCCCGCGCACCCCTGAAATACACGCGCCCAGGCTATTCGCGAGTGGAACTTCCCGCGCACCCCTGAAATACACGTAGCACGCTGGGAGACATGAGTGGGGGCCTGGTGGGGGGTGCCCCTGGTGGCGGGGGGTGGGGGTGATAGGGGACATGAGTGTGGGCCTGGTGGAGGATGCCCCTGCACTGCTGGGGGGTGGTGGTGGTGGGTGACATGGGTTGGGGCCTGCTGGCAGGTGCCCCACAGTGCTGGGGGGTGGGGGTGGTGGGAGACATGAGTCGGGCATGAGTGGGGGCCTGGTGGAGGCTGCCCCTGGTGGCTGGGGGGTGGGGGTGGTGGGAGACATGAGTGGGGGCCTGGTGGAGGCTGCCCCTGCACTGCTGGGGGGTGGGGGTGGTGGGAGACATGGGTGGGGGCCTGGTGGAGGCTGCCCCTGCACTGCTGGGGGGTGGGGGTGGTGGGAGACATGAGTGGGGGCCTGGTGGAGGCTGCCCCTGCACTGCTGGGGGGTGGGGGTGGTGGGAGACATGAGTGGGGGCCTGGTGGAGGCTGCCCCTGCACTGCTGGGGGGTGGGGGTGGTGGGAGACATGAGTGGGGGCTTGGTGGAGGCTGCCCCTGCACTGCTGGGGGGTGGGGGTGGTGGGAGACATGAGTGGGGGCCTGGTGGAGGCTGCCCCTGCACTGCTGGGGGCTGGGGGTGGTGGGAGACATGAGTGGGGGCCTGGTGGAGGCTGCCCCTGCACTGCTGGGGGGTGGGGGTGGTGGGAGACATGGGTGGGGGCCTGGTGGTGGGTGCCCCTGGTGGCTGGGGGGTGGGGGTGCAGGGGGACATGAGCAGGTGTGCAGGGTAGTCCCCTGTTTTGTGAGCTGCCTGCAGGGGCCGTGGAGGGTGTACAGGGAACACCTGTGAGGACCCACCCAGCCTAATCGCGTGTGATAATTCCCACGCACCCCTGTAATACACGTACCCAGCAAAATGGCGTGTGATGATTCCCACGTACCCCTGTATTACACGTGCCCTGGCTAATCGCATGTAAGACTTCCCGCGTACCCCTGTAATACACGTTCCCTGGACAATCGCGTGTTGAACTTCCCGCGTACCCCTGTAATACACGTTCCCTGGACAATCGCGTGTTGAACTTCCCGCGTACCCCTGTAATACACGTTCCCTGGACTATCGCGTGTTGTACTTCCCGCGCACCCCTGAAATACACGTACCCTGGCTCCGTGGCTAATCGCGTGTATGACTTCACGCGTACCCCTGATATGCACGTTACCCGCTTTGCGTTCCTTGTTTGGCAGCCCTGTAAACTGGTCCAGTGTTAGCGCAGCCCTTTGCGATGATTTAGCGATTTTGATGGCTTTTCCTTGCGCAAGGGCGTTCTTGGGGGCGTTACTGGCGCTGCTGCAGGGTCGCTGCGATACTCTGCGTCACGGCTGGTTTGGGAGCCTAAAATCCATGAATACGCTGTGCGCAGAAATCGGTTTTAGCGCACGTGCCTGGCGCAGACAATCGCACGCGGACATTCTGCGCCAGCCGCTTGCGACACTTTTCTGCGAAATTCTATGAATTACCCTGACAGTTTCTTCACCTACCCAGATCAAGGCAAGTGCTTGGCACGACTTTATTTCGGCAAAATTCTGAACTTCCACTCAAATTTAGGGATTTTCCAACTGTTCCTATCAAGTATGTACAAGGAGGAGTTATGTACTGGTCTTTTGATGATATAAAATGGGCAATAGGCAAATTGACATTTTCGAAGTCAGCGGGACCGGATGGGTTTCCACCTTGTGTGTACAAAACTGACCCCACCCTATGGGCCAATATTCATAAAATAAAGTTTGATTCGATAATTTCTACTGGGCATATCCCACAAACCTGGCTAACTTCTAACATCATACCCATTTATAAAAAAGGAGACTCAACCTTACCAGAGAATTATCGGCCGATTTCTCTAAATAACACAGAAGCAAAAATGTTTGCCGCTCTGCTTATATATGATTTAGAGCAATACATTGAACAAAATGCTTTATATGCAAAATTTCAAACAGGCTTTCGAAAAAATATAAGTACTACTCTCAATGCTACCATCTCCCACATACTATCTGGTGTGACCCGTAAGCATTCTGTCCCAGTATATATTGCTCTTATCGATATGTCTGCCGCATTTGACTCTGTGGTGCGAAATGTCTTATGGACCAAGATGGCTAAGTTGGGAATTCCATCACAAATAATATATTGGCTTGTACAACTCCATACTGGAACATCTTATAGAGTTAGAATTTCAGGTGAAGGTGGGATTACTGAGCCAATAAGAACCTTTATTGGATTAAAACAGGGCTGCAATCTTGCCACTCTCTTCAACCTCTATATAGCTGATTTGGATTGTACTTGGAGTAAGAATGGTCTTTTTTCTATTAAACTTGTTTCATTACGCCTGCAATGGTTACTGTTTGCTGATATCATTTTCTTTGATCCAACCCCATCAGGGCTGCAAACCAAATTGCATTTATTTGAGGAGTTCGCCCGTGCACATAATCTTTGCCCCAATCCAACTAAAACCGCAATTTGGGGCATTGTGCCGCTGTTACAGAATATTTGACTTGGTAACCAGCTGACAAAAATGGTTGTATATCCCACAATGTGATAAAAGACGGACGGACGGACGGACGGACGGGGCTGGGACTAATGACCTGGCATCCCCTATGGAGTAGGCTGACCTTGTATAGGGTCGCACCGACCAGCCACTCGGGTTTCCACTGTATACAAATGACGCAACCTATGACGCTGTGTCCCCTTTTAAGCGTTTGCTTGCACCCTTTTTCCCCAGAACGTTACATGGCAGAAGAGTTCTTTGCTGACGTACCTATTTTTGTAGAAATAAAAACTTGTTAACCTTGCAAGTGTTTCTTGGGCCTTTTTCCGCAGGGTGTGTTCTTTCTGGTGTGAGTTTTTAGGGGCGTGCCTTCACCTGCCAGAAGAAACATAATCTTTGACCCCAACCCCTCAAACATGCATGTAAATGTTTTCCACCTATCCGTCGAATGGTCTGTGGGGATGTGGGCAATTTCCCTGATGTTCTCTCAGCTGTTCTGTAAAGTAGTTAAATCTGGGGCAACGTGAGTTTAGTTCTGGATCGTATCTAGCATGATTTTTTGAGGTAGCTACTGGACCCGGGCCCGAGCACACCAGGGGTGGCTCTGCGTTCGCAAGTGGGTATTCCCAGTATCAGTCTGCAAGTTCATTTAAGATTTCTGGAATTGTTCTATTCTGATTTCTGGAATATAAACTATTCGCAACTTCCCCGGAAAATACAAATGTCAGGAATGCCGTGGGGTGATGGTGTCAAAGGGCCCCCATGTTAACTATACTTGGTTTAGGAAGTGTGCCGTCCTGTGCAAGAAATGGGGTTTAGATATTACTCGGTTTAAGGCGGTTGTCGTGAATAAACAGCTAAAAAAGAAAGCCCAGGAGTTGGAATTTAACCAGGCCATGGAGAGTATTACTAAGTTGTGCTCACTGAGATATCTAACTGGTGCACGCAGCTCAACTTCAGGAACTACCCTAGTAAGCACAATAAGATCTCCGGCCCAAAGATGCATTGTGGCAATGGTCAGGCTTAATACTCTACCGTTAAAGGATCAAATGTCCTGGCTTTTTAAGAATAAGTACTGTCCCTGTGGTATTGGGGCTATTCAGGATTTACCTCATTTTCTGTTAATTTGCTATATAATATTGGATCTATGGAGGTAGTGGTTGCGTTTTCATTTTATATGTAACCATGTTAGATCGGTTTCTGAGGCAATGTTGTTCATCTTGTCTTGTGTTTATAGATGTTAATCTCTTTGAATATTTAGATGTCTCTTTGAAACGATTGGGAAGACAATTTTAAAGCCTTACGCTGCACGTTTTTTGTATCCAAATTTGCCAATCAGTGCATTTAAATTGTTGCGCATATCGGTGGTGTCAGTTGTACACTACTCGAACAGCCTAGGGAATCGGGCATATAGATTGATTGAGCTCCTATCGAGTGATGGGCATTATAACTGTGGATGACTACTCCATTTTTCTGTTTGTATCTGAGCACACATGTAATGTATTGCACTTTATAATCCTGTTACATTGTTGATGTTATTGTTGTGAATGTACCAATGTAGAAACTCGGATATGGATTTTGTTGCATGTATTCTTGTATTAAATAAATTACATATGTGCCATGCACAGAGAATTGAAGTGGGCGTATACAAGACGTGGATTGTATGTTGATATACAGGCCGATTCATGGAATTAATGTGCGCTGAAATTCGAATCGCAGTGCCAGTGCGAAAATCGCAGCGAAACCCACGCACAGCGATTCATGGAAGTCTGTGCGCGTGGAAATCCATGGATGTGCGCTGAAAACCTGTTCGGCGCACGCTGGCGCACACGCCTTCAAAAAACGTACGCTAAGCGCACCGCGAAAGCGCACACAGTGTGGCGCACACAACAAAAGTAGGCGTAACACGGGGCGTGACACGCGGAATGGGGAACAACACGTGAAAATGTGGGCGTCACAGGGGAAGTACAGGAGGCAAGTGCGCGGAACGCCCACACGCTCGCCTACAACACGTATTCATGGAATCGAATAGGGCAAACCAGCGCACGGGCAAAGACGCACAGAGGCCTAAACACGTCCGCCACACGAAGGCAGGCGGTAGCGTCCATGCGCATGAAAAAAATGTGCGCTAACAAAAAGCACGTATATACAGCTATGATGAATGTCCCATACTGTGTCCCTCTAGGACAAATTACGTGCAAAGGGGTACGCGACAAACACGGACACCCGCTGGGTGAAAAATAGCGTGTGCGTGTATTTCGGGGGTGCGCGGGAAGTTTCACACGCCATTTCATCAGGGTACGTGTATTATGGGGTTCGCGGGAAGTCTCACACGCGATTGGATCCGGGTACGTGTATTTCTGGAGTTCGCGTGAAGTTTCACACGCGATAGGCCTTGGGCGAGTGGGGTACGTGTATAACTGGGGTGCGCGGGAAGTTTCACACGCGAAAGGGCCTGTGCGAGTGGGGTACGTGTATTTCTAGGGTACCCGTGGAGTTTCACACGCGATAGGCCCTGTGCGAGTGGGGTACGTGTATAACTGGGGTTCGCGCAGAGTTTCATACGCGATTGGCCCTGTGCGAGTGGGGTACGTGTATTCCTAGGGTTCACGGGAAGTCTCACACGCGATTTCAGTAGGGTACGTGTAATTCGGGGGTGCCGGGGAGACCTACACGTGAATTGGCAGTGTGGGTCCTCCCAGGTGTTCCCTCTACACCCTCCACAGCCCCTGCAGGCAGCCCACACCACAGGGGACTACCCTGCACCCCTGGTCATGTCCCGCGGGCAGCCCATCCACCATGGGCATGCCCCCCAGCCAAGACACATGTCACCTTGCACTACTGATCACCAACGCATGACCCCCTGCACCCCCACCCCCCAGCAGTCAGGGGCACCTGCCAGCAGGCCCCCACTCACGTCCCCCAGAACGCCCACCCCCCCAGCAGTCAGGGGCACCTGCCAGCAGGCCCCCCCACATGTCCCCCAGCACTCCCAGCAGTGCAGGGCACCTGCCAGCAGGCCCCCACACATGTCCCCCAGCACCCCCACCCCCAGCAGTCAGGGGCACCTGCCAGCAGGCCCCCACTCATGTCCCACACATGTCCCCCTGCACCCCCACCCCCCAGAAGTCAGGGGCACCTGCCAGCAAGCCCCCGCTCATGTCCCACACATGCCCTCCTGCACCCCCAGCAGTCAGGGGCACCTGCCAGCAGGCCCCCACTCATGTCCCCCTCTACCCCCACCCCCCAGCAGTCAGGGGCACCTGCCAGTAGGCCCCCACTCATGTCCCACACATGTCCCCCTGTACCCCCATCCCACAGCAGTCAGGGGCACCTGCCAGCAGGCCCCCACACATGTCCCCCTGCACCCCCACCCCCAGCAGTCAGGGGCACCTGCCAGCAGGCCCCCACAAATGCCCCCCCCGACAGGTCAGCACACTCCAGACCCATGCCCCTCATGGCCACCCAAATCCCACCCCAGTCCAAACACCCCACATTGCATTTCCAAAGTCATGATAGAAAATACATAAACAGCATGGCCATGAATCAATGTCCCTCAGACCCATGTAATGGTGACACACGACAGTGAAAATATCAACATTGTGACACGCACAAAACAAAAGAGATAAGACCACATCAGTAAAGTATATAATAAATGTGTATTCAATGATTAACCAAATCAATAAAAAAAACGCACAATAATGGAAATAATGAAGAAAAAGCTGCATGTCCAAAATATTCAAAAAAATGCGTAAAAGCAGAATTCAAATCAATCCAAAAGCAAATGGGTCCAAAGAGTCTGTCCGTGCAACCAAATCCAAACTGTAAAAATAAGACACATCCATTGATCCATGGTAAAAAAATTAACTTAAATTAAGTGAAATCCAGTGTTGAACTATATACAAAGTACAAATCCAGCGTCCATGAGCCCAACCATTGAAAGGAAACCTACAAAAACCCTACCTAATGAACAACTATATACAAAAAGGTGGGGCATTGTCCAAGCGCCCCAAATGAAATGAAAACCAAAAGGAAACCTAACACTAATTAACTATATGCAATGGCAGCGGGCTAGTCCGACGGCTCACTTCCTGATTTCCCGGGCCAGGGCATCATCGAACTCCTGCTCGATGTCCCGGAGGCGGTCCTCTTCCATGGCCCTGAGGGTTCGCAGGGACGATGACATCCAGACCTCCAGGTCCCTGCGAATTGCCTCGAGGCACTCGGCCCGCCTCAGAGCCCTTTGCATGGAGTTCTCCGCCCTGACCATCGTGAGCCGCGCCTCTTCCGCCCGCTGCCGCTCCGCATCTATAGCATGGCCTAACCGCTGCCACACGGAAGACACTTCCCGTCCTGGGTCCTCCTGCCCTACGGCCGATGCCTGCCCCTCCGATGTCAAAGGCCCCGAGCCATCATGGCTCCCACCTTGTTGCTGCTGCTGCTGTGCCTGTGCCCTGGCTCCTGCTGCCTGCACATCCTCCTCCGGCTGGGGTCACGACTCCGGACTGTGACAGGGATGTGTCCTCAACCAGCCTGGCCGCACGGTCAGAGGCAGCTCCACAGGGTACCCATGTGATACATGGGTGGGAAGATGGCACAGAGGACGACTGGCGCATACGGGGTTCAGGTGAGGAGGGGTCGAAGCAAGGTTCAGCAAACGGAGGAATCCGGCCTGGCTGACCTGTCCTAGTAGGCTGACGTGGTCAACGAGCCATTCGAGATGACGTGCAGTCTCCCCATGAAAAGACTGCTGGTCACCTTGCATGTCCCGCTGACACAACGCCACCCCACCCAGGACAGGCTCAACCCGGTCCCGGATAGCCACGTCCGCAGGGAGAGGAAGGCCAGTTGTTGTAAGCGGATCCCCTCCCTGAAAACGGGTCTGGACGTAGGCATCCCTGCTGGTGCGAGATGATGTAGTCACAGGATCGGGGACAGGATTACACACAGGCACCTCTGCGGCGGCCTGTGCTGCCTCCTGTCCCTGCACTGCACCACTGGCACCAGTGGAATCCCCACCTCCATACCCCGTCTCTGTCCCTTGCGCAGCCTCCTCCTCCACCAAACCCCCCACCAACCTGGATGACTCCTTGCCATCTTTCTTCGTCTGCCCCTTTTGCTGCCGAGGAGTCCAACTCCGACCTCCGCCTCTTGGACCTACCCTCGGCAGCTGCGGCCTGGGACGCGGCACCTGACATCTCACTCCCTGACGAGATCACAACCTGGGAGGGGAGCCGGGCCTTACGTCTCCGGCTGGTGGTGTGATCCCCGCCGCTGTGCTCCACAGCACCCTCTCCACCCTCTTCATCAGTTGACACTGCAGACAGGGAGAGATGGGAGACAGGCATCAGGACACTGTACAATGGACTGATACACACATGCCAGTTGCACATGAGTGGCAGTGTCAAACTTCAGACATGGCATCACAATCCCCAATACACATGGCATGTCACCTCACAAACATGAGCAGTTCCACAGCCATATGGCAACAGCCAGCACCATCCATACACATACAACAGCATTAGCAGCCAAAGGTGAGCCAGACATCACATGAAACACAGGGAGTGCACTAGACATGCACACACGCCACCATACTTACATGCATGTGTACACCTCAACCAACTGTCGCAGTGATGAGATCGGCATCCATGTCCCATCTGGCAATCGTCTTCTACATATCAGTGTCACAAGCATCCATGTTGCATCCTTGTGAAATACACGCACATGCACATGGTGCAGATACATGCAGCTGGAACCGACATCCATGTGTGACACCACAACCATACAAACTTACGTACACAGTCATTCAAACATGTGTGCTCACACATCTGCATTTGGCATGCAAGCTTACACACACGTGCAATTTTTTTCACGTGCCAAACCACTCCGTAACAAGCTGGCCACACGTAAGACCACGCACCTGCCTTGAAGGCCATTTTCCTGCCCCCAAGAGCCCCGAGCACGCTCTCACCTGCCATCTGCTGCTGCCTGCTGCCCACGTGCCCTGCTATTTGGTGCCTGCACATCAGCCATCTGCAGGGGTCCAGTTGCTGTGTCCACCCCTGCTGGAACAGAAGACTCCCGACTGGGATACCATCGCTCCACAGCCCAGCCCCAGGACACAGTTGCCCACCCACGCCTGCCTCGGAGGTCGCCATGTCGGGGCAAACGCCATCTGAGACCACTGGCGACCCCCAGCTAGAGGGGCAGAGGGCCATCAGCTTCAATCAGAAGGAAGTTGGTGTCCTGGTGGAGCATGTCCTGGGGCATTATGAGGCCCTCTTCAGAACATCACACGCCAACAAGGAAGGACGGGATAGGATCTGGGACGACTTTATGGTTGCCATCAACGCGGAGGGGGTGGCAACCCGCAACATCAAGCAAGTCAAGAACGCTGGGAGGACTTGAGGTCCAGGACCCTCATAAAGGCCCGGCGCCTCGTGGAGGGGGGCCGGGGCAGCATGAGTACCATCCAGATGAGGATCCTGGAACGTGTAGGCCCAGCGCTCCACGCCCAGATCCTTCAGAGGCAGACCCGTCTGGAGTTGAGCGGTAAGTGGCCAAGCATTGCTGTGTGAGACAGGACATGTTGCAGGGTGCTGGTTGTCTGATACTTGCCTGTATGTGTGACATAGGCCATGTACGTATGTGTGTGTGTGCAGGGACATCATGGTCATGCATGTGAGACCAGCAATGTGTGAACCACATGGTTGGTGCATGTGTTACAATGCAACATGCGGAGCAGCATGCGGAATGCACACATTAATGCATGCCTGTCTCTGTTATTGGACAGGGATGGGGTGTGTGAGATGGGTGCTGCTGTCATGGACATGTCTGTGTCCATGTCTGTATCCATGTCTGTGTGTCTGACTTGCATGTCTGTGACTTGTAAATGCCATGGATGCATGACACATCTCTGACAATGTTTAGATTCACTGATGCAGCCTACTCATCCTTGTATCCACTGTGTCAGGGGTGTATGAGGCCAGATGGATGAAACTACGGTGAAGTGTGTGCATGTGATGGGCATGACCCATGATGCATGTGGTTTTCAAACCAGCATTGTATGTTTCAAGAGTCCCTTGGACATGTATGCTAATGTTCATAGCATGTGCCATGCCTGTTAATGCATGTGTTTTGCCTGCACTGACCCATGTGTTGTGGAGGGAAGTGATGTTTGACAATGCCACTCATCTGCTATTGCTTCCTGTCTAGGGGACCATTGCACAATAACCTGATGCTTGTGTTCTATGTCTCCCTCTACACAGCGGCAAGTGATGAAGAGGGCGGAGACGGTGCTGTGGAGAAAAGCGCGGGGATGCCTCCACTGGCCGGCGACGCAAGGCCCAGTCACCCTCCCAGAAATTACCATTGTCCGGGAGTGAGGGGACTGGTGCTGCGTCTGCCACTACGGCTGCAGCGGAAGGGGTGGGTGAGCCCCCACAGGGGCCTGCAACGGCGGAAGACGGTGTGGAGCCATCCAGGTTGGTGGTTTCCACAATGAGGAGGAGGTCGCTACTGAGCGGCATATGGGGCCTGGTGGGGGTGGTACCACTGGTGCAAGTGGTGCAGTCCAGGGCCAGGGGCAGGAGGCAGCACAGGTCACCGTGGAGGGGCCTGTGCATGTTGCTGTCCCTTACCCTGTGACTGCACCACCATGCACCAGCAGGGATGCCCCATCCCAGGCCCGTCCGCAGGTAGGGGGGGGATGTCCATGTCATCGGGCACTCCTCTGCCTGCGGATGAGGGGACCCCTGGCCGTATGGAGAAGGTCCTGATTGGTGTCGCGTTGCGCACGCGTGACATTCGTGATGACGTGCATGCTTCCCAGGGGGAGCACGCACGTCATCACGAAGAGCAGCGTGCCAACGTGGCCCAGTTGGGAGTGTCCATGGTCAGGGGTTTTGTACATGTGTCGGCCACTCTGGCGGCCCTCTCCTTCTCTGTGGAGACTATGCGCCAGTCGTTCTCCATGCCGTCTTCCGGCCCAGATGCCATCAGGGCCCCCTGTGGACCTGCCCTGACCAACGCAACCAGCTCGGTGGGGATCCCATCCCTGCCACAGTCGGGAGTCGGAGGTCCAGCAGGAGTGGACAGCACAGCAACTGGACCCCAGCAGGTGGAGGATGTGCCGGCATCATCGAGCAGGGCACGTGCACGACGGTGTCGGTGGATTCCATCAGCCTGGATGCCATCGTGCTGGCAGAGGCAGTTGCGTCGGAGGCAGCGGCAGGCTCAACGTGGGAGGCATCATGGCTCGGGGCCATCTACATCAGAGGGGCAGGCATCGGCCGGAGGGCAGGCAGACCCTGGAATGAGTGTCTTCCGTGTGGCAGCGGTTGGGCCAGCAGATAGGTACGGAGCGGAGGTGGGCGGAGGAGGCACAGCTCACAATGGTCAGGGTGGAGAACTCTATGCACAGGGCGCTGAGGCGGGCTGAGTGCCTCGAGGGAATTCGCAGGGAGTTGGAGGTGGACATGGCATTATCCCTGCGAGACCTCAGGGCCAGAGAACAGGCCCGCCTCCAAGACATTGAACAGGAGTTCGATGATGCCCTGGCCCATGACATCAACAAGTGAGCCGTTGGACTGGCCCGCCGCCATTGTATATAGTCCATTAGTGTTAAGTTTCATTTCTTTTTTCTTTCATTTGGGGCGCATGGACTATTCCCCACATTTTTGTATATAGTTAGTAATTAGGTAGGTTTCATTGTAGGTTTAATTTATGTTGTTGGGCTCATGGACCCTGGATTTGCTATTTGTACATAGTTTTACAGTGGATTTTTCTCCTTCATCTTTATTTTTTTTCACCATGGAGCAATGGATATTACGCTTTTCTTTCCCTATGGATTTTCTTTGTTGGACGGTGACTTTGGACACATTTTCATTTGGATTCATTTGGATTCTCATTTTTTTTATTTATCATTTTTTGGGACATGCTGCATTTTGATTATTATTGGCATTATTGTGTGTTTTTATTTCATTCCCTTCATTTTGACTTGAATACATTTTTGTTTCTTACTTAAATGTGTGGTCTTCTCTCATTGGTTTCATGCATGTCACAATGTGGGTTTTCTCAGTTATGTGTTGCCATTGTGTGGGTCTGACAGACTTGTACTCATGCGCATACTGCTTATTTGTGATCTATCATGTAATGATGATTTCAATTTGGAGTGGATGTAAAGCTTGGTTGGGTGTTGGGACTGGGGTGCTGTGGGTGGGATTTGTGTGGCCATAAGAGCCATGGATCTGGATTGTGATGACGTGTTGGCTGGGGGACATGTGTCGGGCCTGCTGGCAGGTGCCTGTCAATGATGTGGGGGTGGGGGTGCAGGGGGTCATGAGTGGGGGCCTGCTGGCAGGTGCCATGCACTGGTGGGGGTGCAGGGGGTCATGAGTGAGGGCCTGCTGGCAGGTGCCATACACTGCTGGGGGGTGGGGGTGCAGGGGGTCATGAGTGGGGGCCTGCTGGCAGGTGCCCTGCACTGCTGGGGGGTGGGGGTACAGGGGGCCATGAGTGGGACATGGGTGGGGGGCCTGCTGGCAGGTGCCCTGCACTGCTGGGGCGTGGGGGTGCAGGGGGTCATGAGTGGGGGCCTGCTGGCAGGTGCCATGCACTGCTGGGGGGTGGGGGTGCAGGGGGTTCATGAGTGGGGGGCCTGCTGGCAGGTGCCCTGCACTGCTGGGGGGTGGGGTTGCAGGGGGTCATGAGTGGGACATGAGTGGGGGCCTGCTGGCAGGTGCCCTGCACTGCTGGCGGGTGGGGGTGCAGGGAGTCATGCGCTGTTGATCAGTAGTGCAAGGTGACATGTGGATGGGCTGCCTGCGGGACATGACCAGGGATGGGGGGTAGTACCCTGTGGTGTGGGCTGCCTGCAGGGCCCGTGGAGGGTGTAGGGGGAACACCTGGGAGGACCCACACTGCCAAATCACGTGTAGGACTTCCCTGCACCCCTGAAATACACCCTGCTGAAATTGCATGCAAAACTTCCCGCGCACCCCTGAAATACACGTATCCTGCTGAAATCGCGTGTAAAACTTCCCACGCACCCCGTAATACACGTACCCTGCTCGCACAGGGGCAATATTTATGGGGTGCGCGGGAAGTCTCACACGCCATTTCAGCAGGGTACGTGTATTATGGGGTTCGCAGGAAGTTTTACACGCGATTTCAGCAGGGTACGTGTATTTCAGGGGTGTGCGGGAAGTTTTACACACGATTGGGCCTGGGCGAGCGGGCTACCACTCACCGTCTGCCTTGCGTGTAGAAGAATGCGTAGCCAACATCCACCCGCTGTGAAGTAATAGCGTGTGAACCACAACGCCTGGAAAACACACGCACCGCACGAAAAGCAAGTACAGAGCAATGGAAATCCACGTGGGATCTTCAAGCCCTGCCAGGGCAACGCCCATGCCCGATACGTTACAGACACGCTTATGCGCTAAGGGCCTTTGGTCCAATGGCATAGCGTACGTGTGCTGACGCGCTCACGCGCTAAGGGCCTTTCCTCGAACTACACGCTGACGTGCAATTTTTTCACGTGCCAAATCACTCCGTATCAAGCTGGCCACGCGAAAACACATGGAAGACCACGCTCCTGCCCCCAAGAGCCCCGAGCATGCTCCCACCTGCCATCTGCTGCTGCCTGCTGCCCACGTGCCCTGCTAATTGCTGCCTGCACATCAGCCAGGGGTGCAGTTGCTGTGACCACCCCTGCTGGAACTGAAGACTCCCGACTGGGATACCATCGCTCCACAGCCCAGCCCCAGGACCCAGTTGCCCACCCACACCTGCCTCTGTGGTTGCCATGTCGGGCACACCACCATCTGGCAGCACTGGCAACCCCCAGCCAGAGAGGCAGAGGGCCACCAGCTTCACTGCCACCGAAGTTGGTGTCCTGGTGGAGCAAGTCCTGGGGCAGTATGATGCACTCTTCGGAAGTTCGCGCGCTGACAAGGAAGGACGGACCAGGATCTGGACGGACATCCTGACTGCCATCAACGCGGAGGGGGTGGCAGTCCGAAAATTCCAACATGTCAAGAAGCGCTGGGAGGACTTCAGGTCCAGGACCCTCAACAAGGCCCGGCGCCTCTTGAAGGCAGTGGATACTAAGGGGAGCCGGGGCCACCTGTCGGAACATCAAATGAGGGTCCTGGAACACATATCCCCAGTGCTCCACGTCCAGGTCCTTGAGAGGCAGACCCGTCTGGAGTCGAGCCGTAAGTGTACATGCATACTGATTATAAGCTGTGCGTGTGGTGGTGTGCCAGTAGTGTGCAGGTTGCACATGTGGTTTTGTAGGGCCATGTATGGATGTGTATGTAGAGGGCCGTGAGGCTAACACATGCGAGTCCTCATGTGTGAGACACATGGATGGTGCATGTGTGTGTAAGCTTGCATGCCAAATGCAGATGTGTGAGCACACATGCTTGAATGACTGTGCATGTAAGTTGGCATGGTTGTGGTGTCACACATGGATGTCGGTTCCAGCTGCATGTATCTGCACCGTGTACATGTGCATGTGTATGTATTTCACAAGGGTGCAACAGTGATGCAACATGGATGCTTGGGACACTGATATGTAGAAGACTGATTGCCAGATGTGAAATGGATGCCGATCTCATCACTGCAACAGTTGGTGGAGGTGTACACATGCATGTAAGTGTGGTGGCGTGTGTGCATGTCTAGTGCACTCACTGTGTTTCATGTGATGTCTGGCTCACCTTTGGCTGCTCATGCTGTTGTATGTGTATGGATGGTGCTGGCTGTTGCCATATGGCTGTGGAATTGGTCAGGTGTGTGAGTTGACATGCCTTGTGTGTTGGGGATTGTGATGCCATGTCTGAAGTTTGACACTGCCACTCATGTGCAACTGGCATGTGTGTATCAGTCCATTGTACAGTGTCCTGATGCCTGTCTCCTATCTCTCCCTGTCTGCAGCATCAACTGATGAAGAGGGCGGAGAGGGTGCTGTGGAGCACAGCAGCGGGGATCACACCACCAGCCGTAGACGCAAGGCCTGGCTCCCCTCCCAGTTTGTGATCTCGTCAGGGAGTGAGGAGTCCGGTGCTGCGTCCCAGGCCGCAGCTGCTAAGGGTAGGTCCAAGAGGCAGAGGTCGGAGTTGGACTCCTCGGCAGCAGAAGGGGCAGCTGAGACCCCACAGTGTCCGACGAAGGAAGATGGCACGGAGTCATCCAGGTTGGTGGGGGGGGTTTGGTGGAGGTGGAGGCCGCGCAAGGGACAGAGACGGGGTCTGGAGATGGGGATTCCACTGGTGCCAGTGGTGCAGTACAGGGGCGGGGGCAGGGACAGGAGGCAGCACAGGCCGCCGCGGAGGTGCTTGTGTGTAATCCTGTCCCGATCCTGTGACTTCATCATCCCGCACCAGCAGGGATGCCTACGTCCAGACCGGTTTTCAAGGAGGGGATCCGCTTACAACAACTGGCCTTCCTCTCCCTGCGGACGTGGCTATCCGGGACCGGGTTGAGCCTGTCCTGGGTGGGGTGGCGTTGTGTCAACGGGACATGTGAGGTGACCTGCAGTCTTTTCATGGGGAGACTGCACGTCATCTCGAATGGCTCGTTGACCACGTCAGCCTACTGGGACAGGTCACCTAGCCAGGATTCCTCCGTTTGCTGAACCTTGCTTCGACCCCCTTCTCACCTGAACCCCCTATGCACCAGTCGTCCTCCGTGCCATCTTCCCACCCATGTATCACCTGGGTACCCTGGGGAGCTGCCTCTGACCGTGCGGCCAGGCTGGTGGAGGACACATCCCTGCCACAGTTGGGAGTCGGACGTCCAGCAGGGGTGGCCACCTCAACAACTGCACCCCAGCCGGAGGAGGATGTGTAGGCAGCAGGAGCCAGGGCACGGGCACAGGCGCAGCAGCAACAAGGTGGGAGCCATGATGGCTCGGGGCCTTTGACATCAGAGGGGCAGGCATCGGCCGGAGGGCAGGAGTACCCAGGACGGGAAGTGTCTTCCGTGTGGCAGCGGTTAGGCCATGCTATAGATGCGGAGCGACAGCGGGCGGAAGAGGCACGGCTCACGGTGGTCAGTGCGGAGAACTCCATGCAAAGGGCTCTGAGGCGGACCGAGTGCCTCGAGGCAATTCACAGGGACCTGGAGGTCCGGATGTCACCGTCCCTGCGAACCCTCAGGGCCATGGAAGAGGACCGCCTCCGGGACATCGAGCAGGAGTTTGATGATGCCCTGGCCCGGGAAACGGGAAGTGAGCCGTCGGAATAGCCTGCTGCCATTGTCATATAGTTAATTAGTGTTAGGTTTCCTTTTGGTTTTCATTTCATTTGGGGCGCTTGGACAATGCCCCACCTTTTTGTATATAGTTGTTCATTAGGTAGGGTTTTTGTAGGTTTCCTTTCAATGGTTGGGCTCATGGACCCTGGATTTGTACTTTTTATATAGTTCGACACTGGATTTCACTTCATTTACGTTTCTTTTTTACCATGGATCAATGGATGTCTTATTTTTACACTTTGGATTTGGTTGGACGGACAGACTCTTTGGACCCATTTGCTTTTGGATTGATTTGGATTCTGCTTTCACACATTTTTTGTAAATATTTTGGACATGCAGCTTTCTCTTCATTATTTCCATTATTGTGTGTGTTTTTTTTTTTTATTCATTTGGTTAATTATTGAATACACATTTATTATATACTTTACTGATGTGGTCTTATCTCTTTTGTTTTGTGCATGTCACAATGTTGATATTTTCACAGTCATGTGTCACCATTGCGTGGGTCTGAGGGCCATTGATTCATGGCCATGCTGTTTATGTATTTTCTATCATGACTTTGGAAATGCAATGTGGGGTGTTTGGACTGGGGTGGGATTTGGGTGGCTATGAGGGGCATGGGTCTGGAGTGTGATGACCTGTCGGGGGGCGGGGGGCATTTGTGGGGGCCTGTTGGCAGGTGCCCCAGACTGCTGGGGGGTGGGGGTGCAGGGGGACATGTGTGGGACATGAGTGGGGGCCTGCTGGCAGGTGCCCCTGACTGCGGTGGGGTGGGGGTGCAGGGGGACATGTGTGGGGGCCTGCTGGCAGGTGCCCCTCACTGCTGCGGGGTGGGGGTGCAGGGGGACATGTGTGGGGGCCTGCTGGCCGGTGCCCCTCACTGCTGGGTGGTGGGGGTTATGGGAGACATGAGTTGGTGATTATATTGCAACATGACATGTGGCTTGGCTGGGGGGCATACCCATGGTGGATGGGCTGCCTGCGGGACATGACCAGGGGTGCAGGTTAGTCCCCTGTGGTCTGGCTGCCTGCAGGGGCCGTGGAGGGGGTAGAGAGGACCCACACTGCCAATTCACGTGTAGGACTCCCCGCGCACCCCCGAAATACGCGTCCCCCGCTCTGACAGCAAAATCGCGTGTGAAACTTCATGCGCAGCCCATTAATACAGGTACCCTACTCCAATCGCGTGTGAAACTTCCCGCACACCCCTGAAATACACATACCCAGCCCAATCGCGTGTGACACTTCCCGCGCACCCCTGAAATGCACGTACACAGCCCAATCGCGTGTGAAACTTCCCGCGCACCCCTGAAATACACGCACCAGGCCCAATCGCGTGTGACACTTCCCGCGCACCCCTGAAATACACGCACCCAGCCCAATCGCGTGTGACACTTCCCGCGCACCCCTGAAATACACGCACCCAGCCCAATCGCGTGTGACACTTCCCGCGCACCCCTGAAATGCACGTACCCAGGCCAATCGCGTGTGAAACTTCCCGCGCACCCCTGAAATGCACATACACAGCCCAATCGCGTGTGAAACTTCCCGCGCACCCCTGAAATGCACGTACCCAGCCCAATCGCGTGTGAAACTTCCCGCGCACCCCTGAAATAGACATACCCAGGCCAATCGCGTGTGACACTTCCCGTGCACCCCTGAAATAGACGTACCCAGCCCAATCACGTGTGAAACTTCCTGCGCACCCCCGAAATACACGTACCCAGGCCAATCGCGTGTGAAACTTCCTGCGCACCTCTGTAATACACGTACCCCACTCACACAGGTCCTTTCGCGTGTGAAAGTTCCCGCGAACCCCATAATGCACGTTCCCCGCTTGGCGTTTGCTGTTTGGCAGCCCTGTAAACTGGTCCAGGGTTAGCGCAGCCCTTTGCGCTGAATTGGGAATTTTGATGGCTTTTCCTTGCACGAGGGTGTTCTTGGGGGCGTAACTGGCGCTGCTGCAGGGTCGCTGCGCCACGGCTGGTTTTGGAGGCTAAAATCCATGAATACGCTGTGCGCGGAAATAGATTTTAGCGCACGCGGCTGGCACACTGTGCGCCAGCCGCATGCGCCACTTTTGTGCGAAATTCTATGAATTACCCTGATAGTGTTGATACCTGGAGTGAAAGGGGAATAGCTACCCCTAGTGTAAATACAACCTCCAAACCTCCCAGTGATGCACCCAGCTGCTCCTCCTCCCTTAACCACATCTGCTTTTAATGGTAGGTATGCGTCTGCAATCGCCTTTGCATCCCCAGTGCTCCTTGGGCATTTTTGATTTTTCCTGGGGGGAGTTCTTTAGACACCCGTAGCACAGGGAACATATGTCAGGGTACACCGACCTATCCATGGGGAAGGTAGGGCTTTGTATACTTTGGTCCACAAAGCCAAAACACCCCTTGTGGAAGTGAGAGGCTGGTAGTACTAAGCGTGTATGGATTAGAGTATGACTCAGTCTCCATAATGCAGTGATAAGGCCAATGCAGCATGAGGGGAACATTGCCCTTAACCGTGTCTACATTATTGTTAGTCTCCTTATAGGAGTTCTGTTTAATGACATTAGAGGCCATCACATTCCTAGATCAGCTTTGGCTTTTCAATAAATGTAAGACAGCCTCTGAGGTATTGGTCCATTTGTCCTTACGACTTGCTGTTCCCCGTGTAGTTCCATGTCAACAAGGTGGTGCCGTTAGCAAGTGATTGTACTGGAAAGCTGCACCCCAATGTGTTGCCCAACATTTTTCCCCTCTCCTTCTTTTATCTCCATGCAATGAGGGAAGCGGTAGAAGGGGTGTATTCTAAGTGTTCTGGATATTTTATTCTGTCCCTTGGAGGTGGTCATGTTCGTGGGCCATAGGACTAGATTAGATTCATTCCATAGTGCTAGGTCAGAGACAGCAAGAAGAGGATAAGGGTCCTCTGGTGTTTAAGGTGGCTACACACCTAACAATCACTAACGTTTTATTCAGAAGCAGTTATGTATGCAGGTTTCATATACAAATATCCCTCTAGTGAAGGTGATAACTTAGTGTTGCCCAAATGGACAAGGAAGACGCCAGTAACTTCTATCGCTGCAACCCACAACACTCGTGCTCTTGTATGGAACCTTCTGCTCCCCCTTCTACAGGCTCACTGGTGAGGACAGATCCTTACCTGTTCTTGACTCTGGTCTGAGCATATTTATTCCTTACATCATTCCTCCTATAGACATATAGGAAAGGTAGCCAATAGGTGATGGGCTTGTATACCAAGTTCTCTTTTGATCAGGTTTGTCCCCATGAAGGGCCCTCCCACCTAGCTGGGCAGTGTTCAATCCGGTACAGTGCAGTTGTGCTGAATGAGAACCTTACAGATATGGCAATGATAGGTAATTTCGCCTTGATAGAGGTTAAAGTTGTCTGGAAGTGCACATTCCCATCTTGTGTATTTAGTTATCGTGGTGAAATTGGGTTCTCCTGTGCATATTGCACGCTTTGCTGTGTCTTCTGAAGGAGGTTGTGTCTAGAGTTCTCGTTTCTGCCGCCCGTCTCGAAGGTAGCAGACATTCCCAGGGTATTGCTAGGAGTGGTACCTTTTTGGAGTGCTTGAGGCATCTTTCACAATCCCAATAACATTCATGCAATGATCACTTATTTAATACATGCCTATCTTTATAATTATTGGGTAATACTTCATGTGGAGAAGACTCAATATATGTTGCATGTAGTGCTGTGCTCAGAGAATCTTCTATGGGGACATGGTGTAGGTAGTGCTTGCGAGGAAAGTTTAAAGTAGCCTCATCACTCATTGCTGATATTTATTTCTACCTGGTGTGGACAGTTGCATGTTTTCCGTTGCTACCAATGTGCTGCTAACAGCTCTCTGACAGCTCAGAAACCTGCAGCTTGTTCTAATAAGTCTATTGGGCACTGCTGCTCCCCAATGTCCATTTATCTTTTGCTTCTCAACTTGTAACGAGAAGTTGCTGCTGAGTCTTTGGCTTTCCAAAGCTGAGTCACAGTTTGTAAAAGCACTGCTGGTGGTGATACAATGGTAGGAGCTCCTTCTACTTCTTCACATGCAATATGTGAATCCACGTTGGCAGCCCTTCACATCGAATGGCGGTGTATGATGTCAGGACCACCACAAAGGGTGCTCCCCACCTTGGCTCCTTCACCGATTTTTGGCCGTGCAATTTGATGCAAATCAGGTCACTGCGCTGTAGATCATGCAGTTGTTCGCTTGGTTATTCTCAGAAGGTGGCATAGACCTGTGAATGAAGAGACTGGAGGGCAGAGGCCAAGGAAATAAAGTACTGTAACATGTTAATATCAGACAATGGAAGAGGTGAAAAGGCCATGTCACTGCAGGTAAGCATATAGTTCGTGCAGTAAAAATTCCATGTCGGGAAAGACTAGTGGTTTGGTAGTGGAGACCAGCGTATACATTAATGCGGGGGGCAGGTATTGGTACCACTTTAGTTGTGTCTGCGCAGATCTTTGCTAGTTTACATTTACGATCTGCGTTCTTTCTTCACTCGGGGAGATGCTTGTGGGAGATAAGGATACATAAGACATTACAAATAAGAGACATAAATCATTAGCAAAAGGGGGGCCCCTTCTTGCTATCTATAGATACAGGGATACGCGATCTTGGTACAAGCGTTTATCTACTGTCTGAGTGTCATCTGTCTTACAGTGATACACTTCGACCAAACCGCTGAATAAGTCAACCACTACAAAGAGGTAGGTGCATGAGTTAACAGATGGTGGCATGTGGGCAAAATCAGTTTGCAAGGCTTGAAATGGCCAGCTCGGGGTGATGCAATCCCCAAAGGGACCTTTTGGGCCCCCACCCCACGGATTTAATTGGTGACATTTGGAACAGTCTGACGTACTGCTGTTTTGAACCTTGGATCCCACCAGGCTGAATGCACCAGTGATGCCATGGCATGTTCATTCACATGTGCTAATCCATGTGCACTTCTTGCTATCTGAAAGAGTGCCTTTTGAGGCACTAGAAGTTTCCCTTCCTGTCTCCAAATCCCTGCTGTATCCTTCACTGCTCCCTTCTTTACCATCTGGCCTTTTCTTCCTTTGTGGCCAGTGTTTTCAACTTGCTCAAACTGTCTGACACATACACCTTACTCTCGCTCATATATATGCCAGCCAAGGCATCAGGGGTGCTCAGTGTGCTACATGTTGGTGGGACTATCCCCCGGGCCATCCCCTTGTGCTCCCATCAGTGGCTTGATTACCTATGGACACCACATCCTCCCCCTTTGACAATGGCAACGCTTTTGGGGTGGTTTGACTGCTTCAAGGAGGGCAGCATTGTATGGGCCATTGAGGATTGGTGACAGTGCTGAGGTTACGCAAGATGGCATCCAGATGATAACGCAATAACTCACTAGCACCATATACAGATGATGGAGCCCCCAAAGAGGGAAGGTGCAGGGGGGGATCCGTCCACAAATATAGTGCGCCCTTCTCCTAAGTGAACCTCCCATATGTCAGGCCTGACGGTAGTACTTTGTAAAACCACAGTAACACAATCATGCAGGCAGTGCAAGAACTGATAACAATGAGGCAACATTAAGACCAGCTCCAACGTGATGGAAGGCTCATTAAAAAGTGTTTCCGCTTAGCGCAGCAAGCGCTGCTGTGTTGAGTGTTGTGTCTTACTTTGTAACTGCAAGGAATGCACAGCCTGTGGGACCCTAACCAGCAATCCTAAAATATTTGCAGCCACTTTTTTAGTGAGCAACACCGTAGCAGAGACTGCTCTTAAGCTGGAAAACCCTGATCCACTGTAGCTAGAGGTGTAGAAAAATATGCATTGGGGGATTACTTGTCCCTGTGATCTTGTGTAAGTACGCCAGACGCTACTCCTGTGCGCTTGTAACCATAAAGAACAAAGGGTTTCTCATAAAATGGTAAACTCAACGCCAGGGCGTGAAAAAGAGTTTATTTGATCAAAATTCTCCCTTAACACCAGTTTCCAGGCAATCTCCTCTGGGGCGTCCCCCTTATATACACTTTGCAAATTCTGTGCTAAAATAGCGTAATGCAGAATCCACGTCTGGCAATACACTAATGTTCCTAAAATGATTTTAATTCAGTTTTTGTGCCTGGTGGAAGCATGGTGTTTATTATATTTACTCTGGACAGATCTAAGGCCCGATGAACCGGCGTTAAGATGTGGCCCAAGTATTTTACTTCAAGTTGACACAACTGCGTCTTAGATGAGGCCACCTTATGGCCTGAGTTGGCTGGACTACTCAGCAAATAACGGACACCCTTTTGTACTGCAGTCTGATCAGGGAAGCAAAGTAATAGATTGTCAATGTACTGAATGAGCACTGAGTTTCCCGGGAAACAAAAATGATGCTGTGTCGGCATGCAGTATTCTGGAGAAGAGGGTAGAGAAGTGTATGAATCCCTGGGGTAACCTAGTCCATGTCAATTGACGGCTCCATGTCATTTCTCCACAGAAATTACTTTGTTGTCATTTACTACATAGTAATTACTTTGGAAGTTTTCTTAAATTTGTATTATTTTATGTTGGGGGTTTCCCCTTTCATGGCCCCCACTTCCCCTTCATTACTACCACCCAAAACCCACCAAACCCCCTTTTTTAAACCTTAAATGCCCATATTTTCTGAAGTAATTTAAAGGTAATCACTTAGTAATACATTACCATAAAGGAATTACTGTTGAACAGGATACCCATTTGACAATTGTGGTGTTCCCCCCTCCTTGAAAGGAGAATGCAAAAATAAACTCTGGTGCAGCTGGCACTAAGAAAAATGCTGAGCATAAATCAACTACACTGTAAACAGTGGTGCTTGAGGGGATTGCTGAGAGAACAGTGTGCGGATTGGGCATTCTCATTAATTGCCGTCAAATCTTGCTCTCTTCTCCATTTTACTTACTGCTATTGTTAACCCACCTTTGTGCACCGGGAAAATCGGCGTGTTGCAGGGAGAGACTGTATAACCCAGTATACCTTGCATCAAGAGGTCTTGAATTATGGGTTCAACCCCCTGTATTTGTGGTGTAAGGAGGTATTGTTTTACTTTAGGGAAGATTACATTCAATGGATTTCCTTTCTCCTACAGATTCCTCATCTGATAGATATTCCTTCCAGCTTTGCTGCTTCGGAACATTTTCAACAGGGGGGGTAGTGAACCTCGACCCGGCCGTCGTCCATCGATCCGTCTTGCTCCATGTCTGGTCCTCGGCTCCAAGCGTGACGCCAGGCATCATATAAATACCACTTCACTACACCCCAACCTCAGTTTTCCTTTTTCCATGCGCTAACACGCTGCTTGGGAACACAGAGCTTCAACTCTTTCGGCATATTTGTTCGCTAATTCCTCGATGCAAGATGACTGTCGCACGGGTATCAGGTTTCAAACTGTGTTCTGATTGTGGCATCAAGATGTCCCTCACCGACCCACACGAGTTGTCTCTGTTGCCTCGGCTCAGGTCACGGGACTGACTGGTGTCCATCATGCTCCAAAATCCCTTTGCGACTGAGCTGCTAAACTTGTGCTGGGTCGACTGCCCTCAAAATCTCTGGCACGGTCGAGAAACAATGGTGGAAAAAGAAAAGGTACCACTCGAGGAGCCTCTCGTCCAGAAAAAAGGAAAGGCACCACTGCCAATGTCAGGATTCTGAGTAGTCGACGGAACAAGGTAAGCCATCGGCTGGGCCTACCACCCGCCAGGAGTAGGAGGATTTCGAATCCTTGATGCTTGCTGATTTTAGCATGCTGCTTGAACACTGCAACGCCCCACTCAGCATGCCTGAGCCAAGAGTGGCACTCTGTGTACCCAACCCCTCTATTGCCCCGTTATCCACTATTTTGGCGCTGATACATTTTTTGACGTCGAAAGAAATGCCATGGAAGCCGGATTACCCCTGTGCGTCCAAGGATATCGGCGCTACGGTATCTAGATCTGTCGACACGGACATCCACCATGCCAGCGACGAAAGACAAACCGTCAACGGTTGTTGAGAAAGTCTTTACAGCACAGCCCCGGGCCAAATTTTTCGAGGCCATGATGGGTATCTTCGGTGATCACGACGCCGATGTCCAAGATGTCGACCCGATGTTCTTGGGTTCAGGAGAGGTCCAATATTTCGACGACCAGAACAAGCTACTACAACTAGCTCAAGGCCTCTAAGACACCAGTGGTCTAGACACTTAGCCTGACCGCAAAATTTCAGCAGTCCCAGAGCTATCAGCGCAATATATCTTAATACAGGGCTCTGGTAGAAAGGGTTATTGACACCCTTGGACTGCACTCATCAGTTGCGCCTGTGTAAGGTTATGACCTTACCGACATCCTAGAGGAAGGTATTGCCCCTGAACTTGGCCATTGCCGATCCTTTCATAGCTCTATGGTAAAACCCATGTTCCATTTTCCCCCATCAGCTTCACCATTTCCGAGAAGTACAGATCGGTTAGAGGAGACCCTTCATACTTCTCCTTTCACCAATCCCTGCAGGGGCTTGTTATGCGGTCTGCTGTGGTCTCTTCTAGACCTGCATCTTCTACATCCACTCTGCCCCCAGACAGAATAGCAAAAAAAGCAAACCTTAGCAAAGAAGACATTCACATCAGGTAGCATGGCCCTCAAAACTACAAATGTGCAAGCAGTTTTGCCAAATACTCCGGTCAGGAGTGGAAAATGCTGTCCAGTATGTCCCAGGAGAGGTACACAAGGGCTTCCTACAGCTAGTGGAGGATGGGAAGGAGGTGGCCAGGCAGTCGCTGCGAACAGGCCTGGGCATCGCCGACTGTGTGGGCAGATCTATGGCTTCGGCCATAACATTGAGAAGGCAGGCCTACTTGAAAACCTTCGCCTAACGTCTAAGTAAAACCTTTGGACATGCCCTTCGAGGGCAATCTTCTTTTCGGCCGCAAAGCCGATGATTCCTTACAAAAATTTAATTTAAGGAATCAAAACTCTCTGCCATATACGTTGGCCTAGCTGCGCAGCAGGCCAAACCTACTTTTAGCTTCGCCTCTAAGTCACAGGGCTACAGGAGATATGCTCCTTATGGCAGAAGAGCACTGCTCCCACCGGCCAGACAAGGGCAGAAGTGTTTCTCGTGGAGGGGGCGCTGTTGAGCAGCCATAGATGGCCGCCTAGCTTAAGTGCTTCGTGCTGCACCGACAGAAAACTGCTAACTACGGTGATTTTTTTTGGAGCCCCTAACCCTGAGAAGCGGACCACATGCGTATGACCTAACCCGCCAGCACGACCTGCTTCCCGGACTTCGGTGCATGGCTGTCCTCGAGGCGAGCGTCCTGCGGCTGCATTGCCTGGCTCCCCTGGAGCTGTGGGAGCTCCTGCAGCCGACCAGACCAGAGGAAGAGCGACTACAGCCGGACCCTATGCAAAGAGAAATTGACCCGCGACCCTGGGCTACATCGCCTGGTGCCCGTGCTTCTGCTGTGGCGGTCCCTTACTCTCTGCTCACGAGCGTGCTGTGCCCTGTGTGCTCCGCTGCCATCCAGGTTCACTGCTGCGCTGCAGCTTTAACGGGGGGACTTGTTGATGTCCAGCTCTCCCCCTCGGCTAACTGAGCAGAGCACGTGTTTGGCGTGGTTCTTGGGAAAGAAGCCCCTCGCCGACCCTACTGGAGTGCGGCGACCACAGGACCAGCCAGGGGTGGCCCCATTGCCTTGGGCCCAGCCCACCCATCACGCGGATAACAACGCTGGAAACGGTGCCTCCCAACAGACATTCCACCGACCTCCGGCTGAGCGGCTCCCCCCCAGATGCAGAGACATAATACCTGGGGCAGGAGGAGAACCTACCCGGCACACTCCAGCCACACTGAGCGTGAAGCGTAGCACCTCGGCACATCCACAAGTAAGTGCAGGGGCTCTGGCCCAGATGTAGGGTCCTCGGAATAGATCGTAGTTTTGTATGCTGGACTGACTGGGGTGTCAGGGTGACCCGAACTCCCTGGTGCTAATGAGACGGCGCCTCCCAGCCTGCCGCATATTGACTAATTCTTCTCTAAAATTCCACCTACTGCACAACCAACTCTGGAGCTCCTGGACACCACCGCCCTGCGCCTTAGACACTGGCCTGAGCTCCAACTGCCTCTATAGCCCCATCTGTGCACCGGGGCTGCCCGCTGGGGGCCCTGTCACCAGGGAGACGATTGTGCCTAACAGAGCAGCAGGCTCCTTGCAGAACCACTTCAACACTGCCACATCTGACTCGGCTCCAGGAGCCTGGAGAGCCTTGCCCAGCCAGTGCAGCCTAAACCCCACAGATTAATAGACAAATACCACTGCGATCACGCCTCCGCCCCATCAGAGATCTGACCGACTCCATCGGAACTAGAACTCGCCAGCGGCTCTAGTGGTACTCCGCCGCCTGAGTCATAAATTGCTCTCATACGCACATATCACCTGGACCAGAGAGTTGAGTGACCGAACCCAAGCATACTACCTAGCAGCCTTACCACTTGTTCTCACCGATCCCGCAAGCTCTTAACTAGTGGCTTGGCTACTGCTGGAGGGATGACACAGAGGTGAATACCTCGCCCACTGCCACGTTAATTCCCGGCCCACTAGCCCTACGGCAGACACTATAGAGGAGCTGCCTCCTGTTGGGTCCCGTCTCACCACAAATTAATGTGGTTAGGCGGGCGGCCTTTGAAGCGAGCATATACTCTGTTAGAGGTCTAAGCGGATCCCACTGCACCGGTGGCCTTGACAACATCATCTGAACCCGGGCTCGGCTGAGTCAGCCACCACCACACACGTCGCTGCGATATCAAACCTCTTGCTGATCTCGAAGCGAACATTCATTGAACCAGACAATGTCCAACAGGGCTCGTGGAGCAAACAAGGTTGGAGCCATGGATACATTTGCCAAAGCTATTCCCAGACACAAACAGGGGCATCACCCAACCAAGATGAGGAGATGGCACATGCGGACGCCCCGGCCGTTAACCTAACCAGTATGATGGAATCCATGGCCAAAAACTTTGCATCATTCCGGAAAAAAATTTGACTACATAAATGCAAATGTTGCGTCGCTTCGGTCCGAACTGGACCAGCACGGCACTAGAATCACTGAGGCTGAGACAAGGATTAGCGCTAATGAAGGTGGCCTACATGCGCTGCACGACACGGTTGCCACCCTGACCGGGGACATGAAGCTCGTCAAAGAAAAATGCGATGACTTGGATTCCAGGTCACGCAGAAGTAACATTTGTATCATCGGGGTCCCGGAGAACGCACTGAGGGGACGGATGGAACTGGCGACTAAGAATCTCCTTAAGTATCTACTAGATAATCCCGAATTATTGCCCTTGTTTGCTGTTGAACGAGCTCATGGAGCACTGGCCCCAAGCCGGGCGACTTTACGAGGCCCATAATAGCGAAGTTACTGAGCTACCGAGACAGACCACATACTTTGCCTGGCACGAGAGAAAGGAGAACTCAGACTAGACTCGAACATCATTTGAATTTTCCCAGACTTCTCCACCGGAGTGCAACAGGAGAGGCGCCAGTTTATTGGAGTACAGAAAATGCTAAGTGAGAGAAGTGTCCCTTATGCAATTCTATTTCCAGCACGCCTCAAGTTCATCTTTAAAATAAGATTTGTTTCTTTACTGTTCCTGAGAAAGCTGTGGAATGTATGGAGGCGCAAATTCCGCTGCACAATCCTGCAGACGATTTAAGTGGAAGAGTTGGGAAATGTTATGCAAAAAATGGCAGAGGTGATGCAACACTGCACACAGCGGGCAGACATGTTCTTATAGCTTGCAGGCTCCTGCACATACAATGCTATATTAGACCACAACGACGTGTGGCATGGGATGTACCTTGAGATAACGTCATGACTGTACGAATAATGACTTGGAACATCCGGGGATAAGGAACTACACCAAGGCCCATAGAATCACGGCATATGCCCAAAGGTACCGCATGAAGATACTGCTACTACAAGAGACCCATGCCCAAGGCCACTTTGCATCATGCCTAGCACCATCCTGGGGACCCAGTAGGTTTTACACCACATATACCACACAGGCTAGGGGGGGTCCTAACACTGATACACAAGTCGGTTAAGTTCACGCTGGAAAGGAGCTACATAGACTCAGAGGGACGATATGTCATTCTACACTGCGTCTAATGAGTATAGAATACCTACTGGTGAACACAAATGCCCCAAACGTGGACACCCCTGACTTCATTGATTCTGTGGTCTCACTGCTGATGGGATTCGTTGGCGTCCCAGTAATATGGGGGGGGACATGAATTTGATATTGAACAGCGATCTAGACAGGACGGGGACAACACCTAGGTCTCTATCACGTGCTGCTAGGAGATTACATTTGCACATTACATCGCTTGGCCTGCATGACGTAAAGAGAACTCTCCAGCCCCTGGACCGCGAGTACACTTACTATTCCTCTGTGCACAACAGCTCGTCGAGGATAGACCTTTTTCTAATAACAGGGGGGGGGCCCATTGTAGATGCTCAAATACTCTCGCACATTGTCCGACCACACTCCAGTGACGATGCAGGTAGAGTTGGGTCTCACTCCACCGGCCCGCTCCACCGGGCGATTTAAGTCCAAAGCACTACTAGACATAGTCTTTAAGGCAGAAATCCTCTCTGACATATAAACATTCTTCAAATGCAATGCAGAACAGGACACCAGTATGGGGGTCCGCAGGGAGGCCTTTAAAGTATACATAAGGGGCATGTCCATCTCCCAGGAGGTCGGGGTACTAAACACTATAAGGAGAGACCTACACCGATCCGAGGCAAAACTCAAAGATCTGGAACGTAATTGCGCGACTGCAGCTAGCCCCCTTAAATTAGTGCAAATACGGAAAGAACTGGCGATGTTTGACTCACATGCTCTAAGAGAGGTATGCTACCTCTCTCGCCCCTGTGCAGCAAGAAAATACGGGGAAGGTGATCGACCTCGGAGGACACTGGTGAGGTTGGTTAGGGGACAGAGGGTAGTAGGGTCCAAATTGACTGCATTAGGGATGCACATAGCACTCCGCAATGGTCAGACCAACAGATACTAGAAAGGTTCTCCAAGTTCTCCAATTTGTATACTGAACTATACACACCACCTCACGAGCATAGCATATGCGATATACAAGAACTACTGGACCAAATCCCCATGACATACATATCTCAATCCACTAGGGAACAACTTGAAATGCCCATCACACTTGATGAAATAGTTACTGCTATAACCGACCTTCCGAGGGGTAAGGCCCCGGGACCGGACCGGCTCACTTTGGAATTCTATCAGGGACATGTGGCGTTGTTGGCCCCAAGGCTGCGAGAGGTGTGGTCCGAATCTCTTCGAGAGTCCATTCTCCCTCCATCGTTAAGCGAGGCGATTATACCCATACTACTCAAGCCTGGGAAACCCAGCGATGAGTGTGGGTGTCATGATCTCTGCTTCCAAAAGGTCAGGGTTTTCCCAACTCCCTTGGAAGCAAATCCATAACCCAGGTTCCGAGGGCCAACCAGTCCCAATTGGGACCTTTTGGACCCAGTCCTGGCGCCAGTGGCACCAGGCTCATAAATGTGCCCAGTCCCAGCGCTGGAAGCGCCGGGCTCATAATGCTTGGGTGGACTTACCTGCAGCAGACCATGCTGCTTACTTGCCTGCCAGCTGAGCCTCTGATCCTCTTCTGTTTGGAACTACTTTTCCTGTTGGGTGGGGCAGGAGCCACTCCCTAGATTCAGAACACTGGAACTCTTCTGGAAAGCAGGAACTCTTTTCTTACCTAGGCGTGGCTGTGGAAGGAGACACCTAAGCACTACAGGAGGCTATTTAAACCACACCCGGTGGATGAATCTTGCTTTGCGTTATTCTGCATTCCCTGCAGCAGAACGCTCATCGTGTCTTCTGCATCGGATCCTGGGCCTAAGGAAAAAGGCTTACCATCCTGAATCCAGTCTTCAGCAACACCTATAAAGACAAGAAAGAACAGGTTAGCATTCCGGCATCTGAAAGACAAAGGCTTACCTACTCTTCGTGCGCTCCGGAGGTCTTCACACTGCATTCCGGCATCTGAAAGACAAAAGCTTACCGACTCTTCGCACGCTCCGGAGGCCTTCGGCGCTGCATCCTGCATCTGAAAGACAAAACAAGGTGCGTTTAAAGACATTGGGGAACTTTGATACTCACGTGCCATTACACCTTTCCACATCAACCCCAGTGGGTATTCCGGCACCCTGCAGCCGCTCCGAACTCGTACCTGCAAAATAAAAGACAGTTAGAGCGCATCGTGAAGCAGGCAACAAGCGCTTACTTACGTGCTTCCAGGCGCTTCTATTCATCATACGGACTCCATCTTCAACTCACTTCAGCCCGTCATCCGCCATCGCCGGAACCTGCAAAACAAGAGACATCATTGCTAAAGACTTTAAAGACAATATAATTACTCGAAACTTACCGTTCGTGCAGTAAACGACGGACAGCAGTCCTCTGAAGTCAAGAGGCCTGCGCTACCGATCCAGTGAAGAAACTGGTTACAGCACCCTGCCCCGAGGCAGATGGAGAGCTCGGCATTCACTTACCTAAGGTGAGAGCGTTAACCTTTGGGGGTCTACAGGAGAGCCAAAAAGGGAAGAGATAGGGACACCCCAATAACCCCAGTTCATTAATCCCATATTTTCTGTCTGCAGACATCTTACTCTTGAAGTCAGGCATACAGTGCACAGAGGTCCAGCCCAAAGAGCCAACCGGGTGCTACACATCACCTTTGAAGATACGGTAGTCGCCCAGTCAAGACCGGCGCCTCTGCGAGAATCAGGTGAGCGTTACAGTGGGTCCTATAGGCCGTTGTCACTTATGAATATTGATACCAAGATATTTGCCAAGACCATTGCAAATAGGTTCCTCCCAATTATGCCCCATCTTGTACACAAGGGCCAGAGTGGTTTTCTATAAATAGGATATATTAGTTTAGGTTAGTTAACAGATAGGTTATCCGGTGGTAAATGAATGCAATATATATGTACATGTTAATGTTAGGATGAACTTTTGTGATGACCAGATTATATTATTTACAAAGCAGCAGAAGACATAATTTAACATTAACTTTCCCAGTCGATCGACAGCCCTTAATATAAGACGGCTTTTCAATGTCATGTCCAGGATCGATCAAGGGGCTTCTGCAGTCGCAGTCATACTCGATGCCCAAAAGACATTTGATATTGTGTCATGGCAATACATGTGGCAGGTCCTGGAGAGGATGGGAGTGGGTCCTACCATGATAAAATATATTAAATTACTGTATACGTGCCCCATGGCTAGAGTACTGGTCAACTCCATGATGTCACCACCCATCACACTACTTAGAGGCACCCGTCAGGGCTGCCCATTCTCCCCCATCCTATTTGCCCTGGTTATCAAGCCGATGGCGGACTATGTCAGGGCGAGGCACTCCTGGAACGGTATATGCTTAACTGAGAACCCAGAAATAACATCATTGTACGCAGATGACGTGCTTCTATACGTTAGGGACCCGGCATCTCACCTGAATACTATCCTCCGAGATATAACAAAAATTGGTACCTTTTCAGGCTTCACTATCAACTATTCCAAATCTGAGAAATTCCCGCTCACTACCTCGACTCAACAACCACTTTGCAAATACCCTCTCTGTTGATCCCCAGATGGCATCAAATACCTACGAGTTCAGGTAGCATTATCCAGATCGACCCTGCTGACTGACAATTACACCGCGACCACACAACAATTAGAAATGAAACTGTTGAGATGGCAATCTCTACCCCTGTCGCTGGCCAGGAAATTATCTTTGATCAAGATGATATTGGTCCCTAAATGCCTGTATATCTTCGCTAATGTCCCGATATGGCCTGGGAAGGAATACTTCAGTAATCTACACAAAAAATGCGCACAATTCCTATGGTATGCAGGCACGGTCCGGAAAAAGTGGGAACACATGTCCTTACCCTATGAAAGGGGGGGGGCTTCACCGCCGCGATCTAACCCTATATTGGTATGCAGCTAAAGCCCAACATGCTACGTACTGGTACAAACACCCGACAGCCCCACCCCAAGTCAAACTTGAGAAACTGGCAATGCCCAGAGTACACGCCATGTCTCTAGCCCTTTGTTGTGAGTATGAAACTGAGGCAGCATCTGATCCCGTTGCATCTACATTATTGGTGTGTCACTGCCTTATCGCCTTGTCGGCAGATCCACGCCCCTACTACAGATGGCTCCCCATTTGGGAGTTCCCAGGGCTAGAACCCACACACGATAGACTTCTCTCCCACCGCTGGCAGGAATTGGGATACCATGCTCTATCTGATCTATTCCCAGAGGGGACATTCATCTCTCCACAAACGTGGCGCGCGGATCGGCATTAGAGATGCTACAATACTATAGGCTGTGAGCCGCGGTCCGGGCCATGTGGTGGTCCTACCTGGACGCACCCTCCAGAAACGCCTGAATTACAATATATAGCGAACTCTGTTAATAGTCGTGGGATAGTCTCGTCCATATACAAAATGCTGCTGAAGTCCCCGGACCAACCCGTCTGAGCCCGTAGTGAATGGGCTGGTGAGCTTGGCCTCGAGATCTCAGATGGGTTGTGGAAGATGTGCTCGCATACTTGCAGAGTCTCCCTAAATTTCAATTTCCGATGCATGCAGTATAAACTATTGAACAGGGTATATTACACGCCACACAAACTAAACAGGTTTGCCCGAGCCCAGACACACACCTGCCCTAGATGTCACCTTGCACAAGCAGATCACATACATATGTTCTGGTCATGCCCCGCACTGATTACATACTGGTCTGAGATTGTGGAAATTGAAGTTGAACCGGACCCACTGGGTGTACTGTTAGGGGTCTGGGGCAATGAAGATGTCAAGAAAGTAGCCATGTTTTTAAATGTAAGCAATATGTATATTAAAGTTTTGGAAACGTCCATCTCCACCCACATTTCTTTTTTCATAACATTTTATTGGGTTTTACTGTTAAACACAACATCAGCAACATTGTAGTAATCCATAATCGTGCCAATATGATAATGCAGTTCAAGCCAGCGGGCAGAGGATGCAATGATTGGTGACCTGACCACAGTTGTCCATGACCCTGCCTTTTCAACGTGTCCGAGCGGGCCCCCACGCTCTGGGTTGTCCCAGCTTGAGTCTTTAGTCTAATAAAGCGGGCTACCTTGGAGCCATCTGGTTAGTGGAGGTCTTCTAGTGAGAGCTGGGAATTTAGCTGCGTAGTCCATGAATGGGTCCCAAACATTTAAGGCTCTATTCAGAGAGCCTGCACAAATTGCTGTGACCTTTTCAGCAACGGCTATGTCCCAACACTTGGACCACCATAACGCTACTGAGGGTTCGTCTTCGTTTTTCCACAGCAGGGCCATTGCAATTTTTGCTGCTAGGAGCAGGTGCGTGTATAGGCGAGGGATGTGCCCTGAGATCGGGAATGGCCCTCCTCCCATTTCACCCAGAAGGATTATCCCAGGATCCCAGGGGATGGAGAGACCAGTGATTTCCTTGATGTGGTTTATTACCTCTTTCCAATATGCCTCTGCCTTCGGGCAGGACCAGACCATGTGGAATAGTGAGCCAGGGGTGGGGTAACCACGCCAGCAGGTCGCGGGGATGTCCGGATTGGCCTTGTTTAGCTGAACTGGGGTAACATAACACCTATAGCAGAGTTTGTAGCCCCTTCCCTATTCGTGATGCATTGTGAACTCTTATGCAGTCTAGTCTTGATTTTCTCCCATTCCTCGACCTGTATTTCCCGTCCCAAGTCCTTCTCCCATTCAAGCTTGTATCTTTCTTTTTTGGAGAGATCTGACTCTTGACCGACTAAAGAGCAGAGGTTCTTCCTATTTTAGTTGGGATTGTTAGGGAGAGTTCCAGCGCTGTTAACTCTCTGGAGCATTTTTCCCGGACTACCCTATGGGACAGCCAATGTCGAATTTGGGAATAGTGGAATCTTTCCTGCTCACCCACCCCGAATTTTGTCTTGCATCTCTCGAACAGTATGGGCATTCCCTCTTCTAGGAAGTCGCTCGTTTTCAGTAATCCTCCCTCCCTCCAGGGCTGGAAGCTGAGCGGGGGATTGCCTGGTGAGAAATCAGGGTTATTCCAGATGGGGTCAGGGGACCCAGAGAACCTCGGACACCCCATTTCCGGGCTGCTGCCTTCCAGCTACGAACGATTGTGATTGTTGCGGAGAGGGGACCACTGTTTGCTTGTGGTTTTCTATTTGGCAAGTGTGGAGTTCTGAAGGTGTGACTGGGCACCAGGCCTCCTCGAACTGGTTCCACTTTGAGATGTCTGACTCTTGTACCCAGGAGTATGCATGCGACAGCTGTGCCGCTATCTGGCGACATCGGGTACTCCCAGCCCGCCTTGCGCTATCCCCCCGCATCATAATTCTTCTTCCAATTTGGGGCTTCCCCACTGCCCCCAGACGAATTACTGAATTTTCCTTTGCAGTGCTGCCAGGATGGGACCCCGGATGTGGATCGGTAATGCTGTACATTACTACAGCCACCTGGGGATTATGTTAATTTTTATGGCTGTGATCCGTCCAAACCACGAGATTTATTGGGTCTTCCACCTCTAAGTCGTTTTGGAATTCCTTAATCAACTGCGGGAAGTTGCTTGAGTACAAGCGTGACAGGTCTTTAGTGATGTGTACCCCAAGGTATTCAATTGCTCCTTTTGCCCATGGGATCGGCATTTGGGGCCTAAGGCTAGTTCTTTCCTGCTCAGGGAGATTGATTGCTAGGGCTGAGGATCTGTCAAGATTTACTCTGAACCCTGATAGAGCCCCGAACTCTTTGACCTCTTCCCATAAGGCCCCAAAGACAACGCCAGGTTTGACGCTGTTATTAACACGTCGTCCGCGTAGAAAGCAATTTTGTATTCGTGGCCTCCCACGGTGATCACCTTTATCCTCATATTCTGCCTGATTCTCGCTGCGAAAGGCTCCAGGGATAGGGCGAAAATAAGGGGGTGAGAGTGGGCATCCCTGCCTAGTGCCCCTGGATATGTGTATTGCCTCAGACCTGGTGCCATTAACCCGCAATTGTGTAGTGGGAGTTTGATAATTGGCCATCACCCATGTGGTAACGTTTGGGCCAAAGCCGAAGAGCTCTAGCACAGCTCAAATATACCCCCAATCTACCAAATCGAAGGCTTTGTGTGCATCCATAGATATGACCGCCATTCCCACGTCCAGCTTGCGGGCGCTTTTGATTATATTTATTGTCCTCCTAATGTTATCGTGGGTCCCCCTCCCCGGAATAAATCCCGTTTGATCGCGGTCTATCAGGTTTGGAAGAGCCGCCCCCAGCCTGCTAGCTAGGACCTTAGCAAAAATGTTTCCGTCGTTGTTCAGTAGTGCAATCGGGCGGTAAGAGGTAGCCAACTCGGGGTCTTTCCCAGCTTTGTGTAGCAGGACTGTGAGCGACTCTGCCATTGACCCAGTGACCGACTTTGAGAGCAGAAAGAAGTTGAATAGGGCCGACATCTGCAGAGCCAGTATGCTCGCATACTTTTTATAGAAGTTTGCGGATAGGCCATCTGGGCCTGGTGCAGTGGTTTTGAGAGATTCAATAGCTTCTATGATTTCATCGGTCATGATAGGCGTTTTTAGGGAATCTAGCTGGGTTATGTTTTGATGGGGTATAGTTTGCAAATACTCTGGCAGGCTGTCTAACGTTGTGGGCTTCCCCGACCATTATGGCTTTATGATGCCTCACTAGTTTACTAATTTTATCCGCCTCGGAGTAGTATAATTTCCCGTCGGCTCCCACTAGTTTGAGGATATTGTTTCTGCTACGGATCTTTTTCAGTTTTTGCGCCAGTACTTTGTTTGCCTTATTCCCTTTGCTATAATAGAACTGCCCTGTGAAGGCTTATGACTTGGCAGTTCGGTTAGCACAGTGCATTTCTAGTGCCATTTTGGCTTTCCTCAGGGCTCTTTCTGTTCTCCTAGAGCTGCAAGATTTCAACTCGGCCCCTAATTGGTTTACCTTTTCCTCCAGTTTGGCTGCAGCGATGTTCGAGATTCTTTGTTCTGCCCCAGCGCTGATTAGGGACCCTCTGACCACTGTTTATCGCATCCCAGATCATGTTGATGGGGGAGTTCTCTGTTGTGTTCGCCTTAAAATAGTTGGTTATTGTTTCCGCCACTTCCGTTCTGATGCACTCATCTAGCAGTAGGGAGTCGTTCAGTTTCCAATGTCTCTGTATAGGGTGCTTTTGGCCCGATATGACGAGGTTTGCGGATACTGGCGCATGATCAGATATCGTGCATGTGTGGATTTCTGCCTTATTTAGACATGGATACAGCACCCTGGAGAGGAGTATGAGGTCTATTCTTGAAAATCCTTTATGTACACAAGAGTAATGGGTATAGTCTCTTGATGTTCCATTGAATAGCCTCCAGGCGTCAATAGATTCCGTTTCCCTGAGCAGCTTTGCCAGGGATAGTGCTTGCGCGAAGTCTGCATTTGTGGGTGGCAGAGTTTTGTCGATTTGGGATTTGGCATAGTGTTGAAATCGCCGCCCATAATCAGGTGCCCTTCCCGAAAGGACAAGATGATCGGGCTTAGATCGGAGATTAAGTTGGCTTGAGACGTGTTGGGGCCATAGATTGTGACAATTTTAATAGGGAGTTCCTCAAATAGGCCCTTAAGTAGAAGGAAGTGGCCTCCCGTGTCTCTTCTTACTGTAATTTTTGATAATGGGACCCTATCGCTCAACAATATTGCCACCACCCTTTTTTTCTCTCCAGATGTGGCGAAATAGGCTTTTTTTTATATCTGCTGAATCTCACCCGGTGTTCGTCTTCCTGAAGCAAGTGAGTTTCTTGGAGAGGAACGATGTCTCCGGTTAATTACCCCAGCCTATGTTCAATTGATCTGCGCTTCCTTGGTGAGTTCAGGCCTTGGACATTCCATGAGAGGATTACTACCTCGCTTGTGTTAGTCATCCCCTCTCTCTATTGCGTTGGCTGTGGTTAGCTCTGTGTCCCCCGCTGAATCCTGTTTCTTTGAGAGCAGAACGAGATTGCTGTATTGGCATGGCTCAGACAATGTTGTTGCTGTAATGTGTTGTGATGTTGGTCGAGAGAGCGGACCTTGAGCGACATTGACTCTCCGTGCTTTAAACTAATCCCTCAGTGTCCCTTCTCCCTCCTACTCCTCCCCCTTTTTGAACTAGTAGGAGAAACATCATCCTACTGCCACTGGGAAAACTGGTGGCACCAATGCACAAGACGATGGCCAACTGGGCCGCCGGAACAAAATATGTTGGAGCTCGAACGTTGCTCCCCCACTGCCAATTTAGGCGTAGGCTTCTTTTGCCGAAGATCCAGCATGCCATGAAGCTGTCGACTCATTGAGGGCTGATTGGTTCCCCACTCCTTTGGCTCCCTAAATCAGGAAATTAGTCACGTGGGCCTCGTGGGCCTGGATTCTCAGTTGATGTTGCTGTTGATCATCTGCTGGCTTTCGACCAGGTTCCTTCCAATTGCTTTCTGGGAAATGCCTGGCCTGATCCTTCGGATTCTGACTCCCCTTCTCCTCCTTTGACGCCCATAAATTTGTCCGCCTCTTCTGGCAATTGGATTTGTTTCTGGGTCCCTTCTGTGAATGTTTGCATCGCTTTTCGTTTTTGAAAAGTGGAGTTCGCTAGGTCTTGATAGAGCAAGATTGTGGACCCTTGGAGGGTGATTTGGCGCATTTGCTTCGCCTCCTGCATGATTTCCTCCTTGACTTGGAAAAAATGTATTCTCACTAGGACGTCTGGGGGGAGAGCAGATGTCTGTCTGGGAGTTGTTCTGTGAACCCGGTCCAGTTCCAGAGGTGACTCATCCAGGAGGGTGATTATGAACCTGAGCAAATCTGATACATAACTTTTTAGTTCTGCATCTGGGATGGAGGATGGAATCCCTTGCAGGCGGATATTATTCCTTCGGGACCGATTCTCTGCATCCTCCTGCTTTGCTTCTAGGAGGTCGCATCTCGCTTCTAGGGCTGCGATTCTGTCCCTATCTTGCTCCTTCTCAAATCGTTGGTCACAGACCTCCGTTTCAAGTTCAGCTGTTTGGTTTTCCACCTCCACCACTCTCTTATCCAGAGAGTTGATCTTTTTCGTAACCTCTTCCGTACTTTTCTGAATTTCTTTAGTTAATGTTAACAGCAAATCTTGAAGATCGGCCTTCGTGACCATTTGTGATGGTCTGTGGGCTGCTGCGAGTGTGTTGTGTGTGGTGCTGTTGGCTGAATCCTCCGACGTAGCCCCCTTTTTTGGACCTTTCAGCGGATGAGCTGCTCATTCAGCGATGTCCGTTTGCTTGGATGCCTTCCTGCTTTTCGCCATTTTGCTTCTGTTTGAGGATTTCAGCTGCGCTCCCTGCAGAATGTTCCTAGCTCAGCTTCTCAGGTGGGGACGGCGGGGGTCAGCGCCAGTCTCCCGCCCTCCGCATTCCAGCTCTCACTGCGGGGTTTCAGAAGGCTTAGCGAGGACGTTCCTCGGGGCCTGAGGCGAGGGGGGGTCCGGTGCTATCAGACCTTGGGCTGGGTGTGGCACCACCACACACCCAATGGTAGGAAGTTCCGGGGGAGCCCGGGGATGCCTAGAGCAGGCCGAGGCAGTCTCCAGGGAGTCGAGGGTGGGCGAGGTGGTAGGTGCGCTGTCCTCCCGATGGACCCCTTGCTGGATGGGGGGGGATTGATAGTCCCTTTGATGGATGTGGGCTGGCGGTGATAAAGGCCACTTGCAAGGAGCGGAGTTCCGGGGTCCCCCTCCGACGGCGCCTAGTTAAGTGTCCCTGTTGGTGCCCAATGAGGAGGGGATCAAGGGTTGATGTCAACAGGAGGCCTGGATTTCGTGTAGATCTCAGCTGGGCCCCTCGCACCCCCAACTCCTCACCTTTGTATAATTCAGGGATTCTTTTCGTTTAATGCTGCTCTTCTGGGTGGCCGCAGGGGGATCCGCTCACGAAGGCTGGGCAAACCGGAGCCGCAAATGGCCGGACTGGCTGGATCGCACAGTGGTTTGGGCGTTTGTTAGCTGTTCAGCACTGAAGTCCGCCACAGGCAGACCCGTCCGCCTGATGGCTGTGCCTGATTAGCATGCCGCCGGCTAAGGCGTTGTCCCGTCGATCTCCCAACGGGGCTACTCGGCCCTGCGGGTAACCCAAGGCGTGCCGCTCCGATGCAGCACCGCCCCCGAAGTCGCGGCCGCCATCTTGTCGCCGTGTGGGTCCCGACTGGGAAATCGGGCCGAATCATGATAATTCAGCTGCGGAGCAGGGTCCAACTCGAGCGACCGCTGCCGTGGACGTTCCCCTCACGTTATCTGTCGTTTGCAGCCATAAACGGGGACTGGATCCGGCAATATTTGCTGCAGTGCACTGAGCCAGGCAGGAGCTCCTAGGAAGTCATGCCGATAGCGGCAGCTCCGAGCCACAACCCCCCCATCTCCACCCACATTTATGATGTGGTTAAATGCACTCACTTGGACGCAAACCTGTGAGGAGAAGTATATTGCAATGCTGCCGGCGCACTCACGCCCAAAAAGTGTATGGACTGCATTCTGCAGCTACCGCCACAAATGAGCCGAAGAGGCACCCGTCACTCGCACTTCTCTGGGCACGAACAATAGAACTGAGCCGTAACTTAGTAACTGCACCCCGTACCTGATAGTCTAAATGTAATGTACACTATTCTATTGTGCTCTGGAATGTGAAATGCTGACATCTCTTTGAATGCTTACTGTGTGTAACTGTTGCTAAATTCTGCCAACTAAAAATAAAAGTAAAATAAAAAAAAATGTGTGCTCTGGAAGGGGCAGAGGTGCTTCTAGAAGCCAACAGACAGTTTTAGCAGCAGGGGCGACTCAGCCTCCGAAGCCGCTTTGATTTCCCCTCTCACAGCACACCGGTTGGAGGACGGTTGACGGAACACTTGCTCCAGTGGCAGGAAATTACTTCTGATGCCTGGGTTCTACAGCTCATTCAATGGGGTTATTGTCTGCCATTTCTAAGAAGACTACTGGACATACTGCCCCACCTCGAATCCAACCGGGATAGGAGCTCCAGGAAGAACTGTGAGCCCTGTTGCTGAAGGGTGCCATGGAAGAGGCACCTCCCCGAAAAGAGAGGATCGGGTTGTATTCCCAGTATTTCCTGGTGCCTAAGAAAGGAGGCGGTCTATCCCATTCTGGACCTCAGGGCCTTGAACAAGTTGTTGAGGAAAGACACATTCAGGATGGTGACGTTGAGAGAGATTCTCCACGCTTTCGAACTTCAGGACTGGCTGTTGTCCGTAGACCTAAAGGACTCCTATTTCCATGTGCCAATCCATCAAAAGCACAGGAAGTTCCTAAGGTTCACCATAGGAGATGTGCACTATCAGTTCAAGGTGCTTCCCTTTAGTCTTCCCTCCCACGACCCCCCCCCCCCCCAAGAGTCTTCACCAAGCTCATGGCAGTAGTTGTGGCTCACCTCAGGAGAACGGAGGTCCACGTATTCCCATATCTGGACAACTGGCTGATCCGAGGGAAGTCTATAGTGCAGGTCTTGTCCCATCTGTAGGACACTTGCTCACTGCTGCGCAGGTTGGGCTTCTCCCTAAATTTAAAGAAGTCCCACATGACACCAGTCCAACAACTCCAGTTCATCTGAGCAGTACTAGATAATTGGGAGGGAAAGGCCGTCTTTCCTGAGGGAAAGAGTAGTCCGCTTGACATAGATGGTGGTATTATTCCGGAACAATGCCACCCTACCAGAGGCTTCCTTCCTCCGCCTTCTAGGCGGCTCCTCCGCCTCCTACATTCTTCTAGTGCCGGAGGCCAGGTTACGCATGAGATCCCTAGAATGGTTATTGAGGGTGCAGTGATCTCAGTGCCTCAGCACTCTCTCGGATCTCCTCATTGTCCATGTCAGTCATCAACGACCTGTCCTGGTGGGCAGACCGCAACAGTCTTTTGGCGGGCAAACACTTTTGGCCTCCTTAGCCTCAGACCAGAGTGGTCACGGATGTGTCCTTGAAGGGTTGGAGAGCTCACTGCAAGGGTTTGCAGGTGAGCGGCCACTGGTCTGTGACGAAAGCCAGGTGGCACATCAACAGGCTAGAGTTACGAGCTATCAGGCTACCCCTGAAAGCTTTCGCCCCGTCTCTGTGGAAAAAGCATGCCCTCCTCCTGACGAACAACACGGTTGCGATGTACTTCCTCAACACCAACCACTTCCTCAACAAGCAAGGTGGTGTGCACACCCACCCCCTCTGGACGAAGTGGATTATGCCTTTGTTCTGGTTGCTGGAGAACAGAATCTCGGTCTCTGGAGTTCATCTGGCGGGCACAGAGAACAACTTGGCGGATGCTCTGAGCAGGCAGAGCACTGTCTCACACGAGTTGGAAGTGTGCCAGGAAGTCTTAGAGGAGGTCTTCACTCTGTGGGGTACCCCAGCAGTGGATCTGTTCGCAACAGAGTCCAACAGGAAATGAGAACTATTCTGCTCAAGTGAATTCCGATTCCCGTCATTCCATGGGTTCTCGGGAGGTTGAAGAGGTTTCGAGCGACTGATCTTGATCGCCCTGGACTGGGCAAAGAGAACGTGGTACTCCGACCTCTTGGATCTGTCCACCTCACTGGTTGCCTCGCCGTGCGTATCTTCTAACCTAGTCGGCAGGCCGGATACTCCATCCGACCCCGGAGTACCTCAACCTACATGCGTGGCTCTTGAGAGGATAAGGTATGAATAGGCCCTCTCAGAGGAAGTACTTGAGGTGTTGCTGGCTGCACGCAGACCATCTACTAGATCTTTGTATGCGTGCAGATGGAGAAGATTTGAGGCGTGATGCAGGGAACACGAGATTGACCCCAGCTCTTGCTCCACCACTACTGTAATGGAGTTCCTTCGGTCACTGGCCTCTGCAGGCCTTCAGGCCACCACAGTCAAAGGATATTTGGCGGCCTTGCCGGTGTTCAAGAAATCCTCGGATCAAGGTTAGTTTTTTTTACGATCCTGGTAATGGAACAATTCCTGAAAGGCCTTGTAAATATGTTTCCGCTAACTCACTTTGTTGTCCCAGATTGGGATCTTAATCTGGTTGTTACATTTCTGATGGCAGCTCTTTTTGAGCCGATGCACTCTTGTCCTTTACTGCTTTTCTCGATGAAAACAACCATCTTAGATCCGCTAGGCGGGTGAGCGAGCTACAAGCCTTCGGCTGTAAGCCACCCTTCCTGCACTTTTTCCGGGAGAAAGTTTCACTCAGGGTAAGGCCTGGCTTTCTCCCCAAGGTTGTATCAGAATTTCACTTGTCACAGACCATCGACCTTCCTGTCTTCCATCCCCCTCATCCTTCTAAATAGGAAGAACGGTTCCATCATCTAGACCCTAAGAGGGCGTTAAGTAACTATGTCTCTAGGACAGCTGATTTCAGGAGGGCAGACCAACTATGTGGCTTTTTCCTCCGCCCGTAAGGGCCTGCCCATAACGAAGCAGACTTTACCCAGTTGGATAATTCTTTGCATAGATGAATGTTACCAGGCCGCTAGGAAAGAATTACCAGCAGGCATCAGTGCCTTCTGCATCCACCACATCACAGAGGGGGGATCCCTGTCTGGGAAATTTGTCACGTTGTGAAATGGTCATCTTTGCACACCTTTGCAAAGCACCATAACTTGGACGTGGATTGTGCCGCTGATGTACGTTTTGGCAGCGCAGTGCTTCAAAGTTTTTCGATAAGTTTGTGTCCGCATCTTTCGTTACTGCTTTGGGAGTCTATCAGATGAGGAATCTGCGGGAGAAAGGCAATCCATTGAAGGAGAAATTACCTTACTGTAATGTTCTTTCTATGGATTTTTCTCTCGCAAATTCCTCATCTCCCCATCCATCCATCCATCCCCACTCAAAGTTAGTGGTTGGGGCGCATCTTTCTATTTCACGTTGACTTGGTGATGGTCCTCTGTGTCCATTTTCTGTCTTCCTGGCATAGTCTTAAAACAAACATTTTTCGAACACTACCTTTTAGTGTTCTTTTTCAATTGTTCCGCTGTCGGAGGTCTATATTACTTTCTTTTTAAAGGGCTCAGTATCCCGTTTTCTCTCTGTTTTCCAATGCAGTGTGTGGTGCTCTGGAAAAAAGGGGGAAATGAGGTTGGGGCATAGTGATGTGATACTTATACGATGCCTGACGTCCCGTCCGGAGCCGACGACCAGACACTGAGCAAGACGGATTGATGGTCGACGGCTGTTAGGGAGAATTCTCTGTAAGGCTAATTTCCCAAACCTAGTGAGTCCCCCAGCAGCTTTGCTAGATTTTTGGGGTTTATTTTTTTCTCTCCTGCTAAGAGTGAGATTCTTTTGCTCCCACTCTTAGACATGATTTGAGGTGTTCCTTTAACTTTCCATGTGTTTTATGGGCCATGTGATCTTTTACTCCATAGGGTCTTGTGTTTTTTTTTATGTGGCTTACACAGCACCCTCCGTGCCGTAACCCAGGGGTGTCGTAGCGACCCTCCAACATAGACTCCATACCTTGGGACTGACTACTATCTCCCAGGGCATGTAAAGTCACCATTGGTGATTGTGTTTTGAACTTATCTTACCAATTTAGTGCTAGTGTGTTTTATAAGTGTGTGTTAAATAATTATATACTTGTGCACCCAAGCTCTGGTCAGTGTTTGCTTGTGCTACTGTATTTCTGTACCTATTTTGTATGCTCTGTATACTGCCTAACTCTTCTTGAGGGAAGTCTGACTGCTCATCCACAGCTACCAAGGGAATCTGTCTGGTACAGACTGCTACCAAGTGGGTTTACTGCCAAACACCTGTAGTCTTCAATTTTTTGCAGTGGTCCCTAAGGGAACTGCACAGGTTTCTGCCTAACAACGGCCTGGTCGAGGACCACTACGCTTCCAGTTGGAAAGAATATCTATTAAATTAATCTGTGGGAGAAGAATCCATAGAACATTACGGGAAGGTAATTTCTCCTTCTCCTTTAAAGATATCACTACGGGAGGACTACCATGGGGCATGCTGATGGAAGGAGCCTGATTGCACGTCTCCCCCGTAGCGGATATGAAAAGTGCCAGGAGTCCCCACTTTCTTGCCCCCCTCCTACCCTTCTGGAGTAATTGTTCCCACGCCACGAAGGAGCTGGTGGTCCCCTGACTCTGAGGCAGAAACAGCGAAGAGAATCCGTGGCATGCTCGCTGAGCACTGTCCTTCAAACGCGGCAGCCGTAAAGGAAAGTACTCTGTCCTGCCCGGGACGCAGAGTGAAATAATTGAGTGCGGCTGCCCAGCCCGCTGGGAGGCCCAGACAGGCAGCTGAACTAAGCCGATGAGGTGGTGACCCTCAAACCTTCCCAGGTCCTCGCACTGCCCATGGCTGTACAGGCCTCTCGCACCCCCCATTGACCCGATCGAGTCTTGCGGCCATTGCTTGCCTGGCATAGAGGACGAATCCGCGGCAACCAAAAAAGATGTTGTGGCACTAATGGAAGAGATTAGAAAATGAGGGTGGACATTGGAGAAAGGGTCGATAAAATTACCCAAATGAGCGACAAAATGAAGGAGACTGAAGATGGTAGAGCATAAGCAGGCATCTCTTGACACTCTGCAGACCCAAATGAATGTACGTCTGTCAGAGGAGGAGAGGACAGTGGAGGAGATTATACTTAAAATGGACGACCTTGAAAATCACGAAAGGCTCACCAACCTTGGACTCTTTGGGAACCCAGACAAAGAGGGAGAGATGAAGGACTTGAGAAAATCTTTATATGAAGTCACAAAACTCATCTTTGACAACGACACAATTGATGAAGCAAAAATATAGAGGATTCACAGGGTTGGTGGCACTGCCGGGGCTCCTAGGTCAGTCCTCGCCTACTTCCACAACTATGCTGACAAACACAAGATCCTCGAGAGAGCAAAGAAAAAAGGCCCTGTGATGTATGGAACAACGAGGGTAGCGGTTTTTCAAGACTTGTCATCTATGCTCCCTACTAAAAGAAGGCTGTGCTCACCCCTCACCAAGTGGTTAAATGAGAAACGGGTCAGATACAAGTGGGGGTTCTGGTTCTCCATCGCTTTTGAAATGGAGGGGTACAAGTACAAGCTTACTACGGAGGACATTCGCTGAGTCACCAGGGATCTCATAGGAGATGCAGAGAGCCCTCCGAGTTTAAAGAAAAAGGCGGCAGATGAAGGACAAATGCAGACTAAGGGTTCGAGAAGATGTATCTCAGGCTCCCGGAAGTTTAGGAAGCTGAACACCCCTTGCCCACCTCCTGCTCCCCCGGTGATGGGGACCTGACTTTACACCAGGGGCTAACTCCACGATGGACACTTGAGAAGAGGGGGGGGGGCAAAATCAGAGGGGTCTTGCATCCAGGGCCCAGCCGTGGATCATGAATCTCATTCGCATTCTAATGTTTTCAAATGGATTTTTGCTGGGTTTAAGAGTTACGGGAAGTTGTCGTTGATGTTTGATCAGAAATTGTAGTGGCGAGGAAAGGGGGTGCTCTAGAGTAAGCGGTTGGTAAGGAAGGGATCCGATTGAACAGGTTCCGTTGGTTGTTCGTTTTCAACTTGGTGACGTTAACTGAGGAGAACCGGGCGACCTAGGCGGAGCAGAGGAGGGACTGTGGGAGGGAGTTGTTGGTTGGTGAGGGTTTGGGACCTTGGTACAGGCTTTCTCCTTATTGTTCTCCTTATTGTTGGCCTTTTATGGCAAGGTTCGAGATGGCACAAGAAGGCCGCCTAGGTGGCAAGAATGGAGCTCCTGAATTAGGATTACATGATGGCTGCAGTAGAGCTAGGACCACGGGACGAAAGTTTGGGGTGGGCACTCTGAATGTGAAAGGATTGAATTCACCTACTAAAAGATCATTGGTTGCAAGGGAATTCCGCGGGGCGGAACACGATATCCTGTTCCTCCAGGAGACCAGATTTAGTAAGGGGGAAGAAACAAGTGGGTAAATTGGCCGAGAATACTGGGGTTCAGGTCCCCTAAGGAAAGCGGGGGTGGGTATTCTCTTCAGCAAGGCACTTAAGATGCAATTGTATATGGTCTACTCTTATGTGGACGGGAGGGCTCTTTTGGTCTCGGGGACCAACAGGAAGGTGCTCTTCACGTTCACCACAATCTACGCCCCAAACCAGGGCCAGTTAAGATTTCTGAAGGGTACACTCTCAAATATTGGACGAAAACTCAGGCCATCTCATCACAGGGGGTGACTTAAATATATTTAATGTATGGACGATTGTCTAGTTCGGCAGACAGGGGCTGCATGACAGGGAAAAGGAACTGCCAAGACTAGGTTATCAGGAGATCCAGGAGTCGTTGGAAGGGCATGGGTTGAAAGACAAATGGCGCCACTTCCACCTACGGTAAGGGGTTATACCTTCTATTCGCCCCCACATGGAACCGATACCAGGATTGATTATATCTATATTTCAAGAGACTTATAGGAAGAAGCACATGGCTCAGCGATCCGTCTGATTTCCTGGTGTGACCATGATATGGTGGCAGTGGACTTTCTCTGGATAGGTATGACCACTAGAGTTGCGAAATGGAGGTGTAACAAATCCCTGTGGAAGGACCGCGTATTCCACTCGAAGATGGGCAAGGAAATTGTGGAATACTTGCAAATCACATAGGCAAGGTAGAAACAATAATGGTGTGGGAAGCTGGGACGGCGGCCTGGAGGGGGATCTTGATCAGGGAAGGGGGAGAGGAAGAAAAGGGAGCGGTCACTTATTGAAAGTAGGTTGAGGGAAGAGGATAAAACAGTTGGATAAAAGAGTGTATGAGCCCTCTGACAGGCAAGAGGAATGTATTTTGGAGTCTATGGAAAAAGAGAGGTGCTGCGGTTTTTGGAAGAGGGAAAAATAATCTGCAACGTGCAATTTGTGACACAGAAATTCTATGAGAAAAGGGAATAAGGCGGATGCACTCTTGGCAGCTAGACTAAAGGGGCAGCATACAGAAAGATGAGTTACAGAAATTGAAGGGGCGGACGGTATAAATGAACCTTGGGTATAGGGGATTCCAAAGGCTTTTGCTGCCTTCTATGAGAATTTGTACAAATCAGAGGTTAAACCCGAGACAGGAGACACACATATCTAGCTAATAGTCAACTGCCCAAACTGTCAGCTGCAGAGACTAGTATATTGGAGGCCCCCATAACAGAGGAAGAAATTAAGAAGGCGGTTGCAAGGTTACCGCTGGGAAAGAACCCGGGGGAGGATGGGTTCTCAGCAGGGTTTTATGAATCCTTTCTCTTTGGCTTACTCCTTACTCCGACACAGTGGGGGTTTCTCAAAGCAGTGTTCTTTAAGTGTGGTATAGGGGAAAGGCTTCTCCGCTTGATAATAGCAGTCTACTCATCCCCAAAGGCCTGTGTTACAGTTAACGGTGGGTACTCCCGCTGGTTCGGACTGGGATGGGGAACTAGCCAGGGTTGCCCTCTCCACCCCCACATTATTCGCACTCTTGATAGAACTACTCACCCAGAAGATTAGAGATGACCCATGAGTGGAGGGATTCTCAGTAGGAGTGAACTACAAAGTCGCGCTTTATGTGGACGACATGATATATGACATGATAGTTTATTTATATAGCGCATATACACAATGTGGTTCAAAGCACTTAAAGGCAAGGGAGGGAACAAAGGAAAATGCAATGAAATTCTTACATGCCATGAACAGTAAGGATGTGAAATAAACTATCGTACTCGGCCTGACATTTCAGATAGTGCAAGTGCTAAGACAGATCAGGAAGGGAGGGGGAGAGTGGGAAGGAAATGGAAACAGACAGGCGACTACCGTACTAGGCCTGACGACATTTCTAGTAGAGCTGGAGAAAAACAAAAGGTGGGGGGAGGGGTGCAGAAAGGGTGGGGGAGGAACAAAACAAGTGACTATCCTGCTTCTACATATAAGGGATCCCCTGAATTCCATACCGGTGGGGAGTCAATTGATCGAGCAGGATGGCTCCATGAATAGGACTTAAAATGAATAGGTCTAAATCAGGTCTTTTCCCCCTAGACAGAAACAGGGATGGGAAAATAGGGAGGTTTTCATCTGTAGGGGTGCAGGCCAGCCTGGACATGCTAAAATACCTGGAGATAAATGTCACAAGGGATATTTGGAGGTGCACTTTCCCCCCTGATGGCCAAAATAAAAGCGGACTTGGCAAAGTGGAACAAGTTAACAATATCATCGCTGGGCCGTCTCAATTTATTTTCAAATCTATTTATTGGCATTTGTTATTTATTACAAACATAGGAAAATTACCATTACTGCCATCAAACAATAAATCACATAGCGTCTCATATTATTAACGTTTACAACTTAACATGAAACTTTAACTATCTCCAAACGTTTGTTTCTTGAGAGGCCGGTGCCGAGTGGGGGCACAGGGGGGATTAGGACCCCCGGGGGGGGGGACTTCCCTTGGCAGGGTTCATGAGGTAGTGATTGGGCTGCCTCGAGGACTACAGTTCTATCCATGGGACTTCCTACTGTGGGTCTGCGGTGGTTCATGGGGGTTTATCGTCGGAGGGGTAGAACAAGGGGTCTGTGAGTCCCTTCCAGGCATCTAAAGTCATACTCGTGGCATCTGTGGATCTAGCCACGCTTTCCTCCCAGGCTCTCGTTTCTGCCTGCACCCATCGTTTCAGTTCTCTGTGCCAGATTTTCTGTTGTGGTCCCGACGGTTTCTTCCAGGACATTGCAATTGTCCTCTTAGGGAGAATACACATAATGTCCATTAGTCTAACTAGATGCTTTAGCTTTGCTCTGGGCCGTCTCAATGCTCTGAAAATGGTTGTCCTCCTGAGGATCCTTTGTGTGCCAAATGCTCCCCATGCGGATTCCAGAGACATTTTTTCGAGAGATAAAGGGCTTCCTCTTGAGGCTCCTCTGGAAGGGGGAGAAGGCTAGGATACGTAGTGACGTATTGGTACTGCCCAAGGATAAAGGAGGAGGGGGGGCTTGACTGGCGTGAAGCTCTACTATAAAGCTGCACAACTTAGAGTTCTTGTACCCCACCTTCGGTTCCAAACGGTTCGCCAGTGGCTCACGTTGGACCACCTACAGTTGCACCCCCTCAGTCCGGGAATGGTTGTGGGTACCGAGAAGTAAGCTCCCACGTAGGGGTTGGGAGCACCCTATTGTGGGGACTTTATGGAACATCTGGAGACAAGGGTTGGAAATGAAAGATGTGACGACATGGCCCTCACCCCTGGGGCATTTCTGGGTGCCAGGAATTAGGGATGATATACCGAAATCTGAAATATTCCAGAAATGGTTCTAGGCAGGTCTGGAAAGATTAGCCAGATCTGGAGGGAGGATACCTGCGCTGGGCATAAGCAAACTCTCAGTATTCTCATACCTACAGCATAAGTGGGTGCTAACTGGGGCAGGTTTGAAGGAAAAGATAGAGGGACCTCACCCCCTTTGAAAATCTCCTAGATAAAAGAACCGAAACTAAGGAGCCGATTTCTGCAATGTATGGGCCCCTGGTCAGATCTGGGGATTGGTCCACTGAGAAACTGAGTTGTCGCTGGGAGTGAGACATTGGAGGAGATATAGACTCGGCCCTTTGGGGTAGATTCTGCAGGGGAGTTTTTTAGACTTCAATCTCCTGCCAATATAAGTTGCACTCCATTAAGCTACTCCTCAGGTGGCAATACAACCCGGTCAGACTTTCCAAAATGTTTCAAAATTCTAGTCCCGAAGGGGATGTGGAGAGAGGGACGATTACTGGCATATGTGGTGGGGGTTGCCTGAGAGTACAGTTCTTCTGGGATGAGGTCCTGGGGTGAGGGAAATGGCTATCTAGCTCTTGGCTATCAACTCAAATCCGACTCCAACGGTGGATATATACGGTCCTCCCCCAGCCATCGTTGCCACTGTGGGTAGCAGACACCCTGGGGCACGTCTGCCTTTAATTTTGGGTAAAATTGGAGCCCCGCGGCCCGACTGCAGCTGACTGAATTTCCGCCGTGTGTGCGGCCTTGCTGACGGCCAGGACGACCTGGGCCGCATTTATTTGTTGAGCGGCCGCTTAGAGCCGCAACTGAACTGGGCCCGGCGGCTGCAGCGCCCCTACATCCACGGTGCTGTGGGCATCTGTAATCATTCTCTGCCGACTGGTGCTGCAGCTCCTGTGGGCATCGCTGGCTGATCCCCCTCGGCAGGGGGTGCCATACATTTGTGACCCGGGCCGCTGCACGTACGGTGTGGAGGAGCGCCAGATACGAGCGGTGCCTCATACCGAGCGTCACCCCGGCACGGGCGGGGTGGCCCTGGGCTGTTTGCTCTGTTCTCTTTGGTGCCCCCTGCACCGCTCTACTCTGAGCCCGCGGCGGGGTTGAGTCGAACTCAGCGAGTGGCTGAGGCCGCGTGTGCGTCCCTGGGTCCTACCTGATTCATCGGAGATCTAGGACTGCTCCAGGGGGGCCGGTGTTGCAAGGAGCCGCTCGGCGGCTGGCGCCACGGCAAAGCTTCACGTGAACAGCCCCTTGGATTCCTGCTGGAAGCCAGCTGGAGGTCGACACAGATGAGGGCCACGGGCACGACTGCCCCCGAGGTACGTGTGCTGGTGGCGTCAGGCTTACACCAATATCTATCTCCTTTGGCAATGACTTTGGGCCTCTCCCGGTGCCCTCACCACCATCCTATGCGACGGCCCGCTTTCACATCTGGGTTGCTGCGCGGCCCCCAGCCATCCACTGCAGGACCCAGTGCGTGCAGACCTCACACCACAACTAACGATCATTCATACTTGCCCTGTGATCTGGGTCCACGCATCCCTGGGAGTCCCTGAATGTTGTGTGCAGTGCTGCCTGGTCGCGCTTGGCGGTTTCTGCCGCGCTGACCCTCATGAACCTTCTGAATGCCATAACACTCATCCATACTAGCATTCACTAGGATGTTTGCCCACTGAGTCACTGCTTATCAGGAGTCACCCGAAGGGTACAGTGTGCATGCGTATGTTGCTCCTGCCATTGTCTCATTTGCCACTCATGCTATTGGGACCCGTTTCATCCACACTGCTATGTATTTGGAAGGTTGATCATCGCCCTGATCAGGCTGCCGTGTTCACGCTCTCATAATTATGCTAATTATCCAGCCCCTGGAGCTGCATAATCGACAGACCACCTATTGTCAGCCGCCCCTGTTTATCTCTGCCTCCACACTGATCCCTTATCACCCCTTGCTGTTTGCCACTGAGTATTGTCTGGCTCCTGCATAGACTGCTTGAACATCTACAACAGCTGGACACTGGCTATCTGGGCTCAACCACACTCTTGATTGAATTGAGATGTCTAACAGATCCCGGGGTGCCAGCAAAACGGGGGCCATGGACAAGTTTGCCAAGGTGGCGCCCAGATCGGAGCCGGGCCACACCTCATCCAATCAGAAGGAACCTGTTTTGTCCCCAGGCACTCCAATCCCCGACCTTGCGGCGATGATGGAATCTATGGCTAAAAACCTTGCTTCTTTCCATAAAAAGTTAGACAATATAAATGTTAAAGACGCATCATTTAAGTCTCAGATTACGCTGGTACCAGGATCACTGAAGCAGAATCTAGGATTGGAGCTAACGAAGATGGATTGCACACCCTTCAGGGCACAGTTGCCTCCCTTGCGCACGACATGAAGTTCGTCAAGGCCAAATGTGATGGTTTAGAGTTCAGATCACGCAGGAACAATGTACGTACTATAGGTGTTCCGGAAAATACCCTTATGGGTCGTATGGAGCTAACGGTGGAGAACCTGCTGAAAGAGCTGCTGGACAATCCTAACCTATCCCCCCTTCTTCACCATTGAGCATGCTCACCGTGCCCTATCTCCGCGACCCAAGCACGTAGACTTCCCCAGACCTATCATTGCTAAAATTATAAGCTACAGGGACAGATCTTATCCTCCGCCTGTCCCGTGAAAAGGGGGAACTGCGCCTTGGCTCCCAAACGATCCAGATCTTCCCCGACTTCTCTGTAGGAGTGCAGCAAGAGAGGCGCCAGTTTCTTGGTGTGAAGAAGATGCTAAGGGAACAAAACATCCCCTATACAAAATTGTTTCTGGCTAGGCGGACGTTCACCTTTAGGGGGAAACTCTACTTTTTAACGGTCCACGATAAAGCAATGAAGTTTATCGAGGCACAGATACCCTTTAACAATCCAGCTGGAGAACTCATGGACAATGACTAGGCCGAAGCTCGGCTGCTGTCCACCCCCTCTGGGGTTTTGGTAATTGGTATCCTTTGGCTCTTGAGTTGATAACAGCATCTGATCTACAGGCTTCTCACCACATGTGCAAATGGTGTTCTGTATTATGGTACACCTGGTCATCTGGGTCAGTACCGGGAATGCCCTGGTAAATGCTATGTCACTTATAATGTGACACCAGTCTGTACTCCTACCTATTGATGTACTTCGTTTCGCCTATGTTATTTGGACTTGATAAAACCACATTTGCTGTAGCTTTAGTACTGTTCCCCGTTACTACATGTGTTGATGAGATGTAATTGTGTTCTAATCATATATACCGCCGGTCCTTAGTACCAGTCCCGGTACTTCATTGCTCCTGTTAAGTTGATTGCACGGCAACAGCACACCAACTGCAGTTGCAGTTGCTTCTCTACCAGGACTTCTTAGGTGTAGGCCGCTGTTGGTCCAGCAGTGTGGTTGGTTCATGTTGGGATTGGCCCGCTGACTCCTGTTTAAGGGGATCTGTTGGTATTCTCGGGAGGTGGGAGGGTAGGGACACTACCAGCTGTAGTGGGGCGGTGATGGAGGGAGCAAGGAAGGAGGAGGTGGTGTTTGGGGAAGTTATATTGAAAATGGCAGAGGCGGAACAGCATTTCATGTCATGTTAGGGCGTCATAATGGAAATAATCTTAGATGTAGATACACGCTGGGTCATACTAGCTGGGATGTACCCTGAGATAATGAAATGTCCATAAAAATGTCCTGGAATGTCCGGAGATTGAGTAATTATACCAAGGCCCGCAAAATCACGGCTTATCCTCAGAGACATGGTATTAAGATACTCATGCTGCAGGAAACACACTCTAGAGGTTGTCTGGCGATGAGTATTGCACCTTCCTGGGGGCCCAATTGATTCTACACGACCTACTCTACACAGTCCAGAGGCGTGCTGACATTGATTCATAAATCTATTAAATTTACTCTCCAAAAGAGCTACATAGACCCCGAAGGCAGGTACATTGTCTTACACTGCACAATGGTAAACCGGGAATACCTCCTAGTGAACACTTATGGTCCCAACGTAGACACCCCAGATTTTGTTGATGCCATCGCCTCTATACTATTGGGCTATATGGGAGTTCAGATCATCTGGGGAGGTGATAGGAACCTGATACTTTTTTTTTTAAACACTCTTTATTGGCTTTTAATAAGAACAGCTCAAAAACCCACACAGCCCCCCAATACCCTACCCCCAACACATTGAATAACTTTAATTTAAACAGTAGAAACCAAGTCATCCCCCCACCCTTCCCCTTCTACCCCCCCTCCAATGTCCGAATATATCCTCCGGGCTTCCATGCCCTCCAACAATCACAGCATATCGTCCGCCATCATCCCTGGTTCCTCTATGGGTTGGAAAAGTCCATTACCAATTCCCAGGTTCAGATCTTCTCCCCTCTCCTCCCATCCCTACCTATACTTCTTCACGGCGGTCGTAGGTCATTTTCACTTGACAGGTCATTTAGCAATTGGGACCAATGGATCATTACATTCTCACTGTCCATCCCCGGGTCCATCTCCTGCAAAACCTTTAATTCCGCCATGCCCCACCTCCGCACATCTTTCTGCCATAGATTAATCGCCAGACCCTGTGGACATTTTCATACTATCGCCATTCGGCGCTTAGCCAATATCATCAGAGACCGGCCCATTCTATTCCGTATTTTGTGCCTTTTCCCCCCTGATAACTTCCCCCTACAAACAGATCTCTGGACTCCGTTCCCATCTGGTCTCCAAAAGCCCATTCACTCCCTCAAGGACCTCATCCCAGAACTCAGCTATTATCCTGCAGTCCCATATCATGTGCCAAAACCCCGCCTGCGCTGTGGGCATTCATCCGATAGCTCCCCGTCCATTGCGTGGAGTACCACTGGAGTCACATATGTCCTATGTAAAATATTAAATTGAACCAGCTGGAAGCAGGCATTCTTGATGTTTTGTGGACCAATTCCCAGACCTGCGCCCATTCCTCCTCCGGTATTTGATGTCCCATGTCAACCTCCCACTTCTCCTTAACCCTCAACTCTGAGTTCCCCTCCCACAGGGCTTTATAAATCCATGATATGCGCGCCCTACCCGCTGTCTGCTCCAGCAGAACTCGGAGCAACGGGCAAGACTTCGGCTCCTCTGGAATTCCTGCCCACATCTCCGCTAACCTACAAACCACTGCCCCGTATGCTAAGAAGAGGCCCTGTGGTAGGTCAAACTTCTGGCACCATTCCTAGCAGGTAAGTAGTTTAGTAGACGGAGCTTCTGGTAGACGGAGCTTCTGGTCAACCCCCCATGGGAGGTCACTCTCATACCGCCCTCCAACTCCCCTGCCCCCCCATACTTCCTCCACGTTTCTCTCACCGCCTCAAATACTACGGTTCTACCCCCTACACCCCAGTGGGTGGCAAAGCAATTCAACCAGCCTGTATCTCTGCGGCAGGTCCCCTATCAATCCCTTAAGGGCCTCCCCACCCGGGTGGTCCCATACCAGCACTGACTGCAATTGTGCAGCCACAAAGTACTATTCATAATTTGGGAGGTCCAGTCCCCCCTCCACCCTATTCCTCCGCAATATGTCTAGAGACACCCTCCTCCTCCCCGTACAACAGCTCCCTAATCTTAACGTCCAACATTCTAAAGAACACCTTTTTGGCCATATATGGTATATTAGTAAAAAAATAAAGCAACCGTGGCAGAATCACCATTTTGCATAGCGCCACCCTGCCCATCAGAGAAAGGGGCAGAAACTTCCAAAACTGGACCGAATCTCCTATTTTAGATAATGCCCTCCCTGTGTTGTGTACAAACGTGTCCACCATCTCATGGAATACCCAAATCTCCAAATACTGAAATGACTCTGTCTCCCATTTTATCCCCATCTCCGGCAAATCCCCTGGTGGCCAATCCCGTAGCCCCCCCTAACGGGAACAACACCGACTTCCCTGGATTTATGCGGAAACCTGACATCCGCAGGAAATTTCGCAGTACCTCTAACAGGTCTGGCAGATACTCTAGGGTCAACCACATACAACAACAAATCGTCCGCATATAGGGACACTATATGCTTTTGACCACCCGCCTCAATCCCGGCATCTATAATTTTCTGCCACAAGAACGCCGCCAAGGGTTCCAGGGCCAAGGCAAACAAAATTGGAGAGGCCGCACACCCCTGCTGCGTCCCCCTTTCCAATTTCCACGTTTCAGACACCCAATCGTTAGTCCTCACCGTTGCCAGCGGTTTCTTATATAAGATGGCCAGCCACCTACAAATGTTTTCTCCGAACCCAAACTCCCGCAACACCCTGAATAGCCATCTCCACTGCAAGGAGTTGAACGCCTTCATGGCGTCGAACGAAGCCATTGCCATCTCCCGCCTCTGTGATTTCACTAGATTCATAATGTGGTGCAAGCGGGAGATGTTACCGGATGTATTCCTTCCCCCGATGAACCCACACTGGTCTACATGGAACAGACCTGTCGCCACCCTCGCGAGCCTGGCCGTTAGGATCTTCCCCAAGATTTTCCCATCCACATTCAACAGGGAGATGGGCCAGTACGCTGCGCAGTCCCTCGGGTCCTTTCCCTCTTTTAAAATCACTGTGATCACTGCTTCCCTCATCGACTCTGGGAGGCAACCCTTCTGAAAAGCCTCCTCATACACCTTTTGGAGCTGCGGCACCAGGAGGTCAGCAAACACTGCATAAAACTCTACTGGGAACCCGTCACTACCCGGCGCTGTGCCTCTTCTCATTGTACGGATCGCCCAGCGAATGTCCCCTTCCCCCGATCGGGGCCTCCAATTCTTCCCGTTGGTCCTTCCCGAGTTTTGGTAACCTCAATGACTCCAAAAGATCCTCTACCTCCACCTCCACGTATCCTCCCTCACTTGTGTTCAGCTCCTTATAAAATGCCAAAAAGGTTTCATTGATCTCTCTCTGGGTTCCTACTACCTCCCCGTGCTTAACCTAAATTGGTTTGTAACTCGATCCGGGTGTTCTCTACCTATCAGCCAAGCCAACAGCTTACCTGCCCTGTCCCCCTCCCCATGCAGTTAACATCCCGCCTACTGCTGTCAAAGAGCGACAGCACTGCCAGAGTACCCTGATAAAGTTCCAGCTCCCGCACCAAGGCCTCCCCCACCTCCGCGCCCCTCGCCACCTCCCTGTCTAGTATAGCCACTTGAGCCCCCGTGCGGCGCAGCGTATCCAGGAGCCGCTTACGCATCCCTACTGTCATAGACAAACATTTCCCTCTCACAGTCACCTTGAAAGCCTCCTAAAGCACTCCCCTAGACTCCACCGAACCCTCGTTCAGCTCGAAATACATTCAAATCCCTTCTCTAAGCTCACCCACAAATGCCCCATCCCGCAACGCCTCCCTTTGCAATCACCACAACCGCCGCGGGGGCCTCTCATCGGCCCCAAACAACGTAGCTACCAAAGGGGAATGATCCTATGGAGTCCGCCCCAGATACATTGTCTTGCCAAAATGCCTACAATGCCTTCCTGTTACAATATAATCCAACCGCGAATGGGAACCGTGTACACCAGAGTAATGGGAATACCCCCTTTCCTCCCCGTGTTTCTCCCTCCACACCTGCACCAAATCGAGTTCCTGCATTATCCCACAAAGACTACACGTCCTATACCTCTTAGACACCCCCCTACTTCCGGACCCATCTAGCTGCTCATCCAGGTGACAATTAAGATCTCCACCCCAGATTATCATGTTCCCCCTATGCGCTCCCATAATGCGAAGCACCGAGGGAAAATATTCCTTGTCATCCACATTCAGCGCATACAAATTAACCAAGCAGACGGTCCTGCCCTCCCATGAGCGAGCACTGCGCAAGTACCGTCCTACCCACTTCATCCTTTGATATCGCCTCCCCCTTCAATGGTACCCCCCTAAGCACCCAAATAAGCACACCCCTAGCCTGGGTTGAATATGTCGTACCAGTTATTTGCCCTCCCCACACTTTCCCCAGTTTCCCCAGCATCTCTGCCCCCACATGCGTATCAAGGCCACCTGTATCCCCTGCCGCTTCAGGAACTCACGCACTCTCTGCCTCTTCTGATGGCTCCCCAACCCCCGAACATTCCATGTCCCAATTTTCAGACTCCCCGGCCTACCCATCTAAGAAGTTGGTGTCTTCACTCAAGTTACCCCCTCTCCCAACATCTTTAATACCCACACCCACCTCCACCCCTACTCCTACCACATACCTGATTGCTGCTGTGCCAGACCTCCCATCTCATCCATATACCCAGTTCCCCCCCACCCGTGCCTGTCCACAACCTGGCACCCAAACGCCCAACCGAGTACCACCTCCCACCCCACTCTGTCCCCTCCCTGTCCCGCACCCCCCTAACCTCCCCCTCTTCAACTCCCAAACCCCCCCCAACTACTATAGGAGAGCCCACTTCCCTGGGGACCCATCCCCCCCATCCCTGCCTCCCCTTAACTGTAAACCCATTAGCTTTCTGAGCACCCCTTCCTCCCCTTCCCCGGGGTTAGCCACCAATAGGGTTGTTTGGTCTGGGGGGACCACTACTTTCCTCCTGCCACCTCTCCAGTATCATATCCCCCCCGGACCCAGATAGATCAAACCTGCGGTGCTAGCTTCTGTTCACCTCTCTCCTGCCTTATCCCCGCTCCACAACCTCTTGGTGCCACCGCCTCCTTAGGACCCCCAAGCGGAGGATCCACCTTTTGCAACCTCGTGTCTAGCAAGTCCCACACCTCTCTTGGGGATGCAAAAAACCAAGACTCCCCCCCCCCCCCCGACAACACCTTCAACTTCGCCGGGGAAAAAAATCATATACTTCAAGTTAAGCTCCCGTAGCCGACCTCTCACAGCATCATATGACCTCCTTTGGCGCTGCACCTCCAGCGTGAAGTCTTGGAAGATCTGCAACCTAGCACCCCCAATCTTGTAGTGGCCCACCTTGCGGGCGTCCTGCAGGATAGCATCCCGACATCGGAAATTCATAATTTTGGCCACCATTACCCTCAGAGGGGCCCCTGGCGGCGTGGTCGGCCCGGGACCCTGTGGGCTCTCTCGACCATGAAAAGGGCAAACAGACCCTTAATCCCCAAAGTCTTTAAGATCAGTTCTTCTCGAAAAGCTCTGCACTGGGGCCCTCCTCCCTCTCAGGTATTCCAACCAAACGGATGTTACGTCTGGAGCGCCCCTCCGCATCTTCTGCTCTAGCTTCCAGCACCCGGGCCGCTCCCACCAGGCCCGCCACCTGGTATTTTAGCTTCTGGACATCGTCTTCCACCGTACTGACCCTCTGCTCCACTTCCGTCACTCTTTCACACATTTTACAAAGGTCCGCCCTCACCAGGGATACGTCCACTCCCACCTCTTTGATGCTCTCCTGGAGGGTGGTCCTGGAGACCTGTATCGCCTCCATTAGCGAGTCCAAAGTTACCACATTTGCCTCCCCTCCTGCAGGTCCCTCGCCTGTCTGGTGCCCAGGCCCATCTTGCCTGTGCCCTCCGTCCTTCGCCTCCACATACTTTTCGATTCTCTGCTGGCTTTTGCCCATGGCGAATTCGGAGGCGAACCTCGCCCCTCGGCCACCGAGTCCTCAGCTCGACACTAAAATCCCAAGATCAGCACTCACAACCACCTCTTGTTTCACCAGGGAGGCCCACTCCAAAACAAACCAGCTCCCACTGGTGTCACAGCACAGTACTTTAGGCCCTACCCAAGGTGCACTCTTTGAAGTCCAGTGTCACTTGTCCTAGTGGGGCCACCAGGCGGCAAAACTCCTACTCAAGTTCCTTGTGGAGGCTCCTATAGCAGACCCCGGTGGTGGGCCACCTGGCTGGCCCTCAGCCCGGGCCCTCCAGCCCCTCCAACCCAGCTGCAGGGGCCCCCACGTTCCTTCCTCACCGCTCCTTCTCACCGTGGGGGGCGCTTACCCCTCCCACCTGCCTTGCGCCTGCACCACCCAGAGAGACCTGGGGGGCCACTCCTGAACCCCACACTTGCTACAAACAGGAAACTCCACTCAGCGGGATCCAGCCAGGGGCCGCGTCTCCGCCAACCCGACTCACACGCCGGCTCTTCCTCAGCCCCTCCACCGTCTCCAATCTCCCTGTGGCGTACCTCCTTCTCCTTAGCCCCCATCACCGGGGCCACGCCGCTGTCTGCAGCCTGCGGGCTGATGCCGATCCCCAGCCCAGGGGGGGGCGGTCAGTTCCGCTCGAGGGAGGGATGGGCCGAACCTCTCCAACAGTCCCGGGCGGCGCTCCCCCTCGCCGCCTCCCTCCTCCACCCGGGCTCACAGGCTCTCAACAGGTGGCAGTGGGGGGCCCTCCCAGTCCTTCGCCGCACACCGACTCCGCTGCCTCTAGATTCCTCCGACACGTCGGAACCGGACTGCCATCCCCGCGCCTCTCCTCCACCAGCTGCAGGTGTGCCCTTTAGACGTCTGGGCACCAGGCAAGCCGCCCCTTACAACCACAGTCCGCCACCGGGGCCATATTGCGCGCGCTTCCTCCCGCTGGCCACCAAAGCTTCACCACGAATTAAGGCCGGTCCTCCAGCGCATCCACCTTCCAAATTAGGTCCTGTGGCTCCCGGTAAGTCCAGCTTCCTTCCCCTGCAGCACCATCACCGTTCATGGGGGTTATTCGTCAGGATTTCGGCAGGTTTCTTGCGGTGGCTAGGGAGCTCTGTAGGTTTACCCGCTCATTGCTCGGCAGTTGACCATGCCCCCCAGGAACCTGATACTTGATGCCGACTTGGATAGAACGGGTACTGCGGCCAGAACCTTGTCACGCACGGCATGCAGACTACACATGCATAGTACAACACTTTACATCCGAGACGTTTGGAGGGCTCTCCACCCCCAGCGGTGTGAATACACCTATTATTCGTCCGTGCATGACAGCTCCTCGAGAATTAATCTTTTCTTGGTGTCTAGTGATCTGATGGGAAGGATCGGCGATGCGCAAATACTTAACTGCACACTGTCCAACCATGCCCGAGCACTCTGTCGGTGGAATTTAAAATGGCTGCGCCTACCTGTAGCGCATGGCGCTTCAAGTCTGCTGCTCTCCTCGATCTAGTATTTAAGGTGGACATTGAGACCTTTTCTGGCCACTACGGCTGGGGTCCGCTGGGATGCTTTCAAAGTATATATTAGGGGGGGATGTCCATCTCGAGGGAGACGGGAGTACTGAAAACTATTAGAAATTACATCAATTATTCTGAATCCAGGCACCAGGAGTTGGAATGGGATTGCTCGACAGCAGCTGACCCTGCCAAACTTGCACAAATCAGCGAGGAACTCATGGTCTTTGAGAGGCACGCCACGAGGGAGGTTCGATACTTTAGTCGCCCACAAGCCGCACAGAAATAAGGGGAGGATGAAAGACTGGGGAAAACGCTAGCAAATCTAACAAGAGGGGAATGGGGCCAGGCCCAGATTATGTCCGTCAAGGACACACAGGCTGTTCCACAATGGTCAGACCAGCAAATATTAGACATTTTTGCTGAGTTTTACACAAATCTCTACGCTTTACCCCCGGAACATAGTGAACAACACTTGAGAGTTCCTTGATCAGATTCCCACTACGTGTATCTCCCCCTCAACAAGGGACCAATTCGATTCCCCGATCTTGCTGGAATAGATAGTCAAGGCCATCGCTGACCTCCCAAAGGGTAGGGCGCCAGGTCGCGACAGATTCGGCCCTGAATTTGACCAGGAACATGTTGCTATTCTTGCTCCCAAATTACTGGAGGTCTGGGGTGAATCATTCAGTGTGTCTGTCCTCCCTCCTTCTCTGTGCGAAGCTGTCATAACGGTTTTGCTCAAGCCCGACAAACCGAGTGACGAATGCGGCTCGTACAGGCCCCTTTCCCTCATGAACATTGACACTAAGATTTTTGGTAAAGTAATCGCAAACCGCTTTCTTACAATCATGACGTACTTGGTCCACGAGGTGCAAGGGGGATTTGTACCTGGGAGATCCACTTCTCACAATATCCATTGGCTTTTCAACATGATGGCTAGAATTGACCAGGACTCGAGTGCCATTGCGATCACACTCGATGCTCAAAAGGCATTCGATATGGTCTTGTGAAAATACATGTGGCTGGTTCTAGAGACAACGGGGATTGGCCCCAACATGATTGGATACATTAAACTGCTATACACTACTCCAGTGGCGAGGATCCGGGTCAACTCTTTAACATCTACATTATGTACACTCTTCAGGGGTACCCGACAGGGTTGCCCGTTCTCCCCGGTCCTCTTTGCGTTGGTGATAGAGCCAATGGCGGACCATGTTAGACCGAGCCATACCCATAGAGGAGTGCGATTGAAAGATACACCCGAGATAATATCTTTATACGCCGATGGTGTGTTATTATACTTAAGAGACCCCGCTACCCACCTTGACCCCTTCTTGCGGGCTATAAAACACGTTGGCACCTACTCGGGTTTTACAATCAACTACTCCAAGTCGGAGATTCTTCCACTCACACACGCCACCCAACAACCTGCCTTGGAATATCCACTTTGCTGGTCCCCCGGCGGGATCAGGTATTTGGGAGTCCAGATGCCCCTGTCAAAGTCCACTCTACTGGCAGATCACTACTTGGCGGTAGCATGACCAGCTGAGTCGAAAATGGTACAGTGGTGCTCTCTCCCGCTGTCACTCGCCCGGAAACTCCCTCATCAAGATGAGGTCTTGGGGTGGATCAAAGATCTAGACAGTATTGCTCTGGTCCAATCACCCATGTTGGTTCTCTTTTGTTCTGGAGGAGGATGCCGGAGACAATGTCAGACTCGCGAAAATGGTTACATCTCTACTTTTGGCAGCAAGGGCATGCTTAGCCACAAAATGGAAAAGTGTACACCCTCCAGGTAAAAAGGAATGTTGGTAAAAATATTTTCACGATGGAAATAATGACAGCAGGGCACCATGGACTGGCAGGCCCCCTTGAGATGGAGTGCGGTGACTATTGTAAAATATTTGGACCCCTAACCACATTCTTCAAGGGATTTATGTAGTTGCCTGAGAGAGGGGAGATCACGGAGGCAGAGGGCTCGATGGACAAGGGAACAATGCTGTCATGTCAACAGAACTTGAAACAAGGCTCACCAGAGGAGTCCAGTTGCCACAGTTCTTGGATATTGGTTCTTAATTGTCTGAAGGTTTTAAGATGGGGTTTGAGAATGGGGAAATTAATACCAAGGAGGAGGAAGTGGGGGGCGGGGTGGGGTTGAACAATTGAAAAAACTTGAAGATGTTTGGGGGGGCACAGTGGGCTGTTGTCCAAAATGCCTCTCATAGCTAACTGTTGTATGTTACTTAAACCTTGAATAGAAGAACATTTGAAAAAAAAAATATTGCTACTGGTTCACAGAAAGTAATCGGCCCAGCATCATTTGAGACGATCGCCTATAACTTTTTTTGTACATTGTGAATCTAATCGGGCAAAATTATTTGCAAAGTTGCAAGCACTTCAGTACGTGTGGCTAAGGTATAGGCTTCCACTGCTGTGAGTAGCTCTACCGCCAAGGTGGAATCTTGAGGTAGGTGAATATAAGAGCTCTGTGGTCTGCAATAAATTGTTGCATGCATGGCGCTGATGCAGTCCATGCCCAGGATATCCCTAGGGGTGCTTGGGTTGAGCAGGAATGCCTCTGTAGTGGTGAGTGGCCCCAGAGTTAAGGCGTTTGGGATGGTTAAAGGTGGGCATGTTGTACACCGTCCACCCCCTTTGTGACTATGGCTTTCCCTAAATGTGGTTGGGAAAGTCTTGTGCTTTAAGGGTACTTTTAGAGGCTACTGTATCCACTAGGAGGTTTGTGTGATTCCCCTGTGGTTTAACAGGTAACTATGGGTTTGTCGTGTCTAATTTAAAGATGGGTGATAAAATGCATGGAACTGGACCTGGGCCTTCCGTATGGAAAATCAGAATGTCCCGCAGGATGGTGTTAGGCAGAATCCTGTGCAGTGCCCTTAGGGACAACTACACACAATTAAGACTACAGGTGGCAATACAAGTTTTACCTTTGGTACAAGCCTGTACTACTATGTCAGAGTGGTAGCAGTGGCGGAGCAGCCAGGCTTATCTCAAGAGTATATTAGCAGTAGCAGAGATTACACAAAGGGACCACAATTACTGTGACTCAAGCAAACACTGACTCAAGGTTTCAGGTAGAAAAATAGAAGTACATTTATTTTTAAACCATTCGTTATAAACGCAACACTTCTATAAAACTTCAATAAAAACCACACGTTAAATATACTACAACTAACCAATTCACTTTGTACAGTAAGTCTCAAGGTAAGTACCCTGTGTTTGAATGAACCAGTGTTATGAACAAAACACGTTACTGCGAATACGATTGCGATCACTTTTTGACAGTTCGGTCTAAATAAACGTGTATCCGTGGCATGAAATGCTACTGGGGCAAAAACACACTTAGCACACCTGAGATACCCAGAAGGAGTTGGAGGCAATATTTTGGTTGGGCAGGCAGAATCAAGAAACACTCAGACAGGAGTTCAAAAGTCAACGGGCCGGAGCCAGGGTCGAAAGACACCAGGGCCTCTTGCCGAAGAACACAGAGTCGGGCAGTTCAACGTAGCCAAAAGTACTTTGATATTGTCAATGTTCGGAAGCAAAAGTTATAAGAAGGAGGCAAGACTAGGGCAAGCCTTGGAAATGAAGAAAAAGGGATTCACCCAGTTTCCTCAAGCAGAACACATTACCTTGTTCCAATGGTGCAGCTAGTGCCCTGGCAGTTGTTCCTGTTGGTTTCCCGCAGACCCATGATTCCTGGAGCTTCGTTGTGAAGGAGGACGTCAGAAGGGTGTCTGCACCACACAGGGATGAAGCCGGCAGCAGCAACAACAAGGAATAAAAGGTGCGCTCCTTAAAAACAGGAGAGGCTCTTCAGGTGGCTATCCGGACCACTACAGCAGCGTGCAGCGATTTCGACCAAGGAAGAGAATCCTCTGGCTGTAGAAGATGAGCTGGTTATCCCCACCAAGCTCAAGGGAAGAAGGCTCCGGACTGGATCTTCTCTAAATCGTTGAAGGGCAGATAGCTCAGGACTGCAGCAGGGCTTCACCGGGACGGGGTAGTTGCAGTAGCCGTCGTTCTCTCCGCTTCTCTTCGGTTCCTTGTAGTTCCAGTGGCGACTCTCTGACTTCTAGCCCAAGAATCCTGCCTTTTATGCGAAAAACCCCCATTCACACAGCCTGGCTGTCAATCACCCAGCAGGGTGTTGTCCAGCCCGGACAACTACCCTGGCCAATCATGACAAAGTGTAACTTGGGTTTCCTAGGATACCCTGTGCAGGGGTGACTACACCCCTCCCTCACATTCAGCCCACTTAGACACCCAGGCACCTTGAGGAGGGCTTCTGAACAGAAGCCTGCTAAAAGACAGTGAACAAAGGAGGCGAACCTAGTAAAACACAAGAAGGACTTTAACAAAAAGAAATGGTGAATAAACCCAACCGGAGCCAAAAGAAAGACGGTTTGATCAAGCCGGTTTATGTTAGAGGCTAATATAATAGCCAAGAACAGTACCACGTTTATCTAATATAATCGCAGTAGAAAAGTTAGGGTAGATACCACTGCCACCAGCCAAGTCTAACAGTTAAGAGCGAAACAATGCTCTACGAGGTACAGATAAAAAGGGATACGAATTAAACCTTTCCAGTACTCTGTGGAAGATGGGGTGTACTGGATCTGTGGTAGATTGACTAAGTAAAGTTAATGGTAACTTTACCCTTTTCTGGGGGACGGTGGTCGCTTCAGAAATGGAGTCGAGGGAAATCTCAAATACAACCCTGTGCCACGGCACTGAAGGTGCTGTGTGACACACAAAAATAAGGGGGCTACTGAAGTGGTGTACTTCAGAGTCCACAATCACAAAAACAGATAGAAACACACAGCAAAACACAGGTAAGAGTGGGGGAAAAGCTCTCGCTCTTACAAAGTGGAAAAAAATAAACTCCAGAAGTACAGCAAAGCTGCTGGGGGACTCACTAGGTGAGGGAAATCAGCCATAGATGAGAATTCTCCCTAACAGATGGGAATTAGCTTGTGGGTTTAATTGGCTTGTCTGGTGTTTGGGTTGCCTTTTCATATTAGGCCGTCCTTGTTGTGCTTGCAGCTGTACTAGTGGCTTGGGGTCCCAGGGTGTCTGTTGGGTCTGGCTAGTCCATCCGTCTGCATTGGTAGGGGCCTGTTGCAATTATAGTGTAATCATTTTGGGACACTCTGCCTTCCAGTGTCCAAACCTTTTACAATAAAGCCATTGGGATACCTGTGGGGGTTGGTATGGGTGTCTGAAAGGAGCAATATCCCTCCTGGGCCTGTTTGGGCCCTTACCCCTTGTGTGTTGGGATTTCCTACAGCGACTTGTCTCTGCTGTTGGTCACATTTAGTTTAATTAGTATAGAGCGCCACATGCCCGTAGGCACTCTATTGTCTCTGGTGCAGTCCTATGGCATAGGCAGGCTGCTCTCTGGCTTCAGAAGAATAAGTTACTCTCTTACCTGGTAACGTTCTTTCGATGGGATGGTCCGACGACGTATTCCATATCTATGACCGTAATCACCACAGCTGTGCTGCTTCGGAAAATTTTCGGCGTCTGCATCCTGCGTCAATGACGTCGATACGCTGTCCTCGGGGGCCTCCATCGAGCCGACGTCTCCATATGTTATAAGTAGGACGCACTACGCCTGTAGCCTCAGTTGTAGTTTTTTCCCCCAGAACGTGTGGCACCAAACTACTGCCAGTATGACAACAGAAAGCCTTGTGGAAACGTAAGCTGCAATCGCATAAGAAATTCTGTAGCGGGGCAGGTAGGGAGGGAGCGATATGGAATACTTAGTCGGACCATCCCATCAAAAGAACGTTACCAGGTAAGAGTAACTTGTTCTTCGAGGGGATTGGGTCCTCCGACGTATTCCATATCTATGACAGACTCCCAAAGCAGTACCAACGTATGGAGGAGGGAAAAAGAATTTAGAATATAGAAATTTAGAATGTCCAACCAAATTGCAGAGTAAAGGACCGCCTTGCCAAAGGCCAGATCCTGCCCATGGATGGAATCTAGGGAATAGTGTTGTACAAAAGTATGGACCGAAGCCCAAGTGGCTGCTTCACAAATGTTTCGAATAGGAACACCCCTCTGCAGGGCAGTAGAGGCAGCCATACCCCTAGTAGAATGGGCACGTAAGCCAACCGGAGGGTCCTTACCTGCCAAGCGTTAACATTCAGAAATTGCCAAGATAATCCATCTAGACAAAGTCTGCTTAGTAACAGCTTGTCCCAAACGCCTTCCAGCGTAACCTATAAAGAGCTAATCGTCCACTCTGACCCGGGACATGCGTGAAATGTAGAAACGTAAAGCTCGTAGGATCCAACCTATGGCACCTCTCCTCTTCCTTACCAGGATGCGGAGGAGGATAAAATGCCGGAAGAACGACCTTCTGGTTTAAATGAAATTCCGAGACAACTTTTTGAAAGAAAGGAAAGACGAACTCTAAGGACAACCCTGAAACCACCCTAACTTCAATCTGGGATGACCTTAATCACGGCAGACTCCGTGGGATGCGCTGCATTAATCCTTCTTGACCTATCCGCCGCCTTTGACACAATCATTCAATCCTCCTCAACCGCCTCCACTCCCTAGGAATTCGTGGAACCGCTCTCAAATGGATCGCCTCAGTCCTCAAAGATAGGTACCAAATAACAATACTCTGTCTATTCCTCCCAAGCCCGACCAGTCGACACGGGAGTCTCACAGGGTGCATGCCTATCTGCCCTCCTGTTCAACCTCTACCTGACCACCCTCCCACCAATAATTCGTTCACACAACATCCTGTGTTACAACTACGCTGACAATACTTAACTAATTCTAAAACTCCTGAACTCAAAACCTAACAGCCGACCTGATCTCGCCTCCTGCCTCCTTGACATAGAGCTCTGGATGACCCAAAGCCACCGCTTGTTAAACCCCTCCAAAACTGAAATCATGGTATGTGGCAACTCCGAACTTGTCCCACACCCGCTACCCTGGCCATCTGCCATGGGCAACTCACTGACTCCCTCTAACTCTGTAAAAAACCTTGGATGCACCCTTGACTCAGACCTAACACTCTCGCGCCAAGTCAACAACGTCTCAAAGTCCTGCCACTACCACCTTAAAACTCTTAGGCGCATCTTTCCATACCTCCCCTTCCCCAGCAGACTCTCTGCGGTCCAATCAATTGTTATATCAAGACTGGACTATGCAAACCCCCTCTACCTCGGAATCCACGCTTACCAACTGTATAAACTTCAAAGGGCCCAAAACACTGCAGCCAAACTGCTACTCGTGCTTGGCCCGAAAGACCACATCTCCCCAGCCCTTAAGACTCTGCACTGGCTTCCAGTGGCCCGAAGGGTGACTTTCAAAACCTTATGCATTTCTCATCGAGCACTCCAATATCTCCAAGACAAGCTAAAACCCTATCACCCGCCACGTCCTCTAAGATCAATCTCAGCCGGCCTCCTAGTCATACCTAAAACAAAGTCAGTCAGGTTAGGCGGATCATCATTCTCAGCCCTGGCCCCCGCGCTGTGGAACTCACTCCCACGACAAATCCGCGTAACAGAAGATCTAATGTCATTCTGCAAACTACTGAAAACTTGGCCCTTCCTCTGAAAATAATCAACTACTAGTTCCTGAATAACAATAAGACCAATAACAATACCACATCAAGATCCATGTGAGAAATTCGACCACTAATAACCGCTAATGTAAACTAAAAGGACAAACGGAATAGAACGAGTAAAGCAGACCAAAGCAGTAAAGTGGATAAAAGAATAAATTGTACAAAAACATTAATGAAGTTTAAATTAATTAAATGGATGTTTTGATTGAAATGGACAAAATGAATGAAAACGGGTGAAATGAATAAAGAGGATGGAAAGATGAATACAAGAGACTGATGAGTACACAAACTGATGATTCCGACTGTATGAGGGCATGGCATAAATTGAAAGTACAGAATAGAAGTTTCAAGTACATGGATAGAGAGCACGGAACAGATCCAGTGCGTATGACAAGTGCTATGGCATGAATCGATAATCCATAATGAATGAACAAAGTGAAATGGAGCAGATGAAATCGTTAGAATGGATGAACTTCATAGAATGGATGAACTTCATAGAACGGATGAGCGCGCTGAGAGTGTGGAGCAGATGAGCGTGCGGAGCAGATGAGTATGTAGAACTGATGATCGTGTAGAGCGGATTAGTATGTAAGTATGGAGGAGTGTGTAGAACACAGGAGTACATAGAGCAGATGAGTGTGTAGAGCGGACGACTGTATAGAGCGGATAAGCGCGTAAATACGGAGGAGTGTATAGAACACAGGATCGCATAGAGCGGATGAATGTGTAGAGCAGATGTGTATGCAGCAGATGAGCGTGTAGAGCAGACGTAGCTGCAGAGCGGATGAGTGCAGAAGTGCAGAAGAGCGTGTAGAACACAGGAGCAGATGAATGTGCCAACCAGATGAGTGTATGGAGCGGATGAGTGTGTATAAGCAAACGACTTTGTAGAACTGATGAGTGCATATAGCAGATTAGTGCGTGGATGGATGAGTGCGCGGAGCGGATGAGTGCGCAAAGCATAATGGGTGCGCAGAGCGGAGGGGTGTGCTGAGCGGAGGAGTGCGCCGGGTACGTAGGAGTGTGTAGAACAGACTAGTGTACAGAGCGGACGAATGTATAGAACAGACTAATGCGTAAGAGCCAATGAGTGTGTAAGAAAAGAGGGGTGCGCAAGACCAGGTGAGTGCGTAGAGCGAGTGAAAATAGCAGGTGAGTGCATAGAGCGGGTGAGTGCTTAGAGCGGGTGAGCCCGTAGAGCGGGTGAGTGAGTAGAACAGGCGAATCCGTAGTGCGTGCGAGGGCATAAAGCGGACGAATCAATAGAAAAGACGAGTGCGTAGAGCACATGAATGCATAATGCGGATGAGTTGCATAGAGCGGACGGAACAGGTGAAGTATGTGGATGAATGGGTGACGTATATGGATAGAACGAGTGATGTATGCAAATAGAACGGATGATATATGTGGATAGAACGGGTGACGTATGTGGATAGAACAGAGGGCGTATGTAGATGGAACAGATGTGGATAGAACGGATGACCTATTAGATGGAACGGATGAGGTATATGGTTGGAATGGGGGCATACGTGGAGGAATGGGGATGTAGGTTAATGGAATAGAAACGTGTGTGAATTGAACGGATGAGATAAGTGGAAGGTACTGATGAAAACGTGGAAGAGGTGCATAAAACAACTTGGATTTCATGGAAATAATCAAAGTACATGAACAGATCTGAGGGCATGCGTGGAAAGGACTGGAGTGCTTGGAAAGGTGCAGAGTGCGTGGTACGTTTGGGAGTGTGTGGTACCTGTGGTACGTTTGGGAGTGTGTGGTACGTGTGGTACGTTTGGGAGTGCGGTACGTTTGGGAGTGCATGGAATGGACTTGAGTGCATGGAATGCACTAGATCACATAGAAGTGCGCGAATGGTTTGGAATACATGTAACGTCTGAAAGAGCATGTAAACCATCTTATCACATCACCATGCTTACTCTTCTCTTTACACCACCACTCAACTAGAACACAGATGCTATGACACCATTCGGTATAGCTGTTCTCATACCAACATCTGCCTTATACTCCACATCACTCTAACTAATCACTGCTGGTTTCACACACCCCAGCCAGGCATTCTCCTCAGGCCCAACGCAGCCAGAACCGATCTGGATAAAACCTGCCAGAACGAACACATACCACCGATCCCTCAACCACCACACCTACCGTTATGAAGCAGCTATTACATGAATGCCACACCAGACCAGCTGCACACATATCCAGTGCTCACATGCACCTTTGACTCTCTCTACTCTCTCTACTGACTTGACCTTCGGTTCCCGAGGGCGTTCAACCTACCAGCGCCTTCAGACCATACCAATGGTACATAAGACGCTATATAAATGCAAAGTAACCTAGCATAACATATGAAACACAGTGAAGGGTGGCTTAACTGGAAGTGCCTGCAACTCACTCACTCACTCTGCGAGCGGAAGTGACCGCAACTAAAAATACAGTTTTAAGGGTTAACAGTCTCAAAGGACAAGAATGTAAAGGCTCAAATGGAGCACCCATAAGGAATTTTAGAACAAGGTTCAAATCCCAACCAGGCACCTGGAAAGGTGATGGTGGAAACACATTAGTGAGCCCTTTGAGAAACTGAGAAATTAAAGGAATTTTGAAATAAGAACACTCCTCAGACGACTGCTTAAATATGGAGAGCGCCGCAGGGTAACCTTTAATGGTACCCACTTGCAGGCCCTTGTGAGCTAACGAAAGCAAAAAAGACAGAACCACAGGAATGTCACATGAAAAAGGATCCACATTCTTAACCCTGCACCAGTCGCAGAACTTCCTCCAACTGCAACGGTACAGGGACTTGGTTGCAGGCTGTCTGGCCGAAAGCAACACCTCCATCACGTCTTCAGGGAGGTCCCAATCCTTATACCTCAACCTTTCAGAAGCCAAGCGTGAAGGTTGAGGGATCTGACCTCTGGATGGAGAACCTGACCCCTCTCCCGTGAGAGCAGATCGTCTCGGTAGGGAAGACGACATGGAGGGCAGATGGAGAAATCGAGAAGGTCCGGGTACCATGTTGTCCGGGTCCATGCTGGAGCAATGAGGCTCATCTGGGAACCGAACCTCCGTAACCTCCGCAGCACTTGCGGGATGACGGGGACTGGAGGAAACGCGTATAGCAGTGGGAAGGACCACTCCACCATGAACACGTCTCCGAAGACTCCTCTTGGAGGAAATTCCTGCGAGCAGAACCTTTCGCACTTCCGGTTGACACTGGAGGTGAAGAGATCCACTTGAGGGGTTCCCCAAAGGGCGAAGATCTCCAGGCGAATCTCCTGAGCCAGCTCCCACTCATGAGAGATCGCGCTCTGCCTGCTCAGAGCATCCGCCGTCTCGTTTTCGTCTCCAGCCAGATGAACTGCCGAGATCGCAATTTCCTGCTGGATGGCCCAGAACCAGAGCTGCATCGCTTCCCTGCACAGAGGAAGTGACCCTGCCTCCCACCCCCCTTTTTTGTTGAAGTAGTGCATGGCCACTGTGTTGTCCGTCAGAATCAGGACAGTCTTTCTTCGCACAGTCAGCAGAAAAGCCTTCAGGGCAAGCCTGACGGCCCTCAGCTCCAACAGATTGATATGGAGTCTAGACTCCGACGGAGACCAACAACCGCTGACTGTCAACTCGTTGGCATGAGCTCCCCTTCCCGTGAGGGATGCGTCCATCACGATCGTCCCCTCCGGCCAGGGTAGCCAAAATGGAGCCCCCCCTCATCAGATTGCCACCGACGGCCCACCACAGAAGGTCCTGGGCGACCGACGGCGCAACCTGAACGGGGTCCGACATCCTGCCGGAGGACTGTGACCACTGCATCTTGAGGGCCCATTGCAGAGACCTCATCCGCAACCTGGCCTCTGGCACCAGAAGAATGCAGGATGCCATGAGGCCGAGCAACCTAAAGAACTTGAATGCTGGGGTACTGGGCATGCTGAAACTTGTGCACCATCTGCTGAATGTGATGGGCCCTCACCTGGGGAGGAAAACACTGCCCCAGGGACATGTCGAGCACTGCACCGATGTACTGGAGCCGCTGAGTTGGCGTCAAGTGGGACTTCTTTAAGTTGAGGGAGAAGCCCAGCTTATGAAGGGAGTGACAGGTGACGGACAGCTGATCCAGGACTTGCTCGGGAGAGCACGCCCTGATCAACCAATTGTCCAGGTAGGGGTAGACGTGAATCCCTCCTTTCCTGAGATACGCTGCCACCACCACCATGAGCTTGGTGAAGACCCTCGGGGCGGAGGTCAATCCGAACGACAGGAAGCCAAAACTGAAAGTGTGAGTCGCCAACCGCGAACCTCAGGTACTTCTTGTGCTTGGGATGGATCGGCACGTGAAAGTAAGCGTCTTTGAGGTCGAGAGACACCAACCAGTCCTGAAGTTGAAGGGCCTGGAGGACTTGAGAAAGAGTAACCATCTTGAACTTGTCCTTCCTGAGGAGCTTGTTCAAACCGCGCAAGTCCAAGATGGGTCTCAAACCCCTGTCTTTCTTTGAAATAAAAAAATAAGGGGAATACCATCCCTTGTTCCTCTCCGCTACAGGCACCAGTTCTATGGCACCTTTCTCCAGCAGGGATTGTATTTCCTGCGCAAGGAACGGATCGGGTCTCTTCAAAGAGAGATTCCCTGGTGGGTTGTCGTGAGGCCTCTGCCGGAAAGGAAGACAGTAGCTGTGGGCTATGATCTCCAGAACCCACACATCTGAAGTAATGACACGCCACTCTACAAGATGCTGCGCTAGCCTTCCCCCAACCGGCGAACCATGGGACATGGCCTCATGACTGAGCTGAAGCGGCTGCGGCAGTGCCTGAGGGCAAAGTGGAACGTGACAAGGCACACACAGAGTTGGCTGCCTGTAAAGCCATACCCCCTGAAGAAAACACTTTCTTCACCCAGCCATCAAAACGCTTGTCGTCCCTATCAGGAGGGATGGAAGGGTACAACGCCTGCTTTGCTGTGCCGTAGTCACCTGCACCACCAAACTCTCGAGTGGGGTGCGTGGTCAAGTAGCAGGGGTCGCTACTGGCTGGGCGGTATTTTTGCAGCAAAGTCTTGCTCACTGCCGGGAGACTCTCTGGTGCAGTCCAAGCTGCTACCACCCTTCTCTGCAAGGCCATATGGAATGGCAGTACTGGGTCAGTTGGTGGACCTTGGTCGAGGATATCCATCAGGTCATCCTGCAGAAAATTCACTGGTGGCGCCGACCACCCCAAGTATTCCGTGACCCTCGACATAAGGCGCCAGTAGGAGGACTCAGCATTGGTGCCAGGCTCAGGCCTACAGAACTCCACCTCCAGAGAGGTGACCAGACCACTGGTGTCGTGCAACGACTGACGCAGGTCTTCAATCTGGCTATGACCAGACAAAATCTAGTCAGTTACCTCCTCAGGAACCATACCTTCCTCAGACCCTTCATCCACCTCAGAAATATAATCCAGAGGCTGGAATGAGGGCACAGAAAAAGGGACAAAGACATTTTTAGTCTTGGCCTGAGCCTTTCTAGGGTGTTCCACCGTGCCACGGGGTACCTCTGACAAAGCCTCGAAAGGCGTCGAGAGCGTCGATGGAATCGACGTCGAGCGTGGCGCTGACGGCTTCGACACAGTCCTCAAGGGCGGAGCCCCGAGCGTGTCCTTTGAGAGCCTGGGTGCCGATGGCTTCGACGGCTTCCTCAGTGGCAGAACCTCGAGGAGTCCCTCGACGACCTCGGTGCCGAAGGCGTCGATGTCGTCTTTGAGGACCGGGACCTGGAACGGGCATGTTTAGAGCAACCATCCTTGTCCGACCGGGACCTCGTGATTGCGACGACTGCTCGAGCCCAAAGGCTTGCGAGTGGCGTCTCTAGCACGGTCACGGTCGGCATCTTTCGACGGCGCGGACAGACCGGAGCCCTGCGACTGAAAAATCGCCAACATCTCCTGCTGAAATGAATCCCATTCCGCAGGAGTGGAATGCTTGTTGGGACAAGCTACCCGCCGACGGGCAGAGTCCTCGGACGAGGAGGGGAAGGCGACCGATGCCGGCGCTTCCGTGAGTGCCTCGAAGAGGCAGAGGAATGGCGGGACCTACTCCTGGACCGAGACCCCCCCTGACTTACGCCGACGATGCGGAGAGTCGCCCCTCAAATTGTCAGTCGAAAGTCCAGTGGATCTTGACTTCCGGGGCTTGGCCACTTTACCTACAGAAAGCTTCTTCTTCCGCTCCCGCAAGGCCTTTGATGTAGGCGGCTGGCATTCTACACAGTCATCCGTCTCCGAGGCACCAGAGACAGGTGTTGTGCAAATCTGTCAATGACATCTTGGACCCGCAGTCCCGACACTTCGAGTTGAGCAAAGAGGAGCGTATCCCTCAGCACCCCTCAAGCACTCCAATGGCCTTCGGCCGCCAACCGCTGGGTACAGGAGAGCGTTCCTCGCTCTTAATGTCTTTTTAGTGTTTTCAGCAGGCGACAGGGAGTTCATAGTTCCAGCGAGCAGCCGCCATCTTGCATGGGCTCTGCCGTGGGAACGACCGAGCCTTTATTTCAAATAACTAAGCTTCCAGCCGGTTTTCGGAGCCATCGCTCACTGTGAATGTTCGCCCACTACTTATGAGTGAGGCCTGAGGTTTACCGGCATTTGTGATGTATCGCGTCCGGCAATAGCTGCAGCACGTCCGGCCTTTACACAGAGGCTTTCATTGAAGCGTCCAAATCGCTGGCGCTTCAAGCCACGCCCCCGCCGATCTGCTATTTTAAATTTGATCTTCCTAATCCTTGTGGATTGACCATACACTCTAGCCATTAGAAATAATATATGCGACAGACTCAACCAAATACTCAAGGGCAAAATACAATTTTTATTTTTATTGTCAACATTTTGATTCTTCCCCGTCCCTCATCGAACTGCACTGGCACCTGCTGCAAGCCTGTATCATCTTCAAATACTGTTGCATCATCTACAAGACTGTCAACCTGAAGTGCCCAAGATACCTCACTGAGAAACTCAGCAACTCCGGCAGCCAACAATCCACCAGAAGTACGAAACTGTGCGGACTTGAACTCCGACAGTGCAGGAAGGAAAGAACCAGAAGACAGGCCGTCTTTGTCTATGTGCCAATACACTAGAACCTCCTCCCCATCAAGAGCAGACTTGCCCCATCGCTTCTACAGTCCAGGAAAGAGCTCAAGACCGTCCACTTCAAGGAATGTCTCCTCCCGAACTCCTAGCTCCACACACCCTGCATTCCCCACCCTACCTGAGATTCTGTGATCTGCTCCCCACGGTCTTCTCCCTTGGTTGCTTGTGGATCCCTTGCTGCCAATTGGCCATCAGTACACTCCCTTTAGCTCCCCACTCCCTTTTCCTCTGCTTCCCTCACTGTGTTCTTCCCCTTATGATTGTAAAGTGCTCCTTTGCTAGATACGCGCTCAATAAATACTTTAATAATGATAATAATTCTTTGATACCCTGCCAATTTTTCCCCTGTGGGCTCCATTTACATCTCACTGGCGATGTGGCTGTTGCATGTTTAGAGACTCTTGTGGCCCATAAGGTCAGAGGCTACCATCGAAATGTCCCTTGGTCAGTACTAGGGATGTACCGAATAGTAGATTTAAGTATTCAATGATTAGGCACGTATTCGGCCGGAGCCTAATAGTTGCAGTTTTAATAAAGTTATGCAGACAAGAAAAACACTTTTTTTTAAATGAAAAAACACTTTTTAAAATATGTAGATGCATTCTTTATTGCATTTCTCTTCTTTGTTGTCTACAGAAGAAGTTTGTGAAAACCAGGGATAAATAATCAGAAAATAAACAGTTATTTAACAGCACAGTTTGTATTTTTGTGCATTCATAGGTGTCGCTTGTTCGGCAGGTCCCAAGTAAATAACACTAGCCCAAAAGTATAGTATGCATGCATGTATGAATCACTGTGGGGGACACTGGGATGTGCCTACTCATACTTTCAAATTTTCCTTTTGGGCCTGCCCATCTTTAACCTTCTGGGTCCAGCAATGCAAAAGGAGTGACAACATCAATTGGCACTCTGCTGACTGCTGAAGTGCTACAGAATACAAACCTTTGGGATGCTAAAGCCATGTGTTCTGCCTGTGGGGATGAGGCATTTGAAAAATGTAATTTCCTTAATAGATAGTATTTTTCTTTGTTTTTCGGGTGGGGTATGTATGTGGTTTTTTGGGGCATGGTAAAAGACACCAGCTAAAAATATATAGGACATGTAGAGTCCTCCATGGTTCTCGGATGACCCTATCGGTAATGTACATGCCTGATTCTCAGATCTTTAATTGGCACGTGCATGTTTATTTTACTTATTTGCTTCATTTGCACATACATTTGGTCCAATGTTTCTAAATTGCCTGGCTTGTATCTCCTCATCGTTATTACACAAATATCCCTCTTTTCAAGCTCTTTAATGTTCAGTTGAATATTTCTGCTGCCACAGATATGGGCATTTTGGTTAAAAATATTTTATTATAACAAACCCAATTTAATGGATAACTACATTCTTTAGTAACATATGTCACTTTTACCCAATTCAAAGACACTCATTTTGGCAATCTAAGACAGTTGGAGGGCAGGAATTGTAACCTATGTTTAGCTATTACAAGCACATCTATGCCGCAGGCACACTTTCCACTGAGTGATCTAACTTGCATAACCTTGAATACAGTTCTTGGTTGGGGGCACACTGCCTCCTGAGCTATTTTACTCTGGGTTTGGAACATCCTGGGATATCTGCAGCAGTATCTATTAATTCATTTGGAATTGGTTGGATTGGAACCAGTAACTTTCAGATTACTCACACAGGTCATCAGCAAATCAGTAAGTCCCTAAAGAAAAGAAAATGTTACAATAGTGATTTTGTAAACTATCGTTCAACCACAAACCTCTCATTGCACATTCAAAATATTGATAGGTTTTCTTCAGCTCAACCCTACTCGGCAAACCACTACATGTCCAGCACATGAAGGGCTGAGACTTTATTTACACTTTACACCTCTGCTCTGCATGTACACAATCAAAAAAGTGACAGCATTTGTTTGATGATCCATTTAAAGATTGAACAGGACATGCCTGAATGGTTCCGGGCACAGTCAAAGCAGTACTTGATGTATCTTGTAGGGGATCAGGAGTAGGGCTTTTTTTTCTTTTTTTTGCTGACCTTGCCCAACCGACTGACGGCATCGACCTTACTTGTTGTAGGCACGTCTCTCTTCAGGATGTTCACCTGAACTACTGTCTTGGTTTCTTAGTTATATCCCATTAGGAGTCTTCTTAATCACCTTTGGGTGTTTATTGCATCCTTTTTTGGCTGCAAGGGCTCCCATGCTGAAGTGTCCCACCAATATCCGAACTCTGAACGTATAAGATGGTAACATCACTACTCCCCTCTGTAATCTTCTTATCATTCTGGAGATCTTCTTTAGGTCCTAAATAGGGATGGCCAAAATCACTGCTAGCAAAGCGAAATTAGCAAATGTGCATCTAAGATTTCTTCACTAGCGAAGCAAATTTTATTGTCTGATTTGCCATTTTTGGGCAAATTAAATTTTGGGTAGTTTTGCCTGAAATTTCACCCAATTAGCAGGCTGAAATATTTTGCAGCCTCATAATTGGCTATCATTTCAATCAAAGCCACTCAAAAACCAAACTTCGGGCATAAGAACGCCTGAAATGGCCAATTTCACTCTGTGGGCAAAATGGGTGGATTTGTCCAAGAATTCACCAATTTCTCAATGGAGTGATATTCAGTTGTATAACCCACCTCTAGTTCTAAACTCTTGCAGGACCCCATGTGAAGACCTCCTTCTTACCATCACAGGATAACATTCGCCCATTGATTCAGATGTGCTCATAGACTTAAAATTGTAATAGTTTTTTCGCAGGGTTTTTTACAGCGGATTTTTCAATGAAAAAAGTCATTGAATTTTTTATTTATTATTTTTGGGGGTGTTTCACCCGCCCAAACCCCATATCCGCTTTTGTTTATATCATCCCGTACACCCATACCACAAATATATATCATTCGAACCCCCCTAAAAAGTTTGCAGTTTTGTTTTTGTTAAACAAATTGCGGTAAACAACGGTGTCGGTCATTTTTTCGATAGAAAAGTTTCGAAAGACAAACTTTAGAATCTTTTTGTTTTTAAACATAAAAGTTTTGAATGACAATTTGATCGAAAACATTTCGAAAGTTTGCCTTTCGAAACTTGGGTTAGGGCTGGGGCTTGGGTTAGGGTTGGGGTTTGGGTTGGTGGCGTGGGGGCTGTGGGTGGCTGGAGGGGGGGACCTCCCCAATATACACTAAAACCTTGCAACGTTGCATGGATCTGTCCAGTGCTGAAATTACAGGACTGGACAGCTCCATGTAACATTTCAAAGTTAAAAAAAGGCATTTAAATGCCACTATTCACAAAACACTTTGAAACGTTATATGGAGCTGTCCAGCCCTGTAATTTCAGCACTGGACAGTTCCATGTAACGTTTCAATGTTACAATCAAAAAGGCAGTGAAATGCTACTTTTAACATGTAAAAGTGCATTTCAGTTGAAACCAATCCATGACTATTGTCGATGGATTGGTTTCAAACGAAATGCCCTTTCCATGTTAAACATAGCGTGTCGTAGCTTTTGATTTCGAAACTTTTGTCTCGAAACTTTGGCTATTCGAATCTTTTGATTCGAACAAATGACCATAAACCGTAAAAAACTCTGCAAAAAAAACATCCCGCAATGAAAGGACGTTATACCGAACATTTCGTGGTCCTGCAATACCACTTAGTATATTTCTTACCATATTTGAAAACTTAATGTTACCAACCTGTATATTTTGTAGTTATTTCCAATGCACAACTTTGATATAATGAATACATTTTTACAGATGTGTTGTTTGGACTTTGCCTTATTTTGTCGGAATCAAAGGTTTTGACTTGATCTATAAACCAGCTAATGTCTATTGGAGGGTTGCCTCAACTCTTCTGGCTAGTCTATCACGAGGAAGTCGGTAACTCTAAGAAAATACTTAATAAACAGAGTAGGTTGAATAATCTGAGCCTTAGATGGCATAAGAAAAATCAACTAACTTCAGGTTTAGCAGTAGACGATTCAGAACAGAGATGTCACTTATGTACTCTTCTTATCCAGTTTTAAGAATGTTGGCTCCCAATTGAAACTAATACTATACGGGTTCAGTGCCACCTTTCAAAATTCTTTAGGTGGCCTGCCTCTCACATCTAGTATGCACTGTAATATTAGTGTCTCTCTTAGGATGATTGAGTAGGTGGCGTTCAGGTTATCTCCTTCTTTCCAATATAAGATGTCTTCCTTCCACTTGGTAGTCCTTTCTGAAGATTTTACATTGGTGTCAGATGAGAGCCTGCTATCCCCTAAATGTGTCTAGTGCTCGAAGGGTTTACTTGAATGGACAGATGTTTCCTCAAGTGACCTCCCTCTTAGTAACTTTAGCTTCTACAGAGAGAAATGGAGCTCCTGTTTTTACACTTGGACATTCGATGAAGTTTGCCATTGATACACTATATTCAACATTTGATACGCGCTTGCCTATCTTGATCCAGGATAGAGGGTTCCAATGAGTATCCACATACTTGGCAGACCTTTGGGAAAATTCTCTTCAGGGTATTTGTAAGGTCACCAGTTAGGTGAGACCCAACTCTTGCGATGTGTATGTTGCAAAACATTGATGGTGAGGAGGATCCATGTATGCCGACATTGGGGCTGCTGTTCTGCTTTTTGCAGCAAGTTTAATTTTTATGCTAATAAGTTACAATGGCGTGCATTGTCAATTGTGGCAAGTAATTTCTTATTTGGTAGACTACCTGGTAGATCCTCAAATAAGTAAGGTCTTTGAGGAAGATGGATGAGAAGGTAATTGCTGTATTTCTTGTAGTTTTCATTACTCCAGGTAAAGGTCTTCATCTGAACAGTGCCCATCTTCCCCCTCCTATTGTGTGTTTCGACTTATCAGAGAGGAAGCGCGTAGGGGAAGGTGTAGGTCAGGGGGTGTGGGTACAATAAACTTAACAAACCAAAGAGGAAGTTTGGTCTTTCTTCGAAAAATTTGGGAGGAGCTGAAGTCCATCTGTCTTGAGAGCATTTTCTCTCATGTAAGTACTGTGACAAGGAAGACTTGAATGCGGAGTAATGAAGTTTCCACAGTATGTAATCGGCCATTGCATGTCAAAGTGTATTACTGTTGAGATGGATTTCCAGAATCTGGCTTGGTCGACATTTTTTAGGAGGCCACCCTGGTTATAGTGAACAGAGAACTTGAGAGGTTATCCAAAACCCAATCAAGGTAACCACAGAGAACGGTCAACGCTAATCTCGGGAGAGTGCGAGTGGGCTAGGGGGATACACTACGAGTCCCCACAGTGAAGCACTGTTCTCGAGAACACGTTCAGACTGGTTGGTCCCATCAATTCAAGGGTTGAAGCACTGCACAGTTCCTTTCGCAGATCAGATAGTCCAACAGGGCTTCACCGGGTCAGGCGCAGGAAGGGATTCCAGGCCTCTTCAAGGGTCATCTTTTGATCTTCAGTCGACTGTTCGTCTACAGGGGATTCTTGTCTCTAACACTGATCAGAAGAAATGGCTGCAGGAATCCTCTTCTTATTCAAAATCTATCCTGGAAGCAAGTCCAAGACCACCATTGGTAAGGATCTGTCCATTCAAACAGCCAGTAGTTCCCCAATTGGGTGCAAATATTGGTTTCACTCAGGCCCCACAACTAGACTATCTGATGGAGTGCAGACAGACTCACTCTCTTTGGCAAGTGCAAGACATTGAATGGAATTGTGTAACCTGTCCAGGCAGACAGAAGTCCAAACTACAATATGGCCAAAGAATAAGTGAAAACCTTGTGGCACTGTCATTTTAGGGTACTAGACACATTAAGTGGCCTATGCGGTAAACGTGAATGTACACACTATTTATAACACACAAATTGTACAAATATATCTGATGTCACTAGCTTGTCTTTAGGCACAAATAAAAGGAACCACAAGTGTAAAGAACTAGGGTGATACAAACGTATCCACATTACACTGCATTGTAAAATGCTGTGTGCAATGTTACTAAAATGTGAAAGATAAAAGGGAAGTTTCCCAGTACTGATAGTCTGAAGAACTAATCGGTTTCCCCATTACAAAAGAGCAAAAGGCAGGGGAAGTTAAGTTGACTGCTTTACTACCCCTCAAAAAGTCAGGACAGGTTTAAAAAAACAAAGCAAAAAGATTTAGGCTCCATAGAAATTATGTAAGGAAAGTGACCAATAGAGACATAACAGTTAACCAAAGTGTACTCGGTGTAGCCGCAGCAATGTCAACTTTGTTAGCTGTTGTCATAGAACATATACTTTTGGTTCTAGAAATCCAGGAATAAATAGAAAGTAGGATTTTAAGCAAATCAGTTTGGTGGGAAACTTAGTAAAATAGCATTACTTCCTTTCCTTGACTTACCATAAGATTTAATCCCCAAATGTGATTTTTGAAGAGCAAGTTCTTATAATACGTTGGATTTTTGAATGTATGCTTAAAGACAACGAACGACATTCAGAATATGCTAAATATTTAACTGAATGTTAATTGTTTAGACTGCGTTTTTGTAAACCAACTGTGGACGTTCAATACAGTTCAATGGTGTATCTCCCAATGGCTTGAACCATGTGTTCTGGTGCCATTCCATGCACCCTCTGGCACAAACCAAACTATCTCAGCCAGTGCAAGACTGGATTACACAGTTAAGGCTCAAAGTCCCCTCTACTCCTGCTGGAAATCCCTAACTAGGTAGTAACGGCAGCTTCTCGGCTGAAGGGTTTTTCACAGTCCAAGCCATCTATTGCGATTTAAGACATGGCAGTGAAGAGCTACTGAGACTCCCTTCCGATGTCGCCATTGGCATCCTGCAGGTCCTCCGTTCTCGGCATAATTCTGTCCTTGACCTCAACAGAGGGATTTGCTTCATCTCAAGCCTTTGATGCTTTTTAAAGGCCTATCCCCACCGCATCCAAGTCTCTTATCTCCTGATCCTTAAGGTGATCTTACCTGTTTTCCTGGAATCGAATGAGATTTGCCACTTAATCAAACAAAAGCACTTGCATCCTAAGTAGGGCTGAGAGAACCACATAGTCAGTTGAGCTGAGCTACTGCTAGATAAAGATATAAGGCTCACAGACTACCCGAATCACAGAGACAAAAGAGGAAACTGTTGGTGGCAACGCTGCAGGATGCAATGTGAGGCATGGTCCATTATACACCATGCCTGGGCGAAAGAGGTGGCTGCTCAGGCGCATGGGTTCAAACATTTGCTATTTTGCAACAAGCTGTGAATTTGTCTCTGGGCTCGACGACTATTCTGCTATGTTGTTTTGATGCCTAGTTGAGAGTGCACACAGCATGGTTGATTGGTAGCAGCAGAGCACCTGGTAGGGGCAGCTAGTGCATGCTACACTGGGGAAACTGAGTTGAGATAATCTAAATTGCGTGTTGGGAGGTGCTTTGACTCTGCTTTATCATAACTTTTTACCAGAACGAACGGGTCTCTTTTTCTTAGCCTTACTGTGAACCCCGCTGCAAGAATCTCACTGCTTCCTGTCAAATCTGATTTAGTCAATAGAACATTGCTCCTCCCTGTAAATAAAAAAAACCTGTGAAGCATAAAAGGCTACATGGTCCATTGACATGCTTGCCCATGTTCACTATGAAGCAACCGTTCATGGCATGATGCATATCTCTGCAAAATGTTGTGCCCCCATCCCAAGGGACAGGTGAAGACTTGCCCTGGGATTGTTGCCAAGTCTGCTTAAAGTGAGCTCCTTGACTGGCCTGCACGCAACCCTGCCCTTTATCGTGGCCTGAATGGACTGCAATTACTCCCTTGTCTTATGCCTTATCTGATGGGTTCTGTATACTATCTAAAACTCCTAGCAGCTGGCTTACCTAGTATGTGTGTGTACACTTACAAGATATTTCAAATGACACAAGAAAGGTTACTATTTAGTTAGTATTAGTCTACTACTTCAACATGGAAAAATCTGATTGCTTTTTAGGGATAGTTAAAGGCTCTTAAAAGTTGCACAACAAGCTGGATGTTTGACATCTTTATCCTAGCGTTTTTACTACAAAACTCGTTTTAGTGATTCTTAAAGTGAGAAAAATACATTTGTGTATCGGACAGCTTTTTTCAGACTTGCATTATTTTGTATTCTGCAACTTCTATTTTTCCTTTCAGGATGTGAAAAATGTATTTATTTATTGAGTATGTATAAGGCGCCAATACACCATATGGTGTTTCCAGGTGCCACAAGACAAAAAGTGGGCAGGAAGAACAGGGGACATAAGTAACAATAACGGTCCTACTAGGCCTTGTGACATTTGGATTGTGCAGGTGCAGTAACAAGAAGTGCAAGGGGGGAGTTTGTAGGGGGTTCAGAAGGGCAGGTAAGGCAGAATAGAATTCAGGGGAGCGGGGGGCAAGAAGGGACCCAGGCAAGTGCTGAGGGGAACCCAGGGAGGGCAACTGCCAGGGGATGCTGGATGCTGGGGGCGAGGACCACAGTTTGAGGACCAGACTCAGCAGGGATGTCCAACCCACCAGACTAGTCGGGGAAGGATGCCCAGAAGGGCAGTGCTGGTGTGGGGGGTGCTGGTATACACTGGTTAAGGGGGCCTGGTACCCTGTAAGACTCAAAGGACCAGGCCGCCAGTCGCAGCAGCAAATGGGGGCATTAGAAAGGGAGGGCGAGAAAGAAGGAAGTAGAGAAAAGCAGGGCCTTGAGAAGCTTCCGGAGCGTAAGGAGATCCAGCTCATGTCAGAGGGGCAGGTAGGCCATTCCAGAGGGAGGCAACAATATTCTTTTGGCTTAACATGTTTCACTAAGGATTTAAAATATTGTAAGGTAACTTTAATTTGCGTTATGTGTATTTTGCAAGTAAACTATCAGAACTCTCAAGTTTCGAGTGTCCAGACATGAGAAGGTCATCCAGTCCTGTTTTCCCCTCTGGATTCTGGGACTTATATTTTTTTCTATCCCATTAGTTCGAAAGTTTGGAAAATCCCACGTCTCAAAATTACAAGCATAAACAAAACTGGCTCCCCTTCTTGGATGGCCATTGGAAACATGAATACTCTGCTCTATCACACAGTATTATTGTAGGCTTCGAAATCCAAAATGTACATGTTTGTAACAGGTTGAGCTTGAAAGTTATGTGTTCATATGCCTAAAATGTAGATTTGTTTTACCATCCCAGTTTTACTGTTTAACCAAAGTGTGGGATCCTGGACAAATAATGTAATCTCTTCACATATAGCGGACTGACCTCAGCACAGCCAACAATTATTTCCTCCTCTATTGCTGCCAGTCACTGAAACAGCATGGGCCCACCATAGTATGGCCCCACAGGAGAATGAGTGAAACATTTTGCTGTACCCTGTTGGGGTAGGCGACTAATGCAGAAGCAAGGGAAGGTTGCAATGTTGATGTTTGCATGATCTGAAAAGGTTTCATTCTCTGTGGTGTACAAGTTTTATATATTTGGTGAGTTGTCTGAAGCAGTAGATAATATGCACTCCAGATTGGTAACTTAAATTGTTTATGAATATTGTGCCTGTCCTTGTGGTGTTTGAGTAGTGTGGGGAGCTGTATTAATGTATCTTTGGTAGGTTAGTGTGCTACTTAGGGAATTTCTTCAGATGGCATGCGTTCTGTTGTATTGATTCAATGAGGAGTTGTATGTGAAGGTGGGTTGTTTTGTTAGGTGGGGTGTAGAATTATGTTTAGTTAGTTACTGTTACCATACATTGCTGAACAGACCACCTGATGAGAACTGGGAGCAACCTTTTTCACTTTGGAAAAATCAGTTAGTCATTTATTTGCTTATATCAATGGAAAACATTATTATGGGGCAGCTCTGGTGGTGTGGGGGAAAGGATGACCGGTTTGGGGCTTGTGTTGTGGCCTCTGGCTGTAGAGGCAGTTGTCTAGGTATGGGGCTTGGGATCTGGTGGCGGGGCAGCAGAATGGCAGATATGGGGCCTGGACTATGGTGATCAGGAGGCAGGATGCCAGGCATGCAGCTTGCGTTCTGGCCTCTGGCTGTTGAGGAGGCAGGATGCCAGGTCTATGGCCTGGGCTCTGGTGGTGGGGAGGCAGGATACCAGGTTATAGGGCCTGGGTTCTGTATGGTGATGGGGAAGGATGCCAGCTGTGGGTACCTCATCAATTTGGGAATGCATACTGATAGTCAGTAAATAGGTGGCCCCCCTACTTTTGTCTGTGGCCCCTTCTGTATCCACTCCTAAATTTGCTTCCTGGAGACGCCACTGCGCACAACTTCTTAATTTATGAATGCCCAACCTTATCTATTTTTTTGTTCATTTCAGTGACTGATTGTAAGATGTTGCTGTTCCTTAGTAAGCAGTGCACAAGATACTGTGGTTTTCTGACATTCCCGTTTTTGTAGGGCAAGTCCAAATATCACCTTTGTAAATTCAAATATTCTGATTGTTATGTACAATACGTGATCGTCTGGCCGCGAGTATATGTAAAGTAATGCCTTTTCTCCAAGGTTAGGGCGCCTATTAAGGGAGATTAATACGCCTTACACCACCATCTGTTGTATGAGATGGGGAAAGGACTTCTGCAGCATCGCCATTCATCGGTCACCTTGTATTTCTAGGAGATTTTAATTTCTCTCCCTCCCACACAGGTAGAATAAAAACCTGCGGTAATACATGCAGATCTATAGTCGTAAAAAAGCCTGCTTATGTTTAATTGTTTCTAGTTTGAGGCGTGAGCCAGTTGTATTCTTTTAACAGCATCTGAGAGGCTGTTGGGATGGTATTAAGTGAAAATATCTTTTTCAAAATAATTTAAAAAGGACTGATTTAGAAGAACACTCATAGACCGCATGTTTGAGGGAGCAAGGGGGCAGGGAGCCGCTAAAGTGTTTTTTGCGTCTTTGGAGGATGAGTGGGGAATGTGTTGGGCTGGGGAGGGGTCAGCAGGGGATGAAATTCGGGTTGGGACTCCACCGACTTCCTAGAAATCCCACTAGCATGGAAGAGGATGGTTGGCGGGATCGCCTTCCCAGCGTGGAGGATGGAGGGGTACAGGGGAGTTGAGAAAGTGATATTTCTGCATTTTGCAGGCCACTCAAAATGAGCAGGGACATTTATGCATAGAACTGTTGGGATTCATTATTCCCCACTGATAGTGTCTTGCTGGAGGTCAGGATCAGTTTCACGGTTCTTGATCTGCACTGGCCACAAGCAGAGCTATTTAACATTATATAGAGTAGCTGAAATAAATCCTTTGCACGGTGACAAAGATTTTTTTGTTTCAGATTCTGCATACAAGGCATCTCCTTTACTTTGGTTTTAATTTGTGAAGTAAACTTTAATAAAAACGTGGATACAGATGATGCATAGCTCAGACAATATCCCGAGTGAACAGCTGTGCTCTTGTGTTTTGGAGTCAAGAAAAGAGAACATTAAATCAAGCCGACGGGGTACGATGCATGGTTAAGGTGCATTTTGAGATGCGTAAAGGTGAGACTTGAGAATTCTTAGACCTTTTCTGATATGCCCATTTGAATGAGGATTCCTGCCAGTTGTGCTCTTACCTGCGATTGAGTCATCTCTGCAATCGAAGAGTGATCAGGTATTCACTGAATGTGTGTGGGGTAAGGGCTGAGAATGCAGGTTTCGCCTGGGTTTTTGTTTCTTTCTTTGCACACATGCAGAGGATCCTGGGAGACCACAGCCATGCATGCTTGCGGCACAGCAGGGCTCTTCTATGGTATCTGTCATATCGAACATGGTGGCTGTTAGTACCATTCACTTCAACAGATTGAGGCAGGTTCTTGTTATCGGAAATCTGGGTACAATATGTGGAAATCAAACACACTGAGCTTGAAATTATCTGATTCGCTGGTGCATGTAAACTCTATATGGCCATTCTCTACAGCTGGTAACCAAAATCTGCGGTCAGGGAGAAATGGTGTGTATGAGTTTCTGCCACTTCCAAAGGGATCCGAGTGAGCCTATAGGGAAGAAGGGAAGAAAATGTGGTAGTGGGTAAACACTATCACTTTTTTACGTACTTTTAAAATCCAGATTCCTTCTGCCTGTAAGCACTATAAACATAAGCGCTGCTAATATGTTTTCAGATACTTTTTTGTCAACCGCATCATATCGTTTTTAAAGTGTAGAAGATGCTTGCTTGGAGTCCATATGGCCAAACAACCTCCCAATTGTAATATATTTGCTCCTTGGAACAAGGGATTTAACTTCAAAATCTCCCCCCTCCTTTCTGTCAAATTTTTCCTTTCCTTTAGATGAGAAGAAACGCAAATAGACTTAAGTGCAAAATATATCCAATCTCTAGTGGATATTTGAAAAGTAGAAATACAATTATTTCTGAATCTACAGTTGTACATAGCATATATTATTTCAACACACCAGTGTGTTTGCACCTCTGGGAAGAGTTCCTATTCATAAGAGTTAGAGGCATTACAAAAAGTATTTCATCCCATTTGTGATATAATACCAGATATTGCTATTCAAGTAATTTATGGATCGCTCTACTGTTAATACAAGATCCTCCCCACCCGCTGCCTCTAACACTGTGCTCCCTTCTTTACATCCTGCATATCCCTCTCTCCAGCTCAGTCTCTCTTTACTTCTGTCTCTTCTTTGCTTTCACCCCCTCTTTCTCTCGGCCCATCTCCTGTCCAACCACCACCCCTTCCCCTGCTTTGCTTCCATAATCCCTCCCCTTGTTTCTTGTGCCTTCCCTCTGTGCTGTTTCCCTTCTGATCTACATATCACTGTAAGTGTTGAGTTTGAGCTTATTGGTGCCATTTCCCCAAGGGAGGAGGACCTTTCTCTATGAAGGGTTCTGCTCCTCTGCCCATGTACCAAGGCATTGTATGGGCAGAATGGAAGTGTTGGAAGGGGTGAAGAGACTCACTAACTCAGACCGAGACTGACGGAGCGAGGCAGAGACAGATGCAGGTGAAGAGACTGTCTCATTGTCTCTTTGGTGCACAGAGACAGAGGGAGCGAGATAGGCTGTCGGGGCATCATAGATAGAGGCACAGGGAGTTACCACATTTTGCAAATTTAAATTAAAAAAGTGATACATTTTTCAAAATGTATTCATATCTGATTATTTTGCGCTAGAGCTTAGATTGATAAGTGGATGGCACGGCAGTAGTGGTTTAGCAGTGAAGGCGACCTCCCTTATCCTAACTATTTCTTAAAAACTCGTTGCCGAGTCCCCCAAAACCTGTTATAATCGCTGTCAACTGATCCATCATGCTATGATACTGTTGACCTTTCGAATGGATGAAATTAATGTTTTGGGAGCTTACAGCCATGTAAATCTTAAACACCCATATCCAACCCTAGAGAAAACGGTGATGCAGCCATGTATGGAAACCTATCATGTAGCATTTGCTTTTTCCTTTTTGGTATTAGTTGCTTTTGGTATAGAAGTTCTGTGACGAATCTGAGGATGTCCGTCCCATCTTCCCTGGGTGGAGGCCTTCCCAATGGGGCAAGGGTGTTGGGTACACAGTACAATAGTCCCCCTGGGGTGAGGGAGGAACACACGGGGAAGGGATTCCCCTATGGGATTGGGGACAGTCATCAGAGAACGTTATCTACCCGCTCTATCATGTCCAAACCCTTTGACAAATCCTCCTGTTCCCTCAATGAAGCTAATATACTTCGTTGCCAAATCAGACAAACTCCTTTACTATGTTGTTACCAAGCTAATGATTTTTGCTTGGATTACAACATTGAAAAGTCAAATATTGCTGAGTTTTGTAGATGCAGCTGGAAAGCAGACACTGTGACAAAGACGATGCCCAATATATATTGTTGCCAACCCAAGTTACATGCTATAACAAGAACTGTCAGAATAGTAGAATTTTGAAGAACATTAATTTGAATGCTATCTCCTTGGTTGGTTTGAGGTACTAAATACAAATTAACCTTCAAAATGATTTAATCAACATTCAGAATACTAGAAAGAAGCTTGTTTGCATTTCATACATTTTTTCTTGGGTTGGGCGTTTCTCATTGCTCTGTTTTTATTGTGTCATATAGATAACTGCAATACCAAAATGGTAATTTCTTGGTGTGCCATACTTCGCTTTTGAAAATATTTTGACCGTTTTTACAAACCTAAACATAGACATAGAACCTAATAAGCACAGACTTCAAATTTCCATTGAAAGAACTAGGATGGTCCATCCTCCATATACTGTGCTTTTCTGGTTCGATAGTTCAACTGTTTTACAAACATACATAACAAAACATTGTGCTACAATTTCTAGCCTCTGATAGTGTGTTCTTTTGACTTCTTTTACTGTGAGCAATACATGAGCCTTAAGAGAGAAACTCTTCTCACAAACTCAATTTGCAAACTTAGATAGACTAAAGCGCTACCTATGTAGCAATATAGCATGTTTCTGAGTTTGTGTGTGCTCAAGAGGTATTTGGTTTATTATTTGTTAAAATTGTCATGTGACCAATCCTAAGTAGGCATCACGAATAATTAGCTGTTAGTGGGGGCAGGGACGTGTGATGGTGTGTCATTGTCCTTATATGGTGTTTCGACGCGGTGTTCCATTTAGCTGTCTTCTGGACCGTGGTTTGGAGTGTCCTGGTGGGGGAAAGAACCCCTGTGGGTCGCTGAAGTCTCATTTTCTGCAACATCCCTGATAGATTGTTTTCTAAATGTATTGTTTATACATTATATTGTACCATTCCTTGTTCTCTGTACAGCGCCTTGGCTTAAGGCGCTTTATAAAACACAAAATTCAAACCAGATGCAATATTACTGGATAGTTTCAGGTGCGTGGCAGACATAAAGACTAAAGCTGAAGTAAAAGCCACAGAAACTGGGTAGTAAAGGTTAAAAACAACAAGGTCTATTATGAGACCCTTCTACACACTGACCTGTGTGACCTTCCCTTTCTCGGGGAAGGTCACACAGATAACCCAAGTTACATAACAGCAATGAAAACCTAGGTGATACAAAGTATTGTGCTTATAAATTTAAGACTGGTTCTGTGACGAAGAAGACCAGAAGGAAACTTGCAAGGAAACTGGCGAGTGGTCTAATTCCCAAAGGCCAGTGATTGGCTGCCTGAAATACATCAATCCAATGCAGGAGGCCAATGGAAGCTCAAGCGCCGAGGGGACTGGAGAGCCGTCCCCCGAAAAGGACAAGTGGGAGCCATAACAGAACGAGAGACAAACTGCAAGAGACGAAGCACACAGCAAAAAGGAGGCCTCAGTCTGCAGAGATGCTACTGGAGAATCCAGGAAGACCATAGCTGGCTGGGAACAGCTAGTACCACCAAGGTGAAGGCAGACCAGTACACAGGTTGCCCGGGAGCTGTGAGAGGTCTGGGGAAGCAACGGGGTGAACTCAATAAGGCAAGCACAAAAGGATCTGGGTCCCTAGCATTCTAAAGCCAGTGGAAGCCCTTTAAAGTCAGAGGGAAACAACTGAGAAAAACAGAATAGGAAGGTCCAGGACCCTCCCCTTTGAAAGTCAGAAGAAAACCAACGAGAAATCAAGAATAAGAGGGTCTGGGGCCCCTAGTCTTTGGAAGTCAGAGGGAGACCAACCAAGAAAAACCAAGCAGATGCAACATAACCGTGCGATTCCGGGACCCGCACCCAAAAGCCACAGTGTCTGGAACCCTAACCAAAGAGAGGGTTGCGGCCCTGAAGTTCATCAGAGACAGTTGTATACTTGTATGACATGTAGATAAATGGTTCACCCTAAAAGGTTCGAAAATAAGATGGATTAAGCAGCAGTTAAAAGCAACTCCCGGGTATCCAGCATAAACTAGTGACCAGGAGCTACCACTGGGGAACAGGGCGCTAATACATAGCATTCTGCAAATCTAACTTCCACATAAGATGGAAACTTATAATTTTGTCCATTATTTATGACCCCATTTTTTTTAAGTTTAGTAAAGATAGGTCCTAAGGTTTACTTTTATATTTTCCGAAAAACGTAGAGCTATATTCACATGGGTGTTAATTCGGCTTCAGTTGGCATGGGGAGTCAAAAGTAGCTTCTGGAAGCTATTGGTGTCAAGCTAGCCTGGCTCTTGTAGACTACACACAGGGGCTAAATAGCTCCCAGTTCCCCTCAATTTCGAACTCTACCCTACACATATTCCTTGCTGGCATGCCTACTGTCCCAAGTCTAAAATTGTAAACATATACTACTTCAAAGATTATTAAACTCAGGTAAAAATGCAAGTGCAGTGTTCCAATATTAAGATTTACAAAATCCTGAACATAACCAAAGAATTTCTCAAAGTGCTCTGCAAACTCTTCAAACCAACAAATGCAGCAGCAACTATTTGCATCTGTATCAATTTCTGTGAAAACCCTACCAAATTCAACATAGAAAAAGCTTTTAAAAAGCCATTGTTCCATTGCTTCGGGAATGCCACCCTTTGCATCACAACCACCTACGACAATCACCTCACCCTAACTGCTGTCACAACCCTTTCACTCTGTTAGGTAAGACTTTCTTGGCTCTTTTTAGTTTTGGCGATTGGGCAGCAGTTGCATGTCAACTATCAGCGGAAACTATTGCATTGTACATAGGTAGGAGGGAGATGGACTGTAATGAGGGGCACACAGCCTGTGGAGGCTTGTTTAGTTACCCACCCACTGACTACCCATGGCTATGCGAATGCCGAAGGCCGCCTGCCTCTCCCTCCCTAAAACGCACCCTCCTTGATTCTCCAAGCTGTCACTAACATAACACTGTGTGCTATACTGGGCCTGCTGGTGGTATTTCTAAATCTTCTGAGAGTCAATGGCTTAATTACTTCTGCAAATGAGCTTCTGGTTTAATACAAGTGCCTTAACCAAGTTTGCAGTCCGTCACTTCATTTATAATCAATATGTGTCTTCTTGTTCAGTGCAAGCTTATAAAGGCCTGTTGAACTCCTTGCAAAGTGTAAGGAAGGCATGGTATCAAACAGTGAAGACAGTCACACGTGATCACAGTTCAAGGGTGTTTATTGAACTTCAGGGGGTTGGTTGAATGCCCATCTAACCTAAATCCAAGGATGGGAGCAAGCTACGACCATCAAATAATAACACAGTCCTGGTCGAGTCTGTCAAATTAAAAGGGCCTATACTAATAAATCTATTGCCAATCCTTACATCTAAATGCAAAAAGAAAAGTGTTCAAGAAATATATCGGGACAATTGAGCAGTTGGCTCCTCTTCCCCACGTTTTCAGCACAGGGCAAAGTAGCACGTTCAAGCTTTGCACGCACTCTGGCTTCTCTTCCACGAGGATACAGTTCAAAGCATAGGTATAGGGGCCGGTGGTCAGTCAAAATCTCGAAAACAAAATCTCGAATGACAAAAAGCACGAAACAAAAATATCGGAAAAAAAATATCGAATTTTTTATTTATTTATTTATATATGTTTTTGGGGTCAGGTAAGTAAAAAAAAAGGGGTAAAATAAAAAAAATGAAAAAAAGGGGGGTTTGGGGGGGGACACCCCATTTTGAAAAAAAACGCATTGAAAAAAAAATTCGATATTTTTTTTCGGCCTTTTGTTTTCGAGATTTTTGTTTTCGAGATTTTTTTATTCGGTATTATCACTATGGACCATCGGGGCCATCTGCCAAAGCCTCTTTTCCAATAACAGTCTCTTACTGCAGAGGGCCTGTCGTAGCAAACAAATATCAAAGTTCCACTCTTATCAGGATCTTCACATGCACAAGTTCTCACTTCCAATGTTCATCATCGGTCTCCCTCCTTTAGGCTTGGAACCCCTTTTTACCACAATGTTTACACTTGGCCTCCCTTGTTCGGGCTTGTATCATGGATCTTCCTCGTTCGGGCTTGTATCATGGATCTCCCTCGTTCGGGCTCGTATCATTGATATCCTTTGTTCAGGCTCGGATCCCTTCTGCACAATATTCACGTTTGGTCTCCCTCGTTCCGGCTCGGACCATGTAATCTCACTTTCTACTGTTTCCTCTTGATATCAAAATTGAAAAATTTCAAATGTGCAATGGGTTTTGCTTAAACTGTCGCAGGACCACTTTGATTCATTTTGCATCATTCTTATCAATCTTTTACTTTCCTTTCTACCACTTCAGAGACCTTCGATTGAGCACATTCACAGTGCCGGGCCACTCAGTCAAAGGTATCGTATCTTTCCTTCTCAAGATCAAACTTTCATCACATGCGTTTAACAATGTTTGTTCCAGCGCTCGTTATACAATGTTGCCGCTTGCAACCTTGAATTCAACACAGACCGGTCTTGCATCAGTCTGCTCAACTCACTGGCTGTGTTGATCTCTCTGGCGCTTCTTTGTTCTTGCAAGGACGATACCACGGCGGCTGCTCCTCCTCCCCACCTTGGTCGGTTACACAGGAGGGCCTCTGGTATCTGCGACACACAGTGCAGGATTCTTCAGTCTGGTGTTCTAGCCTTATGCTTTCTAACTCAAAGGTTTCTTGAAAGTAACAGTTTCTTGCCGAAAAGGTCAAGGGTATTTCCCTCCTTGCAAACCCTTCTTGGTTTGCCGTCTTTCTCCCTGCGTTCAGCTGCCGACTCGAAACTGCTGTTCCTTCATGTGCTTTGCTCACTCAGTGTGCTCTCGTGCTCTGCCTATTATCTATGTGGGGAGTCAGGTGTGAGTGATTGTCAATAATTGCCTGACTTCGCCTGACCATAGTAGCAGGACATGTCAGGTACACTGCTAGAGTGTGATTCTTTTTTCTCCCATAGCAGGGTTTCTGTGTGGAAGTGTTTGTGAAGGGAAAGGGGGGTGGTTAACGTTCCCACGTATCCTACTTGGTAGGATGGGGTAAAGGTGTTACAGGGGGAGGGACACTGCGTCTTGCCATCCGGTGTCCAACTCCCACCCCGCCCGAAGACACCTCGCCCAGGTGATCCTCCCGCACTGGTCTAACCCCAGGAACTGGATCCAAAAGCGATGGCTGTTTCCTGGCCACCTGGATGACAGATCCCTGGGGACTAGCGGGTGAGACACCTTCTAGTTTCTCACAAAAGCCAAGTTGTGGTTTGTGTAAGTATTTGCTACTGTTGCAGATGCATCAAGAATCACCCCCAGTCTGGGGCGTTTGAAGGGTTTTCATCCAAAATGATGTGGGGCCAATGAACGTCCTTCCTTCTAGTCTTAGCCTCCTCCCTAGCCCAGGCGTCCTTAACCAAAGGTTTAGTGTTGCCAATTGCTTCTCCCTCAACAGGTTAAAACTCTAGATTTAGCTGCAATGACAACCTAAGGACCCTGGTCCTTCTATCTCAGAACGCCTTCAAGAAACTCTTCCTACCCTATCGTAATGGGGAATAGGGTTTTTACCTTGCAATTACCCAATGCGATCACTCGCCTATCACTTGTGTACTCTCAACTCTGTCCCTCCACTTAATTCTTCCCACCATTGTCATGCTCCTTAGGTGTTCCACCCTCCCCTAGGTCTTACCGCCACCCATTGATGTCACCTCTCCTAGTACTGCTTCATTCTCCACTTTGCTGCTCCCCCAAACTATTCAACCACCCTCCTTTCACTCCGTACCATCACTTCACAACTCCTCCTTGCTCTAACATTTCTTCACACTCTCCACACAAACATGCACACTCAAACTGCAGAATCACTCACTCCTTAGCTAGTACCTCACCTGTTCAACAAATCTCCTTCACACTCCACTGCTCCTTCCTTCTTCCTGCTGGCCTCTTGATCATCGTCCACCTCCACTCTCACCCGAAAAACCCACACTTCCTGCTTCCTGTCCCCTGCTTATATCCCCCTATCTTTCCCAGAATTAGACAACTCTTCCTGGCCAACCTGGGCCTGCCTCCCCACCTGGGGCATTTATGTGTAACAAAACGTCATAGGTAGGGGACTTGCTGCATATTGAGGCTGGGTCCTGGGAAGGCCAATTTTCAGGTCCATGGTTTGCGATCCCATTTCTTGGGGGTCTCCCTGCATGTCTTTCTAGAAAGGGTGGGTCCTTCTCCCTTTTTGGTTTCCAGGGGTCTATAGAGGGACCTCTTTAGGTGTTGTCTGAGCTTCTTTTGTGCAGTTCAGGAGCTCTGTCAGGCCTACAATTTCTCTCTCTCCTCTGCAGCTGGCTTCAACAAGTCTGCGGTCTTGTAGGTCCTCCTACGGAGGTCTCTCTTGTTCTCTAATTGTTTTGTTCTGCTTGGCTCTCTAATCTTCCCATGCAAGCACAATGTTTCTACAAAAGACTGGCAAGCAATTAATTGGGGTATGGCACGAGTATGGAGAGTTCTGCATAGAAATGTTTTGGCAGAAATTTGGGGCCTCCCTGCTGGCACTGACCACCTCAGGATTAGGACTGGCTCTTGACGTCTCCCTGGTAGGCCTCCCACCACCTGCCAAGAGGGATTCCCATCCCCTCTTCACAAGGACAGGTTACCAGCCTTGTAACAATAGGCATTTGCCAGGTACTGACATTGTATGCCCAGGACTCATCATTTTCCAGAAGTTTCTATCCTATGGCCAGGTAGTATCATTATGGCAATGCCTGGACAATGCCAATCCCATGCCTACACAATAGCCAAAACTGTTGTATTTGCCAATGCGTGTTTCGTTTCTGTGGTGATCCCCTAAACTTGCTGCTGGCTTTGTGCCTTCTAAACTTCCTTTGGCTATTGCAGACTTCAACAAAAGTCTTCCTGCAGGTCCTTAGTAGGCCATATGACTACGTGATTTTCATTGGGTGAATTTTATCACCTAAAAAATGTGTTTAGCGATAGGAGAGTAGGCTGCTGGTAGTTATCAAATTACTTTTTGCTACATAACTCTCAAGCCTTTTTACTGCCTTGGTAGCCACTTGCGGCATGAGCTAAATGACTACCAAGTCATTTTTAAATCCCTCCACCCTGGCCAATTTTGTTCTTGTTATTGTGTTATCTGTTTTTGTTTTGGTCATGAGAAATGACCAACATGGCAGTTCGGCCAATGTAAATGTGGATCTTTTTTAATGAGAAATGGCTTCGTTTAGATGAGCATCTAACACCCCAATCCATATCTGTATTTATATATATATATATATATATATATATATATATATATACATACACACACACACTCACTCACACTCTCTCACACTCACTCAAGGTATGTTTTATTTTGTAACAACACAAACGGGATAAGGATTGACCTGAGCCGACCTGGATGGATTTAAGGGATTCACAAATAAAACAATCTTCCCCCTTCTTGGTGGAAAAACATGTCTCCGGGGTTAATAGTGGACTGCACTTCTTTCTCGGCTTTCTTTGGGTCTGCATTTATTTGGCTGAAGTCATCAGGATCTGGCAATGCTCCTCCTGGACAGTGAGACCAGAAACCTCAACCCAATAACCCAAGGATCTCACATGGTCCTGCATTGGTCAAAAACACAGGGTTTCAAGCCTACAGCTTATCTGGCTTCCTCTAACTTGTGGCTTTTTAGCAGTTTGGCTTGTGGCTTCGAAGGTAGTTGGTTGGGAACTTAAGCCTCTTCGCCAGTCCATAGACATTTCTTAAAAGTGAGGTTCTGGGGTTCTCAAATTCCACTAGCTTCCCTCCTTCTGCTTTCCTTCATTCCCTCTCTGCTACTGTCTTGTGCTCTATCCTCTTTTCTTTTTATGCCCCATTTCCCTGTCTCTTTTCATTCTCTTCTCCAGTCTCTCGTTTCCACCTCCTTCTTTTTTTTCCTCTCCATTCTCTTCCACCCTCTCCTTCACCTCCTCTCCTTCATTATTTCTCTTGATCTCCTGTGCACCCGACCTCTGCCTTCTTCCTCTTCACCGTTTATCCTCCTGCACTGTCCTCCACACCAATCACTATATATTCCAACCACTAGCATTCATACTAGATCTCTGTCCATGACCGCTTCAGTTGGGCTGGCGTTGAATGATTGTGTACAGGTTTGTATTTGGTGCGAACATGTCTGACTGGTTCGCAGGTAAGTGAACTACCCATTGTCCATGCGGTTTCACTTGGAAAGCGGAGTGTGCCACATTACAATAGCCTTAGCTGCAATTTTAAAAGGAGTATGTTGACAAACCATAGTCCCAAAATCCTCCTAGGAGTACACCGGGACACGTTGTGAACCTTCCCTTACCCACTGCTCCTCAGACAGAAAGTAAAAAATAGCCCAGCTTCAATTTTCTTGTGTCTGAAAACCCTCAGTTTAAAAATTTAGCACAAATAATGTGATGGGTGGTCCCTCCAATTAAATGACATTGCGACTGCGCCCGCACACAATCTAAATCAATATATATTATTTGCTTTTACTTTATAGGTAGACACACAACTTGACATTGATAGTTTCACTGAAAATTAAATTGAACTTTAAACCCACACCTATCTTAACATCAAAAAGTGAAGCAGTACTCAGAATCCAGTTTTTAAAAATGTATTAAAAGTTACATCTCAATGTGATTCTCAATACTTTCACATTTGAATCTAAAATGTTGGACGCTCTCTATGAAACGCTATTGGTTCTGACCTAGAGCATCATCAACTTGACTGACTCGTTTATGATGTTGGATTTGTTGCAAAACATTTTGAAGGCTTGGGGTTTCTCAGGATTTCTGTTACTTTTGGAATGCTTGTACAGTGGGGACTAGCTCGCTTGCTGTCATTAAGGAATTGCTTGTACCCTCAAAACATCCCAGTTTAATGCTTTCATTAAAGAATAATGTGAATTATCTTATTAATTATGGCAGACACTAGTCCTAGGAGCTGTAATTCCATGTTCACTGTTAGCTGTCTGAGACTTCCAGAGGTCCCAAATTGCAGGACAAATATACTATGATGCTACCTAGAACTTCAGTTTTCATTATAAATCCAAAGCGCACATGCCTAGCACTGTATTTCACTGGTTCAGTGATGAAACATTTAAACATGGCTCCCAGAATACATTTAATTCATTCTTAGGAAAATTGTTTAAATCGTGGGGCTTAGGCAGTCACCTTTTGGTCTGCTTTTCAAAGGCCGAGGGCAGGTAACGAAGCTGATTGCTCCCTGCAGTTCCGTCAGGCAAGCTCTTCCTCCAGTCTGTGCACCTGCGTCAAAATCCCTCTCTGGTAGTCTTGGTGTGCTTTTTGGAAAGGCATCTGCATTCAGAGACCCCAGCCTAAAACATTTTTTTAAATGTTTTATTTAAATGGAGGAAATGAGTAGGGGCATAACCGTCTCGGGCACCAATTAAACAGTGGCTCACAGTGGCAAATGGCAATTCATTCCTTTGGTGACAGACTGTTTGAATAGTACCTAAGGGGGTGTTTTTTGTTAAAATGTAAACAAATTGTGGTATTTAAAGAATATTTATTCAGCAAGAATGGACAAATAAAATGGGCCCACACTAGCATTTTGCATATTTGGCTCGGGCATTGCCCTATAACCCTACAGGCCAGTCCCAACCTGGCGTCTCATCCATAATGGGTGGGGGATAGATGGGACGGTCCACCCCGTGGCCTCCTCACCCATTATGGAGGAGCTGAGGAGGCAGCTCAGTGAAACACTGAGCACTCCCTTAGCTGCTTTTTGACAGTTCAATCCCACAGCTGCACATGCTCGCTGAGCCATACAAGGCTGGGGGCGATTTGCTTCGCAAACCTTGGATAGCTCATTGGACAAGTTGCCTGGGGAACTGCATGTCTGTATGTGCGAGGGGGAGCTCCTGCGCCTTCTCGCACATACGAATAGAGCAGCCTGGAGCAGGCGTTTCATCACCCACATGCAGGCCCCTTGCACCAGGAAGCTCTTGCTTCCCGCCCAGTTCATGTTCATGATGCAGGAGCTGGAGCACTGGGGAGGAAACTTCAGGACCGGGGCAAAAGGTACGTTTTTATGTTCATTTATCTTTTATTTAAATGTGTATATGCTTGTGTTATGATTGCATGATGGGTGCTCATGTGAATGATAAAGTGCTTGCTGTGTGAGTGTTTGTGTTGGTCCATGGAGCTGATTTTGGCGAGTTTGGGGGGGGGAGGAGTTGTAGAACAAAGGCATAATAAAAATGCCTTTTGCTGCATAAACCTGCCAAAATCTGCTCTCCTTCTGCGTCGCTGTGGAGCCCAGGGGACTGGGATGATATTTTTTTACTAGACATCTATTGTAGATTTCCAGTCAAAAATACCATGCTTTCCCTGTGGGCACCCCAGCGCCCTGCATACACACATAACCATGTTGATTGTGTTAGGTGGTGTGGGGCCTAGGGTACAGGGATGGTATATTTTTACTGGACATCTATTTATTTATGTACCTTTTTTTTAAATTACATTTTCTAAAGACAACAAATGGGCCACGATGGACCCTAACAAAATTGAGAACCCAACTCCCTCCACCCCCCCAATGCATTGTCCCTCCAAACCAATAACAAAAAAGAGCTAGGGTGCTGAGTTTTTATCGCCGTCTCCATCAGCTGTATAGCGTCTGTCACGACCCAGACTACGGGCCGCCCTCCTAAAGCATGCGCAACACATTTTCCAACCAACCCCCCGGCACAGTGATATCCCCACAGTGTCATTAAATCTCCCATTGCCACGTCTGTTGCACCCCGTACCAGTTCGCTTGGAATGCACTTAAGTCATTGTTAACCATGACCGTCAGTTTATCCATAATGAACATGTTCTTTAATTTATTCAACCAATCGTATTTGGAGGGGGCCACCAGACTCTTCCATTTCTGCGCCAGGGCCACTCTACCCGCCCTCAACATTGTTTCCCACATTCTTGAGTACCTGTGGAGGTAGGCCTCCTCCGGCAGGAGGCCTAGCAACATCGTCAGCGGATTCTGTGGTTATAGTTCCTCCGTCACCTCCGCCATCCAACCCCTCACATCTTTCCAAAAATTCTGAGCTACTGGACAGTGCCACCACATGTGATCCCTTGAACCCACCTGTCCACATCCCCTCGGACATTTGGGAGACACCCCTGTGAACATCTTTGACAGTTTCAATGGGTCCCTATAACACCCTTGCAAAATCCTAGTTATGTTCCATATCTGATGTGAATAAGTTCACATGAAACGCTATTTTGAATATCCTCGCCCACTCGTCCTCCGAAAGGGTCTCCCCTATTAACTCATTCCAAAATTTACGGACTCCCTTCCCCTCCTCTCCACCAGGTTGTTGTTGTTCAGGATTTTATACATCTTGGACACTGCCCCCTACTTCGTCGTAGCCGTGTCCAATAATGCTTCAAAAGGGGTCAGGCTTCTGCTCAGATTCTTCCCCCATAACTGATCGCAAAGGATGCCCTTCAGCCAGAGGTACTCAAAAACGGAAAGTGAACCCCGCCCAAGAGCCTCCCTCATTTCCTCATACGGGAGAAATTGACCCACCTTAAACATTTGCCCTACCCATTCTAATCCCATGTCCGACCAGGATTGGGTATTACGAAACCCCCTGCTCCCGAGTTTGAAGGGATGTCCCCAGAGTGAAGTCATCGGAGAGGGCCACGAGGTCAGGTGAGCTGTCGAGGGACCCTCCTTTCAGACCGCCCAGAGTACTCCAAGGGTCGGGTGGACTCTCAACCTACCCGGGAGGAGCCTGCGGGGGACCCAAAGGAGGTCACGTACCTTAAGGGGGTGGACATCCATATCCTCCAGGTAAGACCAATACGTTTTCAACCCTTCTTTCATGTGTTCCATCATGACTCGCAGTTGGGCGGCACGATAATAGAGGGGAAAATCCGGTAACCCAAAACCCCCCTCCTCCCTGGGGAGAGTCAAAGTAGCCCACCCAACCTTCGGGGCCCTCCCCTGCCATATAAACTCTCGTACCACTTTCTGTAGGTCCCTAAAAGTTTGGTCAGGGACAATCGTTGGGAGTGCTATGAAGAGGTACAGCAACCTAGGCAAGATCTTCATCTTTACCGCGGTCATGCGGCCATACCAGGACAAAATCATCCCTCCCCATTTCCTCAAATTGGAAGTAATCCCTGCCATTGCGGGGCCGTAGTTGGTTGAAGCTAACTTGGAAAGGTCCCTGGTAATAAAAACGCCCAGGTAGCGAACGGAATCCCTCCCAACCACCACTCCCCTGTACCGGTCTAGAGAATCCAACCTCGGGTCCCACACCCTCATGGGGAGTATCACTGACTTTGCCATGTTAATTTTCAACCCCGAAAATTGGCCAAAAGTGGTCAGCAGTGACGAGAGAGGGGGAGCGAGGAGTCCGGCCGCACCAGATACACCAGGATATCATCTGCAAACAAAGATAGTTTGAACTCCGCCTCTACTTATCCCTTGGACATCTGGATGGGCTCTCACCGCTTTGGCCAGGGGTTCCAACGTAAGGACATATAACGGGGGAGAAAGCGGGCATTCCTGCCTCGTCCCCCTCGAAAGGGGGAACCAGTCAGAGAGCACACCATTCACTTCAACCCTCGCTCTTGGGGCCCTATATAGTGCGGCCTCCCAGCTCCTAATGTTTACCCCAAAGCCCATTCTTCGGAGGAGCAATTCCATGTATCTCCATTCCACCCTGTCGAAAGCTTTCTCTGAATCTAGAGAAAGCAAACTAGCCTCCAGGTCTGACTCTTGGGCATAGTGGATCAGATCTATCGTTTTTTGGATATTGTCCGAACCCTGCCTCTTCCTGATAAAACACACCTGGTCCCTGTGGACCAGAGTTTGCATCAACGCTTCCATCCGCTTCCCCACCACCTTGGCTAGAATCTTTACATCGATATTAAGAAGCGATATGGGCCGGTAAGAGGGACATTCCGAGGGTCCTTCCCTTCCTTAGGGAGCACCACTATTATAGCGGCCATCATGGATTCTGGCAGGATTCCCCCCTCTATCACCGCATTAAACACTCTCGCCAAGTACGGAGCCAGGGTGGAGCGGAACCTTTTGTAAAAGTATACAGTGAAGCCATCCTCAAACGGTGACGCCCCCCCTCATTCCGCTAATCGCTTGCTTCACCTCTTCCTCCGTTACAGGCCCCTCCAAACCCTCCGTCGCTTCCTCCGTCAGGGCCGGGACCTTAATGGACTTTAGAAACCCCTCAATCTGGGCGTCTTCCCCTTTATATTCCGACAAGTATAACTTTTCATAGAATCGACTGAAGGCCTCACCTATACTTGGGGTGTCATAAACCATCGACCCCCCTATCATTTTTCACTGCTTTTACCATTTTACTTCTCTGGACCTCTCTCAATTTCCAGGCTAAAATACTGTCAGCTCTATCCCCCTTCTCATAATATCTTTGCTTAACCAGCTGAAGGCTTCTTTCTGTTTTATGGAGGAGGAGATCCTTCAACTGGAGCCTGTAACCCACCAGTTTGGCCGCCCGCTCTAAAGGTACCTCTAAGGGACGCCCCAGCTGGAACTGGGCTATCTTTTCCCTATAAGACCTCTCCAGAGCCTCCCGTTCCCTTTTTTTCTGGGCTCCCATTTTAATAAGGATACCTTGTAAGGTCGCCTCGACTCGTTGGAGTTTGCTGTTTTCAATTCTCGGTTCGTTGAACCTGTTCGGTTTGTGTGAAGACCTGTTTGTGACGATGCCTTTCTCATCTTCAACCCCGCGTCCGGGCTTCAAGAACTGCGGGGTCTGTGGGTCCAAGATGTCGGTCATGGACTCGCACAACGCCTGCCTCTGGTGCCTCGGGGAGGCCCACGATACGGACGACTGTGTCGACTGCCAGTCGCTCACGGCAAAGGCCTTGCGGGAACGCAAGAAGAAGCTGTCGGTAGGCCGGGTGTCTAAGCCCCGGAAGTCGAGGTCTGCGGGGCTTTCGACGGATGACTTGAGGGGTGACTCTCCGCGTCATCGTCGGAAGTCCAGTGGGTCTCCTTCCAGGAGTCGGTCTCGCCACTCCTCTGCCTCTTCGAGGCATTCCCGGAAGCGCCGGCATAGGTCGCCTTCCCCGTCCTCTTCCGAGGACTCCACCCGTCGGCGGGTCGCTTATCCCTCCATGCAAGACACCGGAGGAATGGGCTTCCTTCGGGAAGCAGATGCTAGCGATTCTTGAATCGCAGGGCACCGGTCCATCCGCGCCTCCGAGTGGGGTCGGTCGGCACCCGTCGAGAGACACTGTCCGTACGCTTTCGGGCTCGGGTGGTCGGCACGGCTCGCGGGAGAGGTCCCGCTCGGACAAGTGTAGCTGTTCTCGCCATGCCCGTTCCAGGTCCCGGTCCTCGACTCGCTCGAGACCGCGTGATCTTGTGCCGTCTTCGAAGAAGACGTCAACGCCTGTGGCGCCAAGGTCGTCGACGATTTCTCTCGAGGCTCTGCTTCCGAGGGGGTCGTCGAGAGACGCGCTCGGAACTCCGGCTTCGAGGCCTGTGTCGACGCGCCGATGCTGGCGGAGCTGCAGCTGACGCTGATTCGCTCGACGCCGACACCGACTCGTTCGGCGCCCTCGACGCCTTTCGAGGCGGTGGTGTCGGAGGGGCCCCGTGACAGAGGGTTTGCCCCTAGAAAGGCTATGACTAAGGTCAGGCACTGCTTTGGTCCACAGAGGCCTTCCTCTCCCCGCCTGGAGTACATTTCAGAGGGTGATGAAGGCTCTGATGGGGGCTTGGTTCCGGTTACGGTTCCAGATGACCTCATCTCGGGCCATAGCCAGTTTGATGATCTGCGGCAGTCGCTGCATGATGCCAGTGGACTGGACACCTCTCGTCACCGAGTACTTGGGTTGGTCAGCTCCCCCAGAGGAGTTTGTTCAGGATGATCTCATCCTTGATCTCGGTCCCCCCATTGACCCGGTTTTGCCTTTTCATATGGCTCTGCAGAGAAGGGTGGCGGCGGCTTGGACTGCTCCGGAGAGTCTCCTGGCAGTGGGCAAGTCTTTGTCGCGAAAACACCATCCAGCCAGTAGCAACCCCTGCTACTTGTCTAGGCACCCCACTCCGGAGAGTTTGGTAGTGCAGGTGGCTACGGCCCCGGCAAAGCAGGCGTTGTATCCTACCATCCCTCCCGATAGGGACAAACGTTTTGACGGCTGGGCGAAGAAGTGTTTTCTTCTGGGGGTATGGTGCTTCAGGCGGCCAACTCCATATGTGCCTTGTCTCGTTTCACACACACTCTGTGGAACAGTGTTGCATTAGCGGCTGAACATATTCCCGAAGGGGACAAACGGGATGGTTTCCTTGCTATGGTTCAGGATGGCAAGGATGCTATGTGTGAGGCCGTTCAGTTGGGTTTGGACTTGGCGGATTGTGTCAGCCGGTCATTGGCGGCGAGCCCCGTAATGCGCAGGTTTGCGTGGTTGCGGAAGTCTGGTTTCGCTCCTGATGTGCAGTCCCGGCTCTTCAACATGCCCTTTGATGGTGAACACCTTTTTGGCAACAAGGCTGACGAGATCCTTGAGAGGTTGCAGACCTCCAAAGCTGCAGCAAAATCGTTGGGCGCTGCAGTTCGCCAACCTCCGCCTTTTCGTCCTAGGGGACAGCAATGGAGGGGAGGTTCCTTTCGCTATTACTCGTCCTTCAGTAAAGCGAGGGGAGCTAACAGTCAAAGAGGCCATCGTAAGAGTGCCAGAGGTGGAAATAAAGGTACTCGAGGTGCCAAGGCTGCTTGGGCAGTTGCCTCTTTGGCCTCGGGCATAGCTGCAGCCGCTGCCACTCAGTCATGAGGCCAGGTCCCATGGTTCGCCGGTTGGGGGAAGGCTGCAAAGCCTCTTGTAGAGTGGCAAGCCATTACTTCGGATGTGTGGGTTCTGGAGATCATAACCCACGGCTACTGTCTTCCTTTTCGGCAAAGGCCTCACGACAATCCACCAGGGAGCCTCTGTTTAAAGAGTCCGGATCCGCTCCTTGCGCAGGAAATTCAAGCCCTGCTGGAGAAAGGCGCCATAGAACTGGTGCCTGTAGCGGAGAGGAACAAGGGATGGTATTCCCCTTATTTTTTGATATCGAAGAAAGACGGGGGATTGAGACCCATCATGGACTTGCGCGGTTTGAACAAACTCCTCAGGAAGGACAAGTTCAAGATGGTGACTCTTTCTCAAGTCCTCCAGGCCCTTCAACTTCAGGACTGGTTGGTGTCTCTCGACCTCAAGGATGCTTACTTCCATGTGCCGAACCATCCCAAGCACAAGAAGTACCTGAGGTTCGCGGTTGGCGACTCGCACTTTCAGTTTCGGGTCCTGCCGTTCGGATTGACTTCCGCCCCGAGGGTTTTCACCAAGCTCATGGTGGTGGTGGCAGCACATCTCAGGAAAGGGGGGATTCACGTCTACCCCTACCTGGACGATTGGTTGATCAGGGGGAGCTCTCCCGAGCAAGTCCTTGATCATCTGTCCGTCACCTGCAACTCCCTTCACAGGCTGGGCTTCTCCCGCAATTTAAAGAAGTCCCATTTGACATCAATGCAGCGGCTCCAGTACATCGGAGCAGTGCTCGACACGTCCCTGGGGCAGTGTTTTCCTCCTCAGGTGAGGGCTCTTCACATTCAGCAGATGGTGCACAAGTTTCAGTTTGCCCAGAATCTCCCAGCGTCCGAGTTCTTGAGACTGCTCAGCCTCATGGCATCCTGCATTCTTCTGGTGCCAGAGGCTCGTCTGCGGATGAGATCTTTGCAGTGGGCACTCAAGCTCCAGTGGTCTCAGTCCTCCGGCAGGCTGTCGGACCCTGTTCAGGTGCCGTCCTCGGTAGCCCCGGACCTTCTGTGGTGGGCCGTCGAGGGCAATCTGATGAACGGGGCCCCATTTTGGCTACCCTGGCCGGAGGTGACGATCGTGACGGACGCATCCCTCACGGGATGGGGAGCTCATGCAAACGAGTTGACAGTCAGCGGTCGTTGGTCTCCGTCGGAGTCCAGACTCCATATCAATCTGTTGGAGCTGAGGGCCATCAGGCTAGCCCTGCGCGGAAAGAGTGTCCTGATTCTAACGGACAACACGGTGGCCATGCACTACCTCAACAAAAAGGGGGTGGCAGGGTCACTTCTGCTGTGCAGGGAGGCGATGCAGCTCGAGTTCTGGGCCATCCAGCAGGAAGTTTCGATCTTGGCGGTTCATCTGGTCGGACGACGATGAGACGGCGGACGCTCTGAGCAGGCAGAGCACGATCTCTCACAAGTGGGAGCTGGCTCAGGAGATTCCCCTGGAGATCTTCGCCCTTTGGGGGACCCCTCAAGTGGATCTCTTCGCCTCCAGTGTCAACCGGAAGTGCGAAAGGTTTTGCTCGCGGGAATTTCCTCCAAAAGGAGCCTTAGGAGACGCGTTTGTGGTGGAGTGGTCGTTCCCACTGCTGTACGTGTTTCCTCCAGTCCCCGTCATCCCGCAAGTGCTGCGGAGGTTACGGAGGTTCGGTTCCCGGATGATCCTCATTGCTCCGGCGTGGGCCCAGAGGACGTGGTACCCGGACCTTCTAGACTTGTCCATCTGCCCTCCATGTCGTCTTCCTTACCGAGACGATCTGCTGTCACGGGAGGGGGGGTCAGGTTCTCCATCCAGAGGTCAGATCCCTCAATCTTCACGCTTGGCTTCTGAAAGGTTGAGGTATAAGGATTGGGACCTCCCTGAAGATGTGATGGAGGTGTTGCTCTCGGCCAGCCGGCAACAAAGTCTCTGTACCGTTGCCGTTGGAGAAAGTTCTGCGACTGGTGCAGAGTTCAGAATGTGGATCCTTTTGAATGTGACATTCCCATGGTTTTGTCTTTTTTGCTTTCTTTGGCCCACAGGGGCTTGCAAGTGGGTACCATTAAAGGTTACCTGGCGGCGGTGTCTATATTGAAGCGCTCCTCTGAGGAGTGTTCCTATTTTAAGATTCCTTTAATTTCGCAGTTTTTGAAAGGGCTCACTAATGTGTTCCCTTCGTCACCTTTTTTGGTGCCAGGTTGGGGTTTGAACCTTGTTCTTAAGTTTCTTATGGGTGCTCCGATTGAGCCTTTACATTCTTGCCCTTTGAGGCTGTTGACGGTTACTTCCGCTCGCAGAGTGAGTGAGTTACAGGCACTTTCAGTTAAGCCACCCTTCACTGTGTTTCACTGTGTTTCATAAGCAGAGGGTTGTCCTTAGAGTTCGTCCTTCTTTTCTTCCGAAGGTGGTTTCGGAATTTCATTTGAGAGGCTCCATAGGCTTGATCCTCAGAGTGTTGAGCTTTTATATTTCGCGCATGTCCCGGGTCAGAGTGGACGATCAACTTTTCATTGGTTACGCTGGAAAGTGTTTGGGACAAGCTGTGACGAAACAGACTTTGTCTCGTTGGATTATTTTAGCTATCTCCGAGTGTTACCGCTTGGCGGGTAAGGACCCTCCGGCTGGCATGCGGGCCCATTCTACCAGAGGAGTGGCTGCGTCTACTGCTCTGCAGAGGGGAGTTCCTATTCGTCACATCTGTGATGCAGCCACCTGGGCTTCAGTACATACTTTTGTACGTCACTATTCCCTCGATTCCATCAGAGGGCAAGATCTGGCCTTTGGCAAGGCAGTTCTCTATTCCGCAATTTAATTGGGCATGCTAAATTTGTATTTTAAATTCTTTTCCACCTCCTTGCTTGGTACTGCTTTGGGAGTCTGTCATAGATATGGAATACGTCTGAAGACCCAATCCCCTCGAAGAACAAGTTACTTTCTTACCTGGTAACGTTCTTTCGATGAGATGGTCCGACGACATATTCCATATCGCTCCCTCCCTGCCTTCCCCGCTGCAGAATTTCTTTTGCGATTGCAGCTTGCGTTCCGCAAGGCCTTGTGTGTCTGACTGGCAGTAAACTGGTGGCACACGTTCTGGGAAAAAACTATAACTGAGGCTATGGGCGTCGTGCGTCCTACTTATCACATCGGGTGACGTCGGAGGAGGTCCTCGGGGACGGCGCATCGACGTCATCGACGCAGACGCCAAAGATTTTCCAAAGCAGCACAGCTGTGGACATTACCTGTCATAAATATGGAATACGTCGTCAGACCATCCCGTCGAAAGAACGTTACCAGGTAAGAAAGTAACTTGTTCTTCCAACTCCCTTTACAAGGACCCTGCCATCCTCCCACCATGGCCACGCGTACCATGTCATGGTCGGGACAGGGTCGACCCCATAGCCCGACACGTAGGGGGACAGGAGCTCATCCACCAAGATGTAGTCTATTCTAGAGTACGATTCATGGGTTGCAGAATAGTGTGTGAAGGAGGGGTCTCCGGTCCTGTGACTCGGGATTGTGTCCACCAAACCCAGTTCGCTTTAACCTTCTGGAAATTTCAGGCCATAGATTCGTCTGCCGCTCTAGTGACCTGAGATCCCAGTCGCTTCCTGTCAGTGGAGGGGTCCAAAACCATGTTGAAATTCCCCCCCGTCCCCACCACCGAGCCTTGTATGAAAAAACTTTAGTCGGGCCCCCATTTCCTCCCAAAATTGTGCCTGGCCTTCATTTGGACAATACACTATGACCAAGGTCAGTGGGGGAGCCTTGTAGAGACCCTCTGACCATTAAGTATCGACCTTCCGGATCCCTCATTATGGCCTCCTTGTCGAAGCCCATGTCCCTCGCCATTAAAATAGCTACCCCTCTCTTTTTGGTCCTCCCCAATTCCCCCCCCCCCGCGCATTTTGGGTTCCTTCCCCCGTGCGTCTCCTGTAAAAAATAAAAAAAAATGTCAAGGTTGGCCCTTCTAAATTCTCTGCAAACCAAGGACCTCTTGGTAGGGGTGTTCAATCCCTGCACGTTTAGGAAGCCCACTCCCAGGGCCAGCAGACACTCAGCCATTGTCAAATTTGCCCTTTCTCTCCATCCACACCCGCACCGCGCCTTTGTCTAACAGCTCTTGATATTTTCCCTTATACCCCTCCTCCCCGGGTAGGCCTCAAGTTTTCCCCCAACTGCCCCGCATTCCCCACCCCAAATTCAACAACCCCAACTCCCTCCCATCCCCCCTCCCCCCACCTCGGTGTCCAGCCAAGTAGAACCATTGTCACAGGCGCTTGGCCAGACCACCAGTATACCCACCCCTGCTGGGCTGCTATTGACATGTTCACCACTGTGAGCCCCCCCAAACCCAACTCCCCCCCCCAATATCCTCTTATACTTGCTGTTCAGGGGGGACCTCAATCTTGCATGGATCCCCGAATCTGCTCCTCTTTGCCACTATTGGTCGGGGCGATCCATCCCACCTCCCCCGCAACCATTCCTGGTCGGTGAAGGAGTATTCAATTTCTTAAATTTCCTTGAGCTTGTCTTTTTTTCTCCTGTTTCCTGGATATCCGGGACCGCTTTCCCCCTCTGCGATCCATCCCATGGGCTGGTTCCGTTACATAGTCCTGGATAGCTCCTTTTATATCTCCCTCGGTGACCAGAGTCGTACGCTGCCTCATATATTCAAAGGAGAGGGAGAAGGGGTAGCCCCATCTATAGCACACACCCCTCTCCCTCAACAACTGTGTAAGGGGGCGGCACATTCTACGCTGAGAGATCCTGAAAAATTGAAACTTGCGCATTGTTATAAGTGATCTCCTGGGCCTTCCTGGCCTCCTCCAGAACCTTAACCTTCTCCGTATAGTAATGGAACAGGACCAATATGGATCGGGGGGACTCCCGCTCTGCCCCCCGCCCTATGAACCCGGTCAAACATCGGCTCCGTTGTCATGCCATCCGCAAAGAGGAGATTGATGATATCCCTCACCACTCGACCCAGCTCTCTTTTTGTTTCGCCCACCGTTTCCGGGACCCTAAAAATTCTAAGGTTATTCCTTCTCTCCCTGTTTTCAAAATAGTCTAGTTGCCTAGCCCATTCCTCGTCCCTCTTCTCCAGGGCCTTCAGCCTTAGATCTATTTGCACTTCCTGAGTCACCGAAGAAGTCTGATTAGTTTCCAATTGCAACAGTCTGTCCTCCACTTTGCTCACCCTCTGGTCCATTTTTTCCATTTTCTGGCCGATGTCTGATCTCAGGTCCCTGATTTCCTGCAGGACTACCGCGAAACCCCTTTCCATTGCAGAAGCCGACTGGGACGTGGATTCTAACTGGGCTATTCCGGTAACTCGACCCTGGTCTTCACTGCCGCTGTTGCCCTTCCGATACCGATACTCTTGAAGGGCTTTACGGAAGCTCATCCGGCATCCTCGTGTGCACCACCGTCAGATCTGCTGCCGTCTAGGGGTCCCGGAACACCCCCCCAGCCTCAGCACGATACCTCTTCGCCACTCTGGCCACTGGGTTATCGTACCGTCCTCCGGGGTCACACCCACGTCCGGACGGGCACACGACCCACCGTCCACGGGCGGGGGCCACACACCCTGCACACACCACTGTGATATTCCAAGGTCCTCTTCGTACTCCGGGAGGGGAGAACCTCTCACCACCACCCCAGGGTGGGCACACACCCCACCAACCACAGGCGGGGGCCTCACAACCCTACCACAACACTCCGTGGTTCAAGGTCCTCTGTGTGATCCGTGAGGGGGACCCCCCACATGCACTCCTGGGCAGGCACACGCCCCACCAACCACGGGCAGGGGCATCACACCCCTTCACACACCACTGCCGCAGTACGGGGTCCTCCTCGTGTTCTGTGAGGGAGACCCCCAACCTGCACTCCTGGGCGGGCACAAGCCCTCACGCCTTTTCCACTACACTGCGGGGGTCCAGCACCACCTTCTTCCTCCAGGGGGGAAAGCCACTAGTCCGACCTCCCGGTGTTTACCAAAGGGGAGGGCCCCCCCACCAACACTCCTGGGAGGGCGCTCACTGCAGGCGTAGGCCCCGAGGTAGTCACTCTCTGCTCCCCCACTGAAGTCCTTGGATATTTACCGGCCTCTTGGCCATCCGGGAGTCCTCCCGTGCCCCGCCCACGTCCCCACTCCTTGAAACCGTCCTCTCGTGGGGGGGATCACCAGGCAAGGAACCCCCAGGGGAAGGCCGGAGGGCCACCAGTCTCCCGTTCCTCCTCCAATTCCCCATCCTACCTCACCTCTGGGTCCCCCTCCCGTCTGTGCTGATAGCCACGTCAGGGGGGGGGGCTCCCACTCCTCCGGCCTCCGGCCCCCGCCGGGCCTTGTGTACTCCGGGCTGACACTCCACACTGCCACCTCCAGGCTCTTCACGGCCGCGCTCTCCCACCCGGCCCGGGTGCCTCCTCTCGCCTCAGGGCCGGGCCGCCAAAAACCGCTCTCCCCCGGACGGGGGGAGGCTCCTGCTCCCACTCCACCAGTTGGCCCTGGAAGCACTCCTCCCAGCGAGGGGAGACCAGCACGCCCGTATGAGACTGCCACCTCGGGCCCGACCGGGTCCTCCTGCGCCTCGCGGTCGCCGAATCTTCTGCCTCCTCCCGCCAGGCTTGACGGCCCCCAAGCTCCGGCTTCCAGGGGTCCCGGAGTGCCGCTCCTGCAGTCAGGGGGCTCCCGGGGGGGGGGGGGGGTCACGTCCTAGTCCCGCAGGCCTGCGCATGCTTGGGGGTTGTCAGGGGGGGGCGGGGGGGGCCTCACTCCCCTTTCTGGCCCAGCTTCAGCGGGAGCTCAGCAATCAGGCAGCCATAGCCTTTGCGCCCCCTGGTGGCCTCCCCCTGGACATCTATTTATATGTCCAGTAAAAAATATCATGCTTGCCAACTGGGCCCCCCAGCGCTAATTGCAAACTGTTTGGCTTTTTACCCAATTTTTTTTTAAAGTATGCTCTAAATAGCAACATTTTAACCCATCATTTTAAAAGAAATCCTGTGGCAAAAACCGAACCCCTCTTGATTGGTATGGGTTCCCTCGCTACGCTCGGCCGATGTGGCATATCTGGGGGAAATATCTATGCCCCCCCCCCACTTAAAAACAAAATCACCAGCTACCACTGGCCCTGGGACTGTGCTGCAATCAGGGTGGGGAGCCCAGGGACTAGTGGGAGCAGGATGGGCGTGAGCAATGGGATGGTGGTGGGAGCAGGGTGGGGAGAGCCCAGGCTCTGTGGTGGGGTGGGGAGAGCCCAGAGACTGGATAGGAGTTGGATGAAGGAGCCCAGAGACTGTGATGGGAGCAGGTGGGGGAGTCCAGGGACTATGCAGGGAGTAGGGTGCAGTGATGGCACACATAGTTCATAGCCATTTGGATTTACTGTCCATTTGGCATTTTTGGGGGGCCCGGGCTGCCTACATTTTTCTCGGGTGGCACAGGCCTAAACAGTTTGAATAACGCTGCTCTAGAATGCACAGTTGCAAAGTTGTGATTGTCTTATGTTGCAAAACTTCACTGAATGCCAATCTTCTTGCGTGGATGTGGCTTAAGATCACAATAATGCACATATTCAGGTTTTTATAATAGTATACTTAGAGGCTGAGAGCTGGCATTTGGTGTTTCTACATTTTAAGCAGAATTATATTTGCTTTAAACCTTATGGACATCAGAGCAAGCTGTGATTGTTTTACCATTCACAAAAGCCCTCTCACTTACAGGATGCTGAAATCATATTCTACTCTATGGTGCCAGATTATTGTAACTTTTCTTACAGAGGTGGGCGACACCTTGCAGACAGCTGGAGCCATGTCTCCCAAGGTTTGGAAGGCACCCAGGTGAGAGACAGTGTAGAGAACAGACCTACTGGAAAGTGAAAATGGCAAACTAATGAACATTATACATTCTATAGCCCAGCCACCACCTAGCCAGTGAAACGAGTTCAAGCAAGAGTCTTTACGTTGAGGGGTGGGGGAGAGGTAGAAGATAAAAACTCCACTATCTCAATTGCATGGTCTCCTGTGAGCCCAGTATTGCTGCAGATCTGCTCAAATATTATGTTCAGACTTTGTCATATAGGCACAGATTAATTCAAGAATTAAGGGAGAGTGTCTGATGTGGGTTTCAACCTGCTCCTCCCCCAGCAAAGTAGTAGCTGAGAGTAGGAGCTCATATGCACATGTTGTGATGTCTGAGTAAAATAAGTACTAGTATTAAGAGCTTCTAGTATATCTTGCCTAACTAAATACAGTACAAAGAATATAGAGGAAACTAAACCCAGTGGGCACATTGTGGATGATGGAAAGTACATAGTATGTCTGAGGAGGCCTTCCAGCTCCACCGTGCAAGACTGCATGTGGCCACATAACACATAAAGAAGATAGAGGGGGACATAAGGGACATTTTGTGACCTTCATCTTCCTAAATATGCTCCTCTTGTCCCCACTACCCTTCCTTTTACTATCTATTCACCACCTTGTATTAGCCACACTGCAAATGTTTATTTGATTTCTCCTCTTTCTTGGACATAATCACATCAAACATTGGGGGTGGGGGCAGTATTGGTGGCATGATACTGATGCAATTGAGTGAAGCTATATTGAAAATTGTACTAAACTCACCACCAAGACTTTACCAGAGGCAGATGCTGGTAAAGTCACCCCAATACAAGATGCTCTGAAATGACGGAATGTTATATTGGTAAACTAATTTGCACTCTTGCATGTGTGGTGCTCTGCCATCTATATCAGCAGTACTCTCTGGTGTTTCCGAAAACAATTTTGATCATCACAGAAATGTGAAGTTTGTTTTTCCTTTTTCCCCATAGGGTCGATGGGAAAGCCAGCAAGATATATCTCAAACTTCATCTTACTCCAGCAAAGGGCTGAGTCAAACCCGTGCACCGTTGTCAAGCTTGCCACCACAAAGTCAATCCAACGATAAAGGCAAGTTGTAGGTAACAAGGAATGTAGTCGATGTGTGAAAATCATTTGGTGTCCAATGGTATCGCTTTCCTGTAATGTTAGCAGAGATATAAAACAATTTGCGTTCCATGTTTCTATAAAAGTATCTGACTGACGGTTCTAGATTTGAATTGATATCCAGAGTTCGTTTTATCTGTATTAGAGTAAAGCAAAGCCTACCACGTTACAGCACAACCTTTGCAAAGGTATGTCCACATCATTTCTAAGCATAGTCTTGCAGCCAATTTAAAGAGTATTAGGTTTACCTTGCCCCTCCCTGTGTTATCTATTTTGTACCTGTGTTAGTAATTTGTCAGCCATGCTGGTCAGATCAATAAATAATTTGCTTGTGTGGAAGGTTGCCCTTTAAAGTGCCTGTATTTTGCATACACACTTTGTGAGGAAACAGATGTTTCGTTTACTGAATTATCCAGCAAGTTAAACCTGCAGTGCGCATGTGCTCAGACGGCTGAAGCAACCTACGTGGAACACAGTGGAGTTTGACATGAGTAGGTATCTGTGGATTGGTCCAGTAATGGCAATTGCTTTCCACATAATTTAGAACAATGGGGCCCGAGTGTCTTACATTTTTTGGGAATTTTACTTTATCCCATTGTGCCATCCAAACGTATCATGTAAAATATGTATTGCTTACTGATGTGGTGGGTTATGAACACTCTTGTACCAGCTGTCTCATCCATTTGGACAGAAATGCCATGTTGCACACTCACAAATATTACTGTATAGCCTGAAAGGTCTTGGATTCCAACCCACAAGCTTGTTTCTCCATCCAGCATTACATCACTCCTCCACCAAAAGCTCTAGAAATAAATGGGATCATAGTGCCACAGAGACTATGTAGGCTTGTGTGGACCAAGTAGAAGTTGAAAAGGTACTTTAAATTCCCTATGTTGAGTAATTGAGTTATGGGGGCTGCTGCTGGCCAGCCTGGTTTCCTCCCCTGTGAGGGGTAGTAATGGAAGTTTTGCCTGTTGTTCAAAGGGTCCTAAAATATTTCACTTTCTCAAATTACATTTCTGCCAGCTGGGCCTAGTGCCTTGTCTCAGAGCTAGGTTGGAGCAAATGTATTTGTATTTTCAAGCGTGTTTGGCTCAGTTTTCTTAATTGCTGCATACTTCGAAATTATGCTGCACTGCACATTCATCTCCCTGTAATTGAATGCAAAATATAGAGCACCCCTCCTTTACCCTTGCCCACATACCCCAGCTATGCATACACAGGTGCACACTTGCCTTTTGTTAAGTTTTCTTGGCCTAGCGGTTAAGCAATTATGATCACCTGGAACAGTGTTTTACAAAGAGCAAGTAGTCCAGTAAATCAAGCAGTTTCCTCAAAACTATTTGGTTTTACCCTGCTGCCATCTTTTAACTAAAGTGGGCAACTGCAGTACAGAGCAGTGGTTTGGAAATGGGTGGTGTATACATATTTACAATAGGAGCCATGCACCATTGTCCTGCAACATATGTCCACCTCCCCCCCAGTCCCAGTTGTCTTGAGGCTTAGCTGCGATATGGTCGCTCTATCAGTTTTCAAAATAAATGTTAGAAAATGTTTGACATCAAGGTTCAGAAACCCAAAATTGAAACTGGGAATACACACCATGCCAGGCGACAAAGAAAGCATATGAATAGTGAAGACAATAAAGAGAGATGAACTCGGCATGCGACCAGGCATGCCACCCATAAGGGTGTCTCTTCTAAAAAAAAAAAAAATGCACCAGCGCCGACACGCCCTCGAAGATTGTGCGAACCACAAAGGTTTTGGCGGAGCCGAAGACCATGACGATGCCTACAGGCACGTCGAAATCCCTCTCATCGACCAGAGCAACGCAAGAGTCTTGCAGCTATTGTTTCGGCGACAAATAGACCAAAAAGCACCCCCTCTCATCGAGAGGAGTATTCTGCCCCTCTCTAATGGTTTGTCTGAAAAGTCCCTTCCTCCTAAAGACCCTTCTCCTCCTGGAGAGCTTTTCCCCCTCTAGACCCCTCTGGTTCATCCCTGTAGACCAGAGTGAGGTTTGGGAACTACATGGACAAATTATCACAGTTTGTAGAGTTTTCAGAAAAGTTTATTACACCCAAGAGAACTATGGAGGAGGATTCCTGCCCTGTTTTACCAAAGGTGCAGAAGCTTTGAAGCCAAACTCTTACTCCCCAAGAAGAGGTTTTTGAGCTCTCGGAACCAGAAGAGGTATAAGAGAATCCCTATGGTCATGACGACAATCCATTTGGGCAAGACACACCTGACCACTGGCCAGATTGGGGTCAAGATCAGCCTGCCAAGGAAGCACCCCACTCCGACTCCTGACCCAGACCCCATTTGTCTGGATCCTCCCTCCTCGCCTCCACAGAGGCAGGCATTGCCTATTGACGATCAGATGGTGTTTAATGCAATCCTGAAAAGGGCTGCAGACCACTTCCAGATTGCCACGCAGGAAGCTGTTCAAGACACTGAATTTGTTGAGGACATTCTGAAGGAAAACCCCCCTACAAGTCAGGCAATCCCCCTGCTAAATTCCATCAAGAAGCGCCTTGCACCCTCCTTACCGTCCCTGTCACTCATAAGAGCTGTCAACCCGCGGGTCGAGAAACTGTTTCACCCCTCTCCGTCAGACCCGATGTACATTTGGGGGCATGCCATGCCAGACTCACTGGTTGTTACCGCCACCACGAAAAGGGCTGGGGTGTCACTATTTACTGCAGAGGCCCCCCAACCCCGACAAGGATTGGAAGAAGCTCTATGCCCTTGGCAAATGCATCACCACGTCAGCAGTCAGCAGCTTATTCAAGCAGAATAGCAAACACTACTATTCTCCCAAGTTATAGCAATGTGCAGTGGAACCAGTGTTAAGAAGGCCTCCAAGAGGTCCCTGAACCAGTGCGTTCACGTCTTCTGGCGGTCGTTTCTGTAGGAATGCAAGTGACACGCAACATCTTCAAAACCGATTAGATGAACTGGCTACCAGGGGGCACACAAGCAAACATGCTCTCTGTGTGAGCTCCGCTACTACGGCCCAAAAAGTGGATCGAGCCCCCACTTTTGGAACCCCCTGCGGATAAATTACGAGCAGCCACAGTGTGAATATTCCCTCCGCCCCTCAGCAGCAGAAATCCCGGGGAAAATCGGCGTGAAATTCCCCTAGAAATCATCAGCCAAAAAGTACGGCCTGCCAGACCCGGACCGGTCAAAATGAAAGTGGGCAGGCGCACGTGAATTGATTGGCTGCGCGTTATGGATGGCCACCCAGCAGAGCCGTGGACAATTCTCCAGCGGGTGACAGCCCACTCCAGTACCGAACAGTATGCAGATTGTAGAACACAAGCCGGCGACCAAGCGAATAGAAGAGGACGACGAACCCAGTGGCGAGGAGAGACCCCTTCTGGAGCCCACGACCCGCTCCACCCTATACCCATACCGACGGAGCACAACAAAACCATTCCCAACGCTGCACAGAGCACGTGATTGGGCTGCACGGTGCGAGCGGCCGGAGCCTCCCACCTGAGGAGGACCAGCACTGGAGGAACACAAGACGTGCCCAGCGCCCCCAAGCATTTTCATGCACGCGCCGCGGCCCCCGAAGATGCAGAGTACATCACCCTGAAGTGCTCCTGGAGCTTTGGGGACGCGCAGCCCTCCCAGACAACAGGCATGTGCGAGAGGAATCCTGCAGGCGCATTGGACATTTGTGCGGTGAGTCTTAAATAATAGAACTTGCTCACCCCTGCGCCCCCACGGCCCTGTGGCGTTCAGTGCTGCACAACCCTGTGTGCTCCCATACCAACTACTGGAGTGTAACAAACCTAGTTGGACACCCCTATTTGCAACAACCTCATATGAAAGCACCAAGCCCTGACCCTGTGCACAGCGCCACCGGAGCGCGCAGGGAACGGAACAGTGACCAGGGAGCGCAACAAAGGGTCAACTGCCTAACCAAATGAAACCAGTTGAAAATAAAAACCAAACGACACAACCTATGTGCAGAAGCAAGCTGCACTGAAATAAACAATTGCAGCCCCAATCTTAAAGCACTAAGAGAAAGTGAACTTGCGATCCCTGACAACGCTTCATTCCTGGGCCTCATCAGACCCCAGCCCACCCAACACCTGTACCCCAACGCGCCATATACCCTTCCACAATTGGGTAAAAGGAGAAAGCGCACAGCGACCCCCACCGGATGCAATCCGGAAAGGAGAAAAAGGACAGAACCAAGCGTAAGGGGCAAAAAGCACTACCACCCCCCTTCTTCCTCAAGTTGAACAGCGAGTGGAGGATAATGACATCCTGTGATGGACACATCTGGGGCAGACCTGACAAAAGCCCTAACATTGCCGCCCGCTCCTGGAATCAATCTGAAGACCTCCTCATGTATGTCAGGAATACCACATACACACAGTTCGACTTCTCTCTAAGATAGTGGTACGGGGACCAACCCAGAACGCCATATAAACAATCAAAGAGTGGTGCGAAAAAACTGGGCACTACCCCACACGCAGAGAGAACGTTAGTGAACCTCCCCCACCCTACTGATCGGCACACACAACAGAAGCCCTATGCTATGCTCACCTGGTCTCCACAGGGGCGCTGAACGAAGCTGGACAGCAACTGTCTCCACCAGCGGCACACGTAGCAGAGTGGTGAATGGCTGCATGTGCCCTCTCTGTTTTGCTCTTTCGTCATGAATGAAGATTTTCCTAAAATGTTGAAACGAGCTATTAACTAGCCATAAGGAGGAGGACCAGCTCCCACCTCCTGTGACCTCCTTGTGCACCCCTCTACTATGTCTCCCCTTAGAGTTATGAATGGCAGACTCTCCATCCTGTGACTGTCTGCAGGGGTGCATTGTAGTTCAAGGATCTAGTTACTTCACTGATCCTGCAGATTACTGGAGAGTTCCAGACAACTGCGACTCTGTGGGTGAGTATTTATGCCAATATTTCTTGGTATGGATTGCTTTAGAGTTCAAGTTGCCAAAAGTTCACTACTGTGCTTATTTCTTTGCAGATCCCCTTTTTGATGCACCCGATGAAGTGTCTCCTCTCCACAGATGAACAAAATTCCAGAGGTGAGTTTCAACTCTAGCGCGATGTGAAAATGTCTAAAAATACAGTATTGTTTTTCTATGCAACTAACCTGCTGTTCCTTTTCAGTTCTGCAGGTGCAGTGACTCAGGAGCGGCGATCGCGTGATGGTGTCTCGAGGGACCGCAAGACTGTGCAGCCTTCGGTTGAGTATTGGCGCTGCGTAAGGTTGAAATGTCTTTAATGAGGCCTTTTTCCTCTGCGCGGCTAACCTGAGGTTTCTTTTCTGTTCGGCAGATGCGGTGGCCCCAGAGCCACTGAGATGGAGCGTCGGTTAAGAACCTTGTTCTTGTTTCTTCTCTCTTCCTTTCTTTCCTTACAGGCAATGGTTCGTGAAGACCAAGACGGGTGTGGCTGAAGACGGGGCTGAAGCTAGCAGACACAGTGAGCGTTACGGTGCATGAGTGCAGAATAACGCGAAGCGTGTTCTGTTCTGAGGGTGTGGTTTATATAACCTCACAAAAGTAGTCCCAAGGTGAAGTAGTTCCTCCAACCACACCCTACCCAAGTAGTCCCAGGTAAAATAGTCCCTCCAGCATACCTCAGACTGGGCTGAATGTGATTCCTCTTCCCCTGCAAACTACCTTGCTTGAAAGAGCATTATGAGCCTGGCGCCAACTGTGTCCAGGAAGTCTTTAGGCAATCCTTTGGGGCCTTAAAGGGCCCCATAGGTGCCAGTACCTGGGGCAGGCTGGTCTGCTCCTGATGTCTGGGGGCAAGCACTGTGACACCCTATCAACAGCAACACTGGCGAGATCTTGAAAGAGGCAAAACCAAGCGCCCAACTCCTCATTGCCCTGTGAGACTGCTCGATATTCACGCAAAACCTCCATCAAGCATTTGGGCCGACTTGCTTCTAACTCAATCACTACCCAGCGCCAAAACGCCTACATAAGTCTACATGAGCATGAGACAAAAATTAGCCCCCTTTGCCTATCCCCCGACACCTCCTTGCTTTAACAGCTCCACCATGGCAGCGATGGATGCCACAGGAAACGAATCGGCAGCCATGAAAGGAGACATTGCAGCCCTGTTGAGTGAAATCAAGAACATGGGGGCCAGCATAAGAGGCAAAATAGACAAAATCACACAACGCCTAGATAATATGGAAGAAAGACTTGAAGGGGTGGAAAATAATCAAGCGTCAATAGACAATCTTGAAGCACAGCTCGAGCATAGGATAACAGACATGGAGCAACGTGAAGAGGACTTTAAGCTCAAAACGGACGATTTGGAAAATCGGGAAAGACGGAATAATCTGCACATTTTTGGGATTCCGGAACGAGATGGTGAAACTGAAAGCGATCTCGGGAAAACACTCCTCGAGCTGGAGGGCCCCCGGAAGGACCAAGATCGGTCCTCGCCCGATTCCATCGCTTCCAAGACAAGGCCAGAGTGCTTGAGAAGGCAAGAGATAGTGAGGCGATTACTCTAGAAGGCGCTCCAATATCAATATACCAGGACTTATCCTCCCTGACACTGGCCCTCAGGTGGATATGCGGACCCCACACAAAATAGTTGAAGGAACGGAACATTCGATACAGGTGGGGCTACCTCTTCTTCCTTTCCTTTGAACATGAAGGAACAAAGATACGAGTAAGATCGGAAAAAGAAATCAAGGCATGCATCTCTGACCTAATCGCACCTCGGGAAGGAGGAGATGATTGAGAAGAGCCGAGATGGGAGGAGCGAGGAAGGCGCATCCAGGGTCCCAGGAGAAAGCGGGTGAAAGGCTTGAAAATATCAAGAGGGGCAACGCCTCCCCTCAAGGGGAAAACGCAGTATTGTTGAACTTGGTAAGATAGTAACACTCTACGGTAAAGAATGTTACTTGCTTAAGAGGCCGACTTAAGGACTCCAGTACGGCCACGACATGTGAATGGGTTGTGGAGGGGACACAACAGGGGCTCAATTAATATTGAGGTTTCTAATCCAGTCATGGTTTGTGAAGTAACGGCACCCACTGGTGGTTCGATGCAGGGCCGGTGCTATCAACCTCGCTCGATTGGACGCCACCACCGGGAAATGGGAGGGATGGGGGAGGGAAGAGGGGTAGACAAAGAGACAGGGCCGAAGCAGCATCTCTACGGGTTCAAAAAGTGGGATATAGTGTGATGTTCGATGAGCCGACCGATTACTGGTCACGGAATGTAAGCCAATTCCGCACAAAAGTATTCAATGGCACAGACATCTGATGCAAGGGGAAGGGACTCCCTAAGGGTAGGGACACTCAATGTAAAAGGTCTCAACTCACCAACTAAGTGATCACGGTTATCCAGAGAATTCTGTAGGGCCAAGATAGATAGTCTCCTACTACAGGAGATTAAATATGCCAAAGGGGAGGAGCGGCAAATCCTCAGGAGGCGTATGGATGCAGAGTTCTGGGGATCTGTTCCACTAAAGAAGGGAGGAGTGGGAATCCTCATTAGAAAAGGAATAGAGTTTGTTTGCTAAAACCTGGTCTGATGTAGAAGGGCGTGCCCTATTGGTGACGGGGTCCATTGGAAAAGTGAGAGTTACGATCGCCACAATCTACTCCCCCAATTCAGGACAGGCCCGCTTCCTGGCCAAAACTATCCCTAAAATAATGCTAGAGGCCTCCTATCATTCTAGGAGGGGACTTCAACCAATGGGCAGACCCAACTATGGATTGGAAGCCTGGTAACCCCGAGGCGAGAGACCAGAATAGGGGTGACCGCACAGAGTTTGCTGAGGTGATGGATGTATATGCAATGAGACGTGTGGAGAGTTATGCACCCAAACGAACAGGGTTACACTTTTTACTCCACCCCTCACAACACACTTACCCAAATTGTCTACATATATTTGTCTACATATATTTATCCAAAGATCTTTCAGACATCACAGCACGGTCAGAGATAGTGCCAGTCACATGGTCCGATCATGATATGGTGTTAGGTGACACCCGGTAGGATAACTTGCCTGCCGCGGGAGCGAAATGGCGATTTAATGAGTCTTTGGCAGGACCCTGTCTTTAAGACAGAAATGGAGACCGAGATTAGTGAATATTTTAAACTGAACAACACCGGCGAGGTATCCAAACAGGTAGTCTGGGAAGCGGGGAAAGCTACCTCGAGAGGTATCCTAATAAGAGGTTGAACTGAGATATGTCAGCTAGAAGGGGAAATTGGGAGGAAAATGAGAATGACCCCAACAAAATCAATGAGGCAAAGAAGTAAAGGGAGAAACAGAGATTTATTAGAACATGAGCAGATGGTACGCAAGCTCCAACTCCTGAAACAGAAATTTTATGAGAAAGAGACAACGCTGACGCATTGTTAGCCACCAGACTTGGGGAACAAAGAACCAAGCGAAAAGTGCTAGAAATTATTGAAGATAACCTTGCTCCAGACGATACCACTCCCACCCTCCCGGAATCTTTCGCCGCTTTCTACAAGACCCTATACACCTCAGAAGCAAACCCTGACCAATCAGATACCGAAACCTATCTGTCCTCTAACACTAGGCCCAAGATATCGGGCCTGGACTCATAGCTGTTAGAATCCCCTATAACTGAACAAGAAGTCCAAAATGCAATAAAGAGGTTAACCTTGGGCAAATCTCCAAGAGAGGATGGTAACAGGGCCGGATTTCATGGTAGAGCTTTTCAATGAAATAGTAGAGTCAGGAAAAGCCCCAAACCCCTTCACCCGTGCACTGATTACAGTAATTCCCAAAGAGGGAAGAGACCCCAAAAAATGCAAATCATATCGCCCCATCTCCCTGCTTAACTTGGACGCGCAAATTTATACAAGGGTTCTGGCCACTAGATTAGAGACACTAATGCCCCAACTCATCCATCCCGATCAGGTGGGCTTTATACTGGCGAGACAGGGAGCCGATACAATGCACAAAACACTCCATCTTCTTCATGCATCCCAGAATAATCCCAGTGAACCCGTCCTCTCAATCGACGCAGAGAAGGCCTTTGACAGGCTAGAGTGGGAATTTTTGAGAGCAGTCCTATATAAGGTTGGGATAGGCCCAAGGTTCAGAAAGGGAATACAGGTGATGTACACATCTCCTAAAGCATCTATATTTGTGAATGGAGAATACTCAAGATGGTTCGAGCTAGAACGAGGCACTCGGCAGGGATGCTCCCTCTGAGCAATACTCTTCGCGCTCTCCCTGGAACTCTTGTCACTAAAAATGAGGGCTGACCCCCGGGTAGAGGGAATGCAACTGGGAGAATACAAGGTGGCCCTTTACGTCGATGACGCACTTCTACATATGAGTAACCCCATGACATCCATCCCCCGGGCTCTTCATCTACTAGAAGACTATGGTTGACTCTCTGGGTTTAAAGTGAACAAAGCCAAGGCTATTCTGCAGGGTTCAATGGAGACATACAAAGACAAATTCTCCTTACTAGGTCTCAAGATCGAACACTCTAAACTGAAATACCTAGGTATACAAATCACTAGAGATCTAGGTGGCCTATACTAAGCCAATTTCCCTACCCTTCTCCAAAGGTTCCAGTCAGACCTTAGTAAATGGAGCAAGCTGACGATCTCATGGTTAGGGCGACTCAACACCGTTAAAATGGTGTCTCCTCCAGTTCTTGTACCCCATCCAAATGCTCCCCATCAAGATGCCAAGGAACTTCTTTGTGGAGGTCAAGAGAGCCATTGTGGGATTCCTCTGGCAGGAGAGAAAGGCTAGAATCTCATACGACACCCTAACACTTCCCAAGGACAAAGGCGGGGTAGGTCTCCCCCGGACCTAAGAAAATATTATGAAGCGACCCAATTACAAGTCATAATCCCCCCCCCATCTACGCAACCACAAAGAACCCCAATGGATCACCATGGACAACCATTACCTATCACCGGCCACAGTTTGAGTGGCTATGGACCCCCAGGAAAAAGCTTTATAATAGAATCAAAAACCACCTGATACTGAGCACTATATAGGGGATCTGGAGAAAGGGTACAAGGATGCAAAAGGTCTCCACATGGCCATCCCCACTGAGCCACTTATTGTCCCCTGGAATTAACGAACACATTCCCTATGTGGAGAGGTTCCAAACGTGGTATGAGGCAGGTCTAGAAAGAGTGGGACAACTGCTGAAAAAGGACTCTTTTTTTTTTTTATAACACTCCCGGAACTGACAGAGGCCCTGGGGATAGGCACATTGTCCATCTTTCATTATCTACAGATAAGAGGCATTCTGACGAAAGCAGAATGGAGGGACAAGCTGAAGAGGGACCTTACCCCCTTTGAAACACTATTGGACACCAGAACAGAGATGAAGGGCTTGATATCTGCCATGTATAAAGAACTGGTAGAGGCAGGGGACGGGACTACAGAACCATTGAGAGGCAGATAGGAGAGGGACATAGGCGAACATATAAGCTCAGACATGTGGGGAAGAATGTGCAAAGCGGCCTCGCAAACATCCATATCAAGTCAATACTAATTACACGCTATCAAATTATTACACAGATGGCAATACGATCCTCTCAGGCTCTCTAGGATGTTCCAAACAGCCAGTCCGCAATGTTGGCGTGAATGTGGCGGGGTCGCAGACTATTGGCATATGTGGTGGGGTTGTCCCGAAGGTCCTGGGTTGGATTAGAGATATAGACGGCATCCACAGATCTGCAGACCCCCATCTTGTATTGTTTGGCCTTGAAAAAAGCAAAGACGAATGGAGAAGGATTAAAGGTTTGGTCCCCCAGTTATTGCTAGCTGCCCATGCAATACTCGTGATGAAATGAAAGTCTAGAATGATCCTGAGCGAGAGTGAATGGATTAACGTGGCCTCAGATATATGTATAATGGAAAAGTTAACAGCATCCCTTCATGGAAGAGCCTCACCATGCGAGGCCCTATGGATGGACTTTACGAGTAAACACTTGTCGGGAGCACCACAGGGATGAACAGGTGAGTGGAAAATGGAGGCCCCCCCCCTCTATGGGCAGGTCGAAACTGACTGAAACACTGGGTTGTAATGTAACACGTGATCTAAAAAGCTCTGAATGAAGGAAGTCAGTCCCAACAAGGCAGTCCATTCGCCTTCACGTTGTGACCACTCATAGAAACACACAGACATGTCAATAAAGATACTTGCTCGGCCCATGGGGGGGTGGAGGGAGGGAGAAGGGAAAGTCATGTTGAAGATTTGCAGCTCGAAGCCGGATCTACCTAAATGTGTGATTAGACAATACCTTTGAAAAGCTCTGACTTTGTTCTGTATTTTTGAGTGTGTAATTTTGTTTTTACTATGACTGGCATTGAACAAAACTCAATAAAATCGAATAAAAAAAGGTTAGATGCTGCAGAAACGGCAGGACGCACCCTTGCACAGGGTAAGGCAGAGCTGTGGACGACGCCTTAGAAACAGCTAAGAAGGAGCATGAGACCTTAAAGTCCCTCAACCAAATAACAGCCAAACCATTTCTATAACCGGGAGTAAAAAAATGTTCGCGTTCCTTTCGGGGGCAGTCCTCCAGATCCCTAAACGGACAGGACGGCTCACGGGGCACTGCATGGTCCTCGGGACAGCGGTTAACTCGCACTAGCCAGTATCAACAATGAGGACAGCGCAGGGGCAAATATAGGGGCATACAACTCCACCCAAGAGGCTCCCCGGCCTCCGCATCCAAGTGACTCGCCATCCGGGTCCCCTCCTGTCGGGGGACGGCTATCATCATTTATTCACGCATGGGAGGGGTTCACCTGTGACCCCAGTGTGTGCTCAAGGCTGTCACCCACGGTTATTGTATCGAGTTCCACCGGCCCCCACGATATGATCCTCCAAAGAGCAGACGACTATCACCAGCACACCTGCAGATCCTGCTGTAAGAGGTGCATATTGTTCAAAAAAAGGGTGCCATAGAAGTCGTCCCTATTCATCAGGTAAACAAGGGTATTTATTCAGTGTATTCCCTTGTACCCAAGAAGGATTGCACCATGCGCCCTGTTCTATACTTGCACCCAGTGATAAAAACATGCTGTTCCAGATACCTCACTATCTAGCCAGTCGCGAGGTGACCGTACACAAGTCCATGCGACTGTTGGGGATGATGGCTTCCTGCATCTACCTGGTTCCTCACGCACGTCTGCGCATGTGCCCCATGCCGGAGTGGCTCTCGAGCCAATGGTGTCAGGCCACCGGACAATGGGACGATCTAGTGGCTGTCTCAGCAGCCCTCGTTCAGTCTCTGCAGTGGTGGTCAAGGGAAAACCTCTTGCAGGGAAAGACCTTCACCACCCCTGCAGTAGAAGTCACTCTTACCACGGTCGCATCTCTGATTGGGTGGAGGGCTCACCTCCTTCACCAGACTGTGCACAGTGTGTGGTCTCCAGCGATAGCAAGCAACCACATAAACTTGTTGGAATTGCTAGCAGTATTCAAGACCCTGAAGGCATTTCAAACAGACCTCCAGGGGAAGACCATCCTAGTCCTCACGAACAGTACCACAGCCATGTATTACCTGAACAAACAAGAGGGCACTCACTCTCCAGGGCTATCCAAACTGTCCCAGAACATATGGATATGGGCTCTCAAACACAAGATGTTCCTCCTGTCACAACACGTTCAGGGGAACTCAGTCCCTCTGGTGGGCATACTCAGCAGAGACTTCCCACTACCCGTAGAGTACAAGTGGCGACTACACAAAGACATTGTTTGTAACGTCTTTGCAGACTGGGGGTTCCCAGAGACCGACTTGTTCGTAACTCTGGAGAACACACAATGCCAAGATTATGCCTCCAGGTACCTGCAGCACCGCTTCAAGGGGAACGGACTCTGGATAACATGATCAGGGAAATTTGTTTACGCTCCCCCTGGACTCCCGGACTCCCCTGCTCAACAAGTTAGTGCACAGGATGCACCAGGAACCAGTCACGATAATCCTGGTAGCCCTGATGTGGGACAGCCAACCTTGGTTCTCCCATCTCATGGCAATGTCAGTCTTCCCTCCCAGGAAGCTGCCATGCCCTTACAACATGCTATCGCAAGACAGGGGAACGACATCCATGCCCTCAAACTTTGACCTTGGCAGCCTGGCTCCTGAGGTCATAGAGTTCAGCCATCTCCGACTCCCTTAAAGATGTGTGGACATACTTGGGGAAGGACGGAAACCTAACGCCAGACACTGCTATTCCAGCAAGTGGAAACATTTTGTATACTGGTGCAGTGGCAAAAGCATCAATCCTATTAATTGCACACCAACACATATTGTCCTGTATCTGACTCACCTGCTAGATTCAGGCCTGGTCTTCAATTCTCTAAAAGGCAACTTAGCTGCACTTTCAGCACACATCACGTCCGAAAAGAAGATTTCATGTTGGATGATTCCAGTAATCAAGGCTTTTATGGAATGGGTTAAAAGACTTCATCCCCCCTATTGCCAACCCGGCTCCCGGATGGGACATGAATGTGGTACTTACTAGACTAATGGGGCCTCCCATTGAACCTATGCATAAGGCTAGCCTTAAAGCACTTACTTACAAGACCGCCTTCTCTGTGGCTATCCCATCAATAAGGAGAGTTAGTGAACTGCAAGCCCTCTCAGTTCAAGACCCATTTGTCACGATTCACAAAGATAAGGTGGCCCTGCGCACTCACCCACGATTTGCACCTACATTTATTTCAAAGTTCCATGTGAACCAATTAATAGAACTACCCAACGTTTTCCAGAACTCCACTAACGTGGCGGAAAGAAGCCTCCACACACTTGATGTGAGGAGAGCGGTAATCTATTACATGGAAAGAACAAGACCACTAAGGAAAACAAACCAATTTTTCATTTCATTGGCAGCTGGTAGAGAAGGGGGCCCTGTCTCTAAATCAGCGATTTCAAAGTGGATCGTAAACTGCATTGCACTGTGCTGTGCACTTGCCAAGAGAGATCTGCCCTTCAAGCCTGGAGCACACTACTCTGGGCACAGGGGCTTCCATAGCATTCATTGCAAATGTTCCCCTCGAGTACATTTGCAAAGCAGCAACCTACAATTCTGTACACACCTTTACACAGCACTATTGCCTAGATACACACTGTAGGTCTGACTCTCAGGTGGAACAGGCAGTGCTAAGACATCTCTTTGCTACTGTTCCTTCAAACATCCCTCCACCATCTCTGGGTACTGCTCGCTAGTTTATGCACAGCATGTGATTCTAAGCAGATTAACAAGCATCAGAAGACATGCATTACTTATCGTAATAGCATTTTTGATAATTGTATCTGCTTAGATTCACATGTGCCCACTCTTCCTCCCCTCATGGAGTAGAAGGAACATAGACCTCTTACACCTTCTCTTTTCTGTACTCACTCATACTGACTATAAGGCTACGGGTGAAAAAACACAATCAGATGGACCTCGACTTGTGAGGGAGACACGAGGGCCACAGCGGGATAAACCGGTAAACCGCAGCAAGCTGGAGAGTGGAAATTGTAACTGATGTACCCGCGAAAGACCTCACGCTGTGGAACTGCTGTAAGACTTTCGGGACGAGAGAGAGAGAGAGAGAGAACCATGTTAATGAACGTGGAGTTGCTCTACAAAGTAGGGGGCAGGGCAAAGACCCTGTTGAGTCCCTGAGGACCACGGCAGAGCAAAATGGAAATTCCCAGGGTAAAACCAGTTGTTGAGTGCAATCAGAGTACAAGAAGCGTCATCTTCCTCGTACCAGTACTTAGAAGGATCCCAGAGGACACTGCCTGGCAGGCTAGTGAACCGGGCCTGGTTAAGACACATAAACCTCAGGATAGGGTCCGGGACCCACATAACTGGAAGAGAAGGCCAAGGGGAAGAGCTATTCTTTGGAAAAAGGCAAGGGAAGATCTGAGGTAGAAGGAGATATCATCTGGAAAAAACTGACCTCATTGGCAATATTAATGAGGGGCTAAGAAAGGCTTGGAGAAGGGAGATATTGTCCCCATCCTTGGGGCCTAAGAGGCCCTGGGGAATGGAGGCCTCCCTCTCCATCTCCCTCTCCATGGAAATATATTGAAAGGTCTAGTGACGGCCAGGGGAAGAGGGATATTTCCCCAGCAGTCATAAACTGCCTAAAATCATGCTGAAGTAGAAATAGTTCTGCATGATGGAAATAGTTATATAATTTTCTTTTGAAGTGTAAGGGAGGGAAATAGGCTTGGGACATAGGACAATGGACTATTCTTCTTTTGATGGGCATTCTGACATCAACCTTTGTTATGTTTGAGGCAGGGAATCCCCTCTTAGTTATAGGGACAGGTAGGGTTTATCCTTACTTTATATTAATTAAATGTTTATGCCAACAAGCATCCCACCTTTGTGTCCCACGTCTACTTCTGCACCCTTACACCATACACCACATCACTCAAATCGAAATGATTTTGCTGATTACTGACAAAATCGAGCTCTTGTCCACAAAGGTCTTAAAAATTTGCTCTCCCTAAAAATGTGTACCCGCCACCTTTTCACTGTTTAAAATGCTCATAGCTTTCAATACGGTGCAACGTGTTTTTGCGGTGCCACTTAACTGTTTGCACTTTAACCGTGCAGTTTTCACTGCAAATGTTTTCGGTTTTTTCCTTTTATTTATTTATTTATTTATTTATTTATTTAGTGGGGGTTCCCCCAACCCTTCATCCAACCCACCTCACTCTGTCAACCTCCACGCCCGAAGCCTCTCACCCCAAACATGCAAAGCATATATATTTTTTAAAATAAATGTGTCAAACGACCAACATCGTTAGCCGGTCAAGTGGCACAGCGAGTAGAGCGCTCGCTTTAACATTCGTGCAGATCCTGCTAACGCAGGTTCGAATCCCGGTGGGGCCAAACTCAGCCTTTCATCCTTCCGAGGTCGACAAATGAGCACCACACACCGTGGGTAAATGCCAAATTATTATTATTATTAAAGAATTTTAGATAGCTCTTCTAAGCCATGATTAAAGGAAAATGTGTCCCAAAGCAGTATACCTACAGGCAGGATAGCACCATTTGTGTAGCATTGCTATTAACTGACCTATCACATCTCCCCTCTGACCTTATCACCTCTATTAAAAGAAAGACCACATCTACTGCACTCTTTGGCAGTATCCGGCTTTCTAAGATTTGAAATGCTGTCAAGTATTGTGAGAGTGTGGGCTCTAGCGGTAATTCTGTCTTTGAGGGCAAACCTTTGTGTTTTCCACCTCTTGGCTTAAGTATGAAACTGTCACCTGATTCTAAAGGTTTCATGATAGAGAACCAAGCAGTAATCTGTTGTAAAAATGGTTATCTTTGTATGGCAGCATGCAAGCCACTCCCTTTCCCCTTGTGGAATACAATGCTGCAGGGTTTCTGGGGACATCGAATTGTGGTACTGTAGTTTATTGAAGTTGAGAAAAAAGCAGTTCCACACATAGCCTCCAAGACAGACAAGATTTAAAAGATGCTGACACATTTCATGCTTCAAGCACTTTATCAAGACAAGAGTTTATTTATTTAATTTGATTAAATCTCCAGTTGCTAAATATGAATATACTTTTTTTTTCAAGTTGTCAGACACACTCGTATCCAAAGGGGATGCATTTTAATATTTCTTATTTATTTCTCCATTGTTTTGCTTCTTTCATATTTTTGTCCGTGATTTTTTTTAAAGTTCCTTTATGCAATATGTTGCTCTGTATTGCTGCCCGTGTCAGTCTTTCCCTTCAATGCTCTAATCCTAGAGTTATTCCAATGGTTTAATTCCCAGCCCTTTACTTCCTTTCTTCATCCTACCTCCATCTAATTTATATTTTTTCCCTTACATAACATTGACAGGGATTAGTGGTCGAGCTGCTTCCTACCTGACTCCTGTAAAATCATTAGTGCCTCAAATGCCAAAGCTGCTCAAGTCCCTCTTTCCAGTTCGGGATGACACAAAGGGCAAGCTGCCATCACCACTTGCACAACAGGTATGTGGACAAAATTCTAATAACTTAATAAGAGCTATAGTGTCATTTTCAAAATGCATGTTCAGAGTCACAGTATAATCGACTTTGGCCAAGTTGTGTGTAATCTGTAAAAATAAATGTGGCATATTTAGCTTGAATTTTAGGTCACCAGTTTCATTAACATCTACCAGACGGCAGCCTTTCGCCCCTGTGCCAAAGACCTTCATAAAAGTTCACCCAGAGTCAGCTGGCAGGAGAAAAGGAGAGGCACATTATTTCTGCCAGTTCCTCCATTTAAATAGCCTATATATTTCAAAGGCTAAATAGGCCCTCCATATGAGGACATGAATGCATGCAGGTATTAAAGGCAGTGGAAGGGATAAACTTCATGATTATTCTTTGAATTAAATGGAGGCACATTTATTGGATGTATTAATAATACATCCTTATTGGATGTATTATTTGTAGAGCTAAAAATAATGTTTTGACAGTGTAGGTATTGAACCTGTATCACAATGGTGCTAGGCTGCTTGGTAGTTTCCTTTTGATTACAAGGTTCTAGGATGTAGAAAAAGATTCAAAAGCTCGACGTTTGTGATGTTGTAGGAAACCGTGATATGGTGATTTGTAATTGCACGGTTTAGCTGACACGTGTTTCGACCAACAATGGTCTTTTTCAAGGCGTAGGTGTTGTTACAGGTAAGGTAGGCTTTAAAGAATAATGCACAGAAGCCGAGCCTCCAAATGGGATAGTCTTTATCCTTTTTTAATCTTTTTCTACATCATAGAACCCTGTAATCAAAGGGAAACTACCAACCAACCTAGCGCCGTTGTGACACAGTTTCAATACCCACACTTTCTAAACCTAGAAACGAGATGGAAAGGCACCATCTCACAAGAACCCAGTATAGGCATCTGAGTAACGCTCACAAATGCACGGATCTAGCGCAGTGATCCTCAAATTTCTAGTGCCTTATCTTCCTCTGCTCTAAAAACAATGTTTGATTGTAATATCAATAGAAACACTGTACTTATTACAAAGGTTTGACTTCCACTTGCCTTTTTTCAACAGCTGCAGCTATCCCTTATCAGCTGTTAACAATATAGCTCACATGCCTTGACGTTTAACCAGTTTGCCAATTAATAGCCTTGTTTGGAGAAGGCTGAACTTTTTTTGTGGCTATATACTCTAATCAAAAATGTTATATATATATATGTATGTTATGTTAAATTGACTTATACGGGACACCGTTACCATTTGCACGGACCCCAGGTGCTCACTTGGTTTTCAGTTGTTTTCTGAAGTTGCAGTTGTCTTCTGTCATTCTTCTTTCGCTCAGGACTGAGTTCCATAGATTGGCAATTGGACGTGAGAATGTGGTTATTCCGAATTTCCATTTTTCCTAAGGTTTTGTTTTGATTTGGAGTTTGTCGCTTGATCTTAGGTTTATTCCTGGTTAGTAACAGTTGATCTTGGCTTGGAGGAATTTGGCTCCTTGTCCATGTAGTGATTTGTGGGCGAAACAGAGTTCTTTGAAGTTAATGTTTGTTTACTGGGAGCCGGTGTAGGCTTCTGAGGGCTGGTGTGATGTGATCCCTTCTATTTAATCACAGGAGTATCCTTGCTGCAGTATGTTGGATGTGTTGGAGTTTTTTAGTGGGCCCGTTCTGGCATTCCAAGGTAGAGGATGTTTGCATTGCTGATTCTCAATAATACTAAAGAGATGATTGCAAGGGTTCTTTGTGGGAGGGAGAGGTAGGCGAGGATCCCTCTTATTAGTCACAGGAGGTAGAAGCATTTATTTGCTATAGCGTTTACTTGTGGTTCCAGTGAGAGTCTGTTGTCCATGAGTATTACCAGATTATTTATCACAATTGATGCTTCCAGTTGGGTTCCCATGCCTGCAGGTTTGTTCAGTTGTGTGTCGGTTGCGTTAGCCTCTTGGGGTGAAATCATTTCTATTTTGGTCGGGTTTAGCATGAGGTTCTTGGTTGTCCTCCACCTGTATGTGCCAGGCAATTCTTGATGGTGGTGTTTGGGTTGAGCATATCTTTTTTTTTTTTTCTTTTTTTTCTTCCGGGGTGAGCCTATCTTGACGATGAGTTGAGCATCATCTATCTAGTTGTAGGCGGTCAATCCGTGGTTTCAAATTATATTCATTAAGGAGACATGTATATGTTGAAGAGGAGTGGGGAGAGGCTCGGTACACCACAGGAGATGTTTTTGGTGTTGGAAGTAAATGGCGGTAGATAAGTTCTTTCAGTTCGTTTAGGGAGTAAAGATTTTGGCCATTGTAAAGCAGTGTCTTTTACACCGCATCCCTACAGTCTCTCGATTAGTGTTGTGTGTCTGATTGTGTCAAACGCGGCATATATTCCCAGTAGTATTGGGGCCGATTGTGTACTGTCGTCAGCATTTATTTTTAGATTGTGCCATATGGATAGAAGTGCTGATTACATTACTCTCCTGGGTCTGAAGCCGACTTGCGTGTGGTCTAGTATAGTGTTTGTTTCTATATGGTTGAGTAGGATTTTGTATGTGTTTCTCCAGTAGCTTTGCCAAGTAGGGTAGATTCGATATAGGTCTGTAGTTGGGCAGTAGTTTGTGGGATCTTTCATGCTTCCTTTTTTGTTTTTTATGAGTGGCTTGATGTAAGCTGATTTGAAAGATTTAGGAACCATTCCTGTATTTAGGGACACGTTCATCAGTTGCCAGAAGTAAGATGCTGAGGTGCTGTGGTTGAGGATTTCTTTGCAGATGCCTGGTGGGTATGGATCCCTGTCATTGATTAGTGTGCTGAAAATGACTATATCTATGGGTGCAAATCGGTCCAGTGTTGCTGCAGTTGGTGGTGCGCAGGTTGTTGGTGGCCCCGTATTTGTAGTTGCGTTTGTTGTTGTCTGGCTCCCTTCAATGGTCTTTTGGTTTGTTTATATTTTTGTTCCTGGGTGGTTTAGTGATGTTGTCACATAGTGATTGTACCGGTATGATGCCTTTGTTGCAGGATGTTGTGTTTTTGATTTTGAAAAGTTCTTTTTGTGAGTTTGTTGCCAATTGAATTCTTGTGGTGTAACATTCTCTTTGCTTTAAGGACTGCTGAATTGTGCATTATGAGTTGTTGTTGGTATTTAGTTTTGTCTGATTTATTGAAATGATTTCTCCATAGTTTTTCCAATTCCCTCAGTTCTGTGAATCATCTTAAATGCATTTTGTTTGTAGTGGCTTTGAAAGGTTTTGCTGGTGCTAATTGGTCAAAGAACTCTGTGATCCAGACATCAAGTTTTTTTCCCCGCTGATTCAGGGGTCGTTTTTTTCTTTAGCTCTGCAATGTTTGCCTTAGTTGATTCCAGCAGTTCTATCAATGATTCCCAGTCAAGTCTCTTCCAGTATCTTTTGTTAGTAGCATGAAATATTGTGTTATCATGATAGGTGGAGAGTTTGGCGATGGAGTCAGCGAGCGGCTTGCAAAGTTCAGGATGTAGGATCGGGGACGTCATTTAAGGGTTGCAAGAGGTCGCAACTGTGACCTCTAAGGTCTCCCTTGTGACTTCTTAAGTTTTTTTTTTTTTTTGTAATGCAAGCTCCTGGGCTGTGGCCAGCACCATATGGCTCTTTACTTCTGTAGTAGCTGGCTTTCTTGTTCAGGCCCCATAAAAATAAGAAAAATAAGAACAGGAGGGCCACAAGTCTAACACTTTGAGAACTGACCATAAATAAGAAGGAATAGGAATACCAAATCATGTGCCTTTCTGGAATTCTATACAATAATTGCTAGACTGATTACAGGTTTATTTCCGGTACACTTCAGGGGGCGAGTCACTGATTTTGTCTGTTCTTAAACGCCTCAACTCAGCCTTTCATCCTTTTAAGGTCGATAAAGGAGTACCAACACAGGTTGGGTGATATTGGGTGTATATTTTATCTATATAAAGTTCTTAGGCGTAAGTGCTATATAATAACACATCATTATCATTTATTCATGGACGTCTGCTTGCATTCACAGTAATTTGGTAATATTGGCCTATACACACTGATTTTAATTATACATATGGCGATCCATTCTTGTATGAAATGTACATCACATAGTGAAATCGTAACCATATTTTTGGTAGTGTACAATGCTATGTGATGCCACTTCCTGTTTTGTCAATGGGTCATGTTCCATCGCTACCTGGGCTTTCACTTCCGGGTGGGGTCAAATGACATCACTTCCTGTGATGTCATCAGGGGGGTAAAGGGTTGTGTGATGTCACTTCTGCTACACTGGCATTTTGGTGAAATTACGTTCTTGTGTAGGATGGTGGTCTGTAGTTCAGGAGGAACAGTATGTTGGCTTTGTCACTGAGCCTGATTTTGATGAGGCGGTATTCGCAGTCTTCTCTGTCCATTGGGGGCAGCGGTGTGGCACAGCTGCGTTCTTTGTGCACCATTACGATTCTGCCTCCTCTTTGGTTTTCTATTTTGGAATGCATTTGTTTGTAATTGTCCGGTATAGCTTCATGGGTGTATGTTTTGTAGTTGTCCGATAACCATGTTTCTATGAACACTGCGTCCATGCCGCCGTTGCTTAGGAGGTCATACATTTCTGTTTTGTGTTTTGCCATGGATCTTACGCTGAGTTGGCTGCATTGCAGTGTGTGTGTGTGTGTTTACTTGTATCTTGTGGCCTATCCTTTCTTGTGCGTCAGCCGGGATGGTGTTTGTTGGAATTTCATTTCCTGTGGTTCTCCAGCATGGGGTCCTGCATGGATTCACATGCTCATGAAGATTCCCCATCGTCGAGCTGGGAATCCTCGGTAAAAAGTAGTTTAGCTTTAAACTTTATACTGCTCGTCTCCTCCTAGCCTACCAGTGTCCGTCCTGTTTTTGTTTTCCTTTCTTGTTTACTTGTCATTCTTGTATCGTGGCATATTAGTGGTCTAGTATTAGGAAGAATTCTCATAAATGTGCCAATTCCTCTCTACCTTAGAGACCCCCAGCTCTTTTGCTGACCTTTGAGACTTTGTACTTTTAATTCTGTTTGTTTTCTGTGTTTGTTTCTGAGAGTATGGCGTTTTAGACAACTTCAGAGGCATCATCGTTTCATGTGTGTTACACAGCACCCTCAGTGCAGTGACACAGGAAAGTCTTTTCAGGCTGTCCCAAGGTTTAAATACTTTCTCCGGGATAAACTACAATTTCCCAGAGAATGTAAAGTTAAAATGACTTTACTAGTCTTTTTAAACTCCTAGACCCAGCACATACTATCTTACAATAGAGTGCAGGAGGGGTTACCTAGTATCCCCGTGTCTAGAAACTCATGTAGCAGTCAAAGGCTACCCTTTCCTATAGAAATGGCTGGTGACAGTGGTTTTACAACAAACTACTGTGATTTTTCCCGACCGCAAACACAGGTAGCGTTAAATCGTGGCAGCCATGTTTTTAAAGATGGTGTCTGAGCCTCCTTTGTTGAAATGGGACCTGGTCTTATTTTTTTGCCACTTCTTTCTGGAAAGGTCCTTCTAGAGTTTGTCTCTGCGCGCCAAACTAGGTTTGGTCCCTTTGTTCCTACGCCTTTGGCGGGCTTCAGGACTGAAGACCGCCTCTGGCGCCTGAGTGTCTGGGGTGGGCAGGAAGTGAGGGACATGTTTAAAACTCCCTGTGCTTAGTCTCCTAGGAGACTCAAATGCACTCTGGTGTGATTGGCTGGCTGACTGAATGGCAAGGACAGCCACCCTGCTGGGTGAGTGGTTGCTAGGCTGGAATGAATGGGGGGAAAACTGTTAAAAGGCGAGTCTCTTGGCTTGGAAGGCAGAGTCGACCACTGGAACGAAAGAAGCAAAGACGAGCTGGAAGAGAACAGCTGCTGCAACTCCTGGATTGTTGGTTTGCCAGATGAATCCGGTCCGAATCGCCAAGTTCATCTCGACACAAAAGCACTTCAAGGACGACTTCTTCCTCTGAGTTGGTAGTACCAATCAACTCGTAAGCCACCTGGACACCATTCTCGGAGCTGGTTGTATTTTCCTCAGAGTCCTGCAGGAAACCGAGTAGCCAGGGAGAAGGACACCAGTTGGTGTGCTTGAAGTCAGCTACCGGAATCGAAGAATTGCCAGTTTGCCAGCTTTGTGACTGTGTAATAAATTAATAAGTGTTGTACCAAGTAACCTTGAGTGTGTCTATTTGAATGCTTGTATTTGTAGACCTCTGTGTAACCTCATTACAAGCTCACATTCCCTCTTGAGATAAGCCTGGCTGCTCAGCTCGCTACCAAAAACTGTGTGGTACAGACTTACACCAAAGGTTGGTTTTGCTTACACCTGTAGTCATAGTTGTGCGTAATGGTCCCAGAGGGTACTGCATGCAAACTTTGCCTAACATCTGTGTTTATTGTTTTGGGTTGGGTTTGCAATGTATTCCAGGTGCATGTGCCCTCCTGGGTATCTTTTTTTACTCTGATTAAGAAGTGGATCCTTCTGCTGTGTTGTCTCGCTATGGCTGTTTGTAATAGTCTTCGTTTCGGCAACCAGTTCGGATTGTGATATGTTGTGGAATATGTTCAGGGGCGGGTGCCATCCTGGGTCAGTTATATTTTATTTGTATCGCGCCCATACACAAGTATTTCAGAGCGTGACGAGGCAAGGGAGGGGAAACAAGGCAGACAAAACAACGATCTTACTAGTCCCTGTGACATTGAGAATGTGCAAGTGCAGGAGAGAGGGAAGGGGGAAAGTGCGAGGGGTAGGGGAGGAGTGGAAAGTGCTGAACACATGATAGTGCGGCCAGCATGTGGTAAGTGCAAGAATAAGGTGTAGACAAAGGGTGTCTGAGTGCTGGAAGGGGACTGTAGGGTAGCAGATACAGACCCTAGTGCCAGGGTTGCCAGGAGGCAGTGCAGTTGTGTGGCTGGGCGGGCAGGGGTCTGGCCCCAAAATCGGAGGGTAGCCAGGTGCCCGGGGCCAAAGCAGACAGATTAGCAGGGGAGAGGAAGAGGGAAGGCAGAAGCAAAAAGTATGGTCTTGAGGTGCTTCCGGAACCGAAGATGGTTCTCCTTAAGTTTCAGAGAGGCAGGCTGTTGCAGAGGGAGGCCCCAGCAGAGTAAAGGGATCTACCTCCAACTTGCTGCTTGGCAAAGCGACTGAGCCTGGGGGAGTTGTAGGTGAAGGAGCGAAGAGCCCCAGTAGGAATGTATTTACGGAGGGAGAGTTGAAGGTATTGTGGACCCTGGCCCCGGAAAGCCTTGTGGTAATTGCATAGGGTCTTGAATTTAATCCTTGCAGCCACTCTGAGCCAATGGAGAGATTTCAGGGCTGGAGAGATACGATCCCAGGGCTTGAAGCCAAGGACAAGTCTCACAGTCCTGTTCTGGATGAGCTGCAGAGGGTAGAGCGTAGTTGCAGGCAGATTTAGAAAGAGGCTGTTGGAATAGACCAGCCAAGAGATAACTAGAGCTCTGGAGACTGAGCTCTGGGGGAAGGTGAGGAAGGGAGGATTACCTCTGAGAAAGTGCAGTTGGTAGTTAGACTTGTTTGAGACATCCGAGATGTGTGTAGAAAAGAAAAGCGTGGAGTTGAAGATTACCCCGAGGTTCTTAGCCTCGTAAGTGAGAGCAGGGAGAGGGCCAAGGGCCAGAGAGTGATGGGAAACGAAGGCGCAGGTTTGCCGATGAGGAGGATCTCTGTCTTACTGGTATTAAGGCATATGTCGTTGGCGGTACACCACACCTGAATTGCAGACAGACAGTCAGAGATGAGAAATGAGAAGAGGTGGCAGAGGTGAGCCTGAAAGCAAGTTGGGTGTCATCCGCTTAGCACTGAAAGTTTGAGCAGAGAGCAGCAATGCAGTGGGGGAGCAGTGCCAGGTATTGGTTGAAAAGCCAGGCAGAGAGATTAGACCTCTGGGGAACACTGCAGGTAGAAAGTGAGATAGAGGAAAGGAAGAACCCAAGTTGGACCTGGGAGGGTCGGTTGGAGAGGAAGGTCGTCAGCCAGGCCAGGACCTGATCAGTGATACCAGGTTATCAGGGAGGTGATTGAGCAGGATGACATGGTTGACCGTGTCAAAGGCAGAAGAAAGATTGAGTAGGATGAGGACAGATAGCATATTAGAATCAAGGTTGGAGAACAGATCTTCACAGATGTTCAGGAGAGCAGTTTCCGTACTTCTGACAGCCCTGAAGCCAGACTGATGGTCATGGAGACAACAAACAGAATCGGTGTGAAGATTAAGCTGGGAGATGGCCAGCTTTTCCAGGGGTTTGACCAGGAAAGGAGTGATGGAGATCGGGCGATAGTTAGCCGGGCAAGAGGGGTCCGCTGTGGGGTTTCTTGAGAAAAGGGTGTTCAAGAGAGTGCTTCAGAGGGGAGGGGAAAGCTCCAGAGGTGAAGAAGTGATTGCAGAAGTCTGCCAAAGCAGGAGCAAGGGTGTCAGTGTGGTCCTTGATGGTTTTGGACGAACAGGGAAGAACCTGTTTTGACGGGACTTTCATAGATCAGACTTGTCTGGAAATCTTGTCGGGGGAGAACAGAGGAAAAGATGAGAAAGAGGGAGGAGAGGCGGCTGCAGGGGGGCCAGAGGTAGCAGAGAGAGAACTGGGAGTAGGAGGAGAGGACGAAAGGGTGGACAGGATGTCCTGTTTTTTGTCGATGAAATGGGAGGCAAGGGCCGTGCAGAGAGCCTGCGATGCGACATGAGAGGTAGAGACTGCAGCAGGGTTGGCCAGCTTCTTGCAGATTTTAAAGAGTTCAGCCGAGTTGTTACGTGTCGCAGAGGCGCGGTCTTGGATATGGGCGCTCTTCTTAGGGCGGACAAGGAACCAGTATTGCCTTTGGAGTACGCGGCATGCCGTTTTGTCAGAGGAGGCACACGAAGCCCGCCATTTCCACTCAGCCACCCTACACTTGCGTTTAAGGGTATCTAGGTCAGAGTCCTACAAAGAGTTTCACTTGGCTTTGGGCTTCAAGCGGATCCTCATGACGGGGGCAGGAACATCAAGAGTATCAGAGATAGAAGAGTAGAGCATGGGAAGGGCTGAGTCAGCCAGACGAGGGGGAGAGAAAGTGGTAGCGAAAGCCTCAACTCACACACGCTTCATAGGTCGGTCTCCATTTAGATCAGTGTATTTCAACGCTTTCCTGGATAACTTTTAAATTGGTGTGCTCTGATGTGCATTGGCGTTTGCCTCCCTGCGATTGTTGTGTTGTGCCTCTTGTTAAAGGTTTGGGTTTGAGGGTAATGTATATATTTGTATGCGGTGATTGACTATCAGTCTCCGAGTCTTGTAGGGCCTGGGGTTTCCTGTCGCTGGGGGTTTAGTCACTGTATGGGGTTCGCAGTTGCGAATGCCTCTCTTGTCGTTGTATTTCCTTCATGGGGTTTCTTTAGTTGTGGCTCTTAAACCTCCTGTGTCGATGAGTGACTTAGAATAGGGTCTGTTTTCCCGCTGGATTAGTCTTTCCTTATGGGGTCCTGTGTGGTTTCTTTTACGCAGTGGTATAGTTCTCTCAGAGGTGGTTGTGTCTCAGTCTTGTAGGTTTGTGGGGCTTGGGCTCCTCGCGATGCTGGGATTTAAGTGTCACAGCCTCTCTGTAGTGGTTTTATTTCTGTCTGATTCTCGGTTTTATGCGCCCTGATCCCTCTTGTGATGGGGAATCACATAGGTTGGTTTTTTGTTCTCACGATGGTTTGCTTTTCCCTGTGGGGTCTTGTGTAGTTACTGCTTCACACTGGTGAGGGCCTCTGTGGTGGTTGGATTTTGTGGTTGTATTGGGTTCACAGTGGCAAAAGCCTGTTTGTGGTGGCCTGTACTAGGGTTGTGAGATGTAAGCAGCCTTATGTAAGAACTGTGCTGTGGGGAGGCATACAATGCAGTGTAGCTCGGTGCGACTAAGTCAAATGAATGCAAGTCCCAATTTAGTGGTTGTTGTGGACAGAAATGGTGCTGAGAGGAACACAATATTTTCTAGATTCAGAATGCAACCATACCTCTGTGGCAAGAGTGCCTTACCGGTAGGTCGCTGCAGGTGGCTATCTCTATGCTTTTTGGAGATTGGGTGCATAGCAAGCTCCCGAGTGGTGGATAACCCCATGTTTGGATTTAGCACAGTCTAACTTGTAGCACAGCAAAATGTGGGTATCAATGTTTAGCTTCTAAGCGCTGCAAGATCTAAGGAAACCGCAATCACTGATTTCGAAGTTTGGTGGCAACAGGGTACAACACAGTTTATGTATGTGTATAAGCAATCAGTATATCTATTACAGAGCCGCAATCAATGTTAGTGGAGTTTTCCTAAAGTCCACTTTGGGGGCAAACTTCATAAAACTGTCCCAATGGTTTGTTGATCCCCAACTCTTAGTATCAGTCTGTACTACTCAAGGAACGTTGGTAGAGTGGCCGAGCAGTCAGGCTTATCATAAGACAAAGATGTTCGGAGAGGCTCAAGGTCTTGTAACGCAGCAGAACGAAAATTCCAGTGGATGTTTTCTAGTCTCTAGCCTTTAAGGTGCAAGAGAATTAAACCAACATTGGAGACCCTGTTAAAGGACTTGCCAAAGGGACAGAAGCAGCAGCTTGGGTCGGAGGTAAGAGGGGGATACCCTGGACACCTCTACGTGCACTCAATGTTCTGGAGCAACTTTTCGGATTAAGGTAAGCAATACCTTTTTCCCTGCAGTACCTTTTTTTTTTTTAATTCAATTTTATTGGTTTTTCATGGCAACAGAGCGTTAATACAAACAATGACATTGGGGCACTGGCCCGTGCCAACTTCCATTAGAGAACCATAATACTCTGCTGTATACACCCTCCCTCCCCAGGCCCGTATTGATAGGGCACAGGATCCACATCACCATGATTATCCTTTTCGGGCAGTTCAAACCGGGCATACAAGGAACAAACATTTGTGAACTTTACTTGGAAAAGTACAATGAGTCTTATGCCACGACCAGTTTCGGGCCGGGTGGAGTGCTCCTGTTAAACTCCTGCCTAGTCCTCTACGTTAGAGAACGCCTCCATGAATTGTAGCCAGTCGGTCTCAACCTGCGTGCTGGAGCCGTGTATTGCTGCTGCTAGTCTCTCCATAAAATAAATGTCTTTGGCCACTATCACCCATTCCCTCCTTGAGGTGAGAGATGCTCTCTTCCAGGTCTGGCCCGTACAGCTCTGGCTGGCAACAGCAGGAAGTGTGTCAGGTCCAGGAGTTTCTCCCAGAAGTCGTCCCTGTGGCGGAGTCCAAATATTATTGGAAATGGCTCTAATGGGTAAACCCCCTCTCCCGCCTCCTTAAGCCAGCTGAGCACTTCTGACCAGTAGACTTGCACCTTCTTGCAGGACCAGCACATATGCCAGTAGTCGGCTCTTTCTCCACATCCGTGCCAACAAAGCTGGACGCTATCTGGGAACATCCTAGAGAGGGAGATCGGGTCATACTGCCACCTATGGAGAAGCTTAATGGCGTGGGACTTGTACTGGCATGAGATAGATGTCTTAAATGCCCTGCTACATAATTTCCCCCAGAGCCCATCTCCAATGGCACAACCCAGGTCCCGTTCCCATTTCCCTCTGAGGCTTTTAGTCGTTCCCTCGCGGGAGGTTAGCATGCTCCGTACAAGAGGGAGATGAGACCTTTCTTTTCTGTGTGGGAGTCTAGAATTTTCTCAGCCGGGGTAAGCCCTCTTTGTATGCAAGATTTTAGTTTCGGCTTCATTAGGATGCCCTTGAGGCGAAGGTATAGAAGCGGGGAGAGCCTGCCGATTCCCAGTGCCGCCTCCAGCTCCTGGATGCTTATAAAAGTGTCCACTCTTACCAATTGGCCTACCCTACACAGGCCCGCGTCGAACCATGACTGGTAGTGTTCATGGCCTGGGATTTCTTCCAGGACCGGTGTAGACCAGATATGGCTCAGGGGAGAGGGCCATGTGGTGACTTTCTCGCTAGCGCCTTTCCCCGCTAATGCTTTACACATTGTTCCCAGTATTGGGTGGTCCCTGATTCTTTTGGGGAGCTTTTTCAGTGGGACCCATAGCCATACACCCACGGTAACTGGGCGTAGGTAAACGTTTTCCATGTATACCCATTGTTTATTGGGGTCCTCCCTAAGGTGGGGAGCCAAGGCCCTAAATTGGGCTGCTCTATGGTAGGCATTCAGGTCTGGCAGAGCAACCCCTCTTCTATCCTTGGGGAGGGTGAGAGTCTCGTATCCGATTCTATGTCTCTGGCCCTGCCTTATAAACTTCACTATACGCCTCTTGGCTTCTCTGAGGTATGTTTCTGGAGCCTCCAAGGGGAGCATCTGGAAGATTTACAAGCACCCTAGGGAGCAGATTCATTTTTATGGCATTTATTCTACCCATCCAGGAGATCTGCCCCTTCCCCCAACCCTCCATGTCCCTGAATAGTTTATCAAAGAGCGGGGGGTAGTTTGCCTGGCCTAAATCCCCATCGGGACGTACTATGTTGATCCCCAAATATTTTATCTCCTCCGTACAAATTCGGAGGCCCAGTGGGACGAGTTCCGCCAAGTCTCTGTCTGCATCGGGTGCGAAGGGAAAGATCATTGACTTGCCTACATTTACCTTAAATCCAGAGAAGTGGCTGAACTGTTGAATCACCTGCAAAGCGGCTGGGACTGACCTTGCGGGCTCCCGCAGGTGGAGCAAGATGTCATCTGCATAGAGGCCTAATTTAAAGGTATGTTCGCCCACCTCAATTCCTCTCACCATTGATGAGCCCCTGAGGTACTCTGCCAGGATCTCCATTGTCATGGCGAAGAGGAGAGGGGAAAGTGGGCAACCCTGCCTCGTCCCTCTCTGGAGGTGAAAGACTTGTGACAAACACCCGTTAACTGTGACTCTGGCAGTTGGTGACACCTATAGGGCCTTGATGGCTTGTTTAATCCCTGTACCGAATCCTAGCTTCTCAAGTGCCCCCTGAAGGAACCCCCAGTCGACCCTATCAAATGCTTTCTCGGCGTCAATGGACACCAGGACGGGGTTCCCACCATTCGGTGCTGCCTCTCTCGTCAGGTGCAAAGTCTTGCGCAATGTATCTGCACCTTGCCTTCCCCGTATAAAACCCACCTGATCTGGGTGAATTAGCCTCGGCATGTAGCTGTCCAATGTCGAGGCAATGATCCTGGTAAATAGTTTAGCATCTACATTCAGGAGGGAGATAGGTCTGTAGGAGCGGCAGTCCACTGGGTCTTTCAACTCCTTCGGAATCACGGTGATCAGAGCTTTTCCAAAGGATGGGGGTGCCCTCCCCGTCCTCATAATATTCGAGAAAAGGTTCGCCAGGAACCCCGCCAGTTGGCCCGAGAAGGCCTTGTAGAAACCTGCTGAGAACCCGTCCACCCCGGGGCCCTGCACAGTTTCAATCCTGATATGGTCTAAGCACCTCCTCCTCTGTTACAGGGGCATCTAGGGCTGATGCTTCTAAGGGACCAAGGACAGGGAGGGTGACCCCATTGAGATATGCCTCACTTTCTTCCTTCTCTATTCCCCTTCCCTCCCATAGAGCTTCTCATGGAATGAAGCAAAACTCTCAACGATCCCCTCCGGATCAGATCTTCCCCCTCTTCAGCGCGAACTACTCTTGCCACCCATCTATCTGCCCTTTGGCCTCTGAGTTTTGCTGCCAGCATAGCATCGGCCTTATCCCCTTTCTCATAGTATTTCTGACATAGATGTTGGAGCCCCGCTACAATTTTCCCCATCTCCATTTCTCTCAATTCTTGTCTCTTATCCCTCACTATGCCCAGGTCCCTCTCTTTCTCTGTCTCCACCTTCCCCTCAGAGCTTTGTAGAAGGATTATTTCGGATCTCAACCTGTGGGTCAAGAGAGTCCTAATTCTTTTTTTGGATCCCCTGTTGCTGATCAACCTACCCCTCCAAGTCGCCTTAGCTGCCTCCCACATCATCGCCCGTGTCATTTAGCTCAAAGAATTCTTGAATTGCAACGGTCATTTCTTCCTTAAAGACCGCATCCTTCAGCAGGAAATCGTTGCACTTCCAGAGGGACTCCCTGGGTTTCAGGCCCGCTATACTGACGTCCGACCAGACCATGTTGTGGTCTGACCAGCTGACCGGGCTGATGTCACAGGCCTCTATTCTGCTCGTATGCTGGCTCCCCATGAAAAGGTAATCTATCCTAGTCCTGGTACCATGGACTGCGGAGTAGAAAGTGTATCCCCTTCACCTCGGGTGCAGCTCCCTCCATATGTCCACCAATCCCTGTTCCCACATGAATTCCCGCAGCCCACCACGATGTTCAGCTCCTCTATTGCCTGATGTGGCCGGACTCCCACTATGGTCCAGCTCTCGATCTGCCCACATATTAAAATCCCCACCTAGGAGCAGGAGCCCTTCCGCTTTAGCCATCACCTCCCCCAAGGCCACTTGAGCGAACTCTCTCTGACCCACGTTAGGGCAGTATATCACTGCTAGGCTGACTCTAGAATTATTTATATTGCCGGACACTACCAAGGATCTTCCATCCTCCCTCTCCCACCGGGACACCTCTGTCAATTTCTGGTTCCTTTGGAGAAGGATACCAACTCCGCCTCTCTTTACGTGGCCCGATGCCCAAAAGGTCTGGCCAACGTGAGATCCTGGGATGGCCCTCTCCTCCCCCCTCACTGTTCTGGTTTCTTGCACAAACAAGATATCCACCTTCCCGTTTTTCATTTCCCTCCCGAGTGACTCGACCCGGCCCCTTTTTTCATTGACTGCCATTGCTTTTCCTTCTTGAGTATCTTGTCCTCCCGATCATATCGGGCTGCCCCGTGCCCATTTAAAATGTGGTGGATATCGTGTCCCGAGCCCCTTACCGTCAACTCCCACCCCTCCCCTCTCCCCCTTTCCTTCTTTGTCCAAGACGCCTGCCAACAGGCAAGCCACCAGGGTATGCGCATGTTCCTGCACCGCAGTTCTCTTGGTAAAATCTGTGTCCCCAGCCGGGGTCGCCTACGAGCCAAACTTAAACTTCTCGTTAATCTATCTTTACACTCCTAGTCCCCTTCAGCTTCGGACGGAGTGTTAGGTTTTCTGAATTTTCTCCTGCCCTTTGTCGTCTTCTTCGTGGACCAGGGACCCGCCGGTTCTCTCACGGTGTCGCCTGGTTCTCGAGTCTCCATCAAATTTCCCCCTTCCGGGGCGTCCCCCTTAAGCACTTGTAATACTTGCGAAGCTTCTTTGCCACTAATCACTCTATAGTCTACCCCCGCCCGTTCAAAGGAAAGGGCGAAGGGGAAGGACCATCTATATCTGATATCTTGGCTTGTGAGCCACTGTGTGAGTGGACGACGTTCTCTTCTGAGGGTGAGGGATCCTGAAATATCTTAATTGTATCGCCTTCAAAGGTAAAGCTCCCCAGTCTTTTTGCCTTCTCCAGGACCTCCATTTTCTCTCTATAGCAGAGGAACCGCACTACGATGGACCTCGGGCCACCGCCCGCACCCCCTCCACCTCGATGCGCTCTTTCCAGCTGGACCTCCTTGCCGCCCTCCAGTGTAAAGAGCTGGTTTATCAGACCCTGGACCTTCCTCCCCACATCAGCTGCTGTTCCCCTCTCTCGAGTCACACCCATAATGCGCAGGTTGTTTCGGCACTCTCTGTTCTCCAGATCATCCATCTTCAAGATCATGTCCTCCTCTCTCATTTCCAAATCCGTTAGCCTTGCCTCATATTTCATGTCGAGCAGGTCTGCCTGGAGGTGATTATTTTCCATCCCTTCCATTTTATCCTCCAAGGTATCCACCCTTCCCTTGAGGTCCACTATGGAAGCTTGAATGTCTGTGCGAATCGCCTTAATCTCTTGGAGAATGTCCTTGAGATCCTCTTTGGTGAGTGCAGCGGGAGGGGGTTCACTGCCTGCTGGCATGGTGATCAAGACGTTCCTGGGTACCGCACTCGTAACCGCGGGAAGCGCTGGAGGGATGAGATTGTGCCCTAGCCGGGGCCTGCTGGTCTCAGTAGGGCCTCCGAGGTACTGGCCCAAGATGGATCCGTAGATTTCAGGCAGCACCGACCTCCCTTCGTCGCGCCCCGACCGGGTGGCGTTCCAGTGTATAACTAAGGAGAGGGCCCTGGGGGGGGGGCTCCCCCTAGATGGCTCGTCCACTCTATTGTCCCTTCCCCCCCCCCCACGCTCTCCTCACCTCCAACTGCTCCCCGTCGCTGTGCTGGTTAGGCCGAGGCGCTTCCGTGGCATCCGCGGGGGCGATGCTTCTGTCCGGGCATTGTCTGTCGCAGGGCCACTGTATGCCGGCCCCGAACTGGGCCTTTGTGAGCGGGCTCTGGTCCCCAGCCGGGAGGGAATCTCTTTGGGGTGCTGGAGGGCGCTCCTTTGTGCTGCCCCGTTCCGATGCGCTAATACAGGGCAGGGAGGCCGGGCCGCGTCCTCTTCAGCCCGCGGCTCTCGTATGGTTCACTGTGTCCGTGAGGGCCACGTTCGTATGAGCCCCACTCCGAGCCCCCCCACGGTGCGGTGTCTCTCCCGGCACGCCTCTGCCAGATATGCTTCCTCCACAGGGGGGGGGTCCCGGCTCCACCACGGGCCTCTTCGTGGAGCCGCAGGGATGATGTCGCAGGCCGCACCGGTACCCACTGCTCGTGTGCACTCCTCAGGATTCCTCTGTAGTCAGGACCCCGGGCCACGCTGCGGCGGATCCCAACAGCGGGTCCCCAGGTACTCTCTGGGTGGGGCCAGCTGATCAGGGGACAGGTCTTCTCCGGCTCAGTCCCGTACTCCAGGCCGGGGACTGGAGAAGTCCACTGGGCCCTGCGGTGCTATCAGGAGCGCGATGCTTACGCGTCCTGCATGCTCCGCGCCCCCTGGTGGTATCCCTGCAGTACCTTTTGATTTGAAGAAATGCTGTGGCTGGATTCTCCTCGATATGGCAGCGCTGGACCAGACCTCCGATTCCTTGGCCTGGTGACAAAAGCCACAACAATGGATGGGATCGCTCAGCAGCAGTCTCGACGAAGGACCTCTGGCATGGATTTCATGCACTTCTCTGATCAGTCTGTGGTTTTGGCGCCTTTTCTGCAGCACCAACAAAGGACACGATTCGCCTGGTCAATTTTCTTTGATTCCTGGTGTCTTTCACTCTGGTGAGGGCACTTGGATGAGTTTGTGTCTCTGTAGGTTCACCTGGAGCTCAGCAAGGACGTGGACGCTTTCAGCCTCGGCAAGACGATGCATTACAATTGGGTCGGAGGTCTTCTGGTATTCAGTCTGCAGCTCTGGAACACCTCAGGAGATGGCTCAGATTATAGTTGGTCTTAGGGCAGGTTGGTCCCACCAGCCAAAGGGAAGGAGCCGTCCTCTTGGGAGTTCCTCTGTCACATAGAAAACTGGGTCAGGAAAGCAGTGTTCGCTTCAGTGTTGTAAAGGTTCTACAGGCGTCTCTGGTCGTCGTCTTCGGTTACTTCAGTTTCCAGTGGTCGACTTCATTTAACCTCAGGAACCTCACCTTTTATTCAGTTTCACCACACACTCCTCTGCAATCTCTCGCAGCAGTTTACAGAAAGGGGCGGGAGGCTGCCCATTCAGGACAGCCACACCCCCACTGGGAGCTGGTTCCATTCAGGCACTTAGATAGACAAAGAGCAGGGGAGTGAGAGACACCCACGGGTTCCTGCCAAAGGCAAAACTCTCACAGACCTCGCCCTCCTAGAATGGTCGAAGGGTTACCAAACAACCACGTTAGCAATGCGAAAAAAGAAAGAAGCCCCCATGTTAGTACTTCAGTGCCCCTGTTGTGCACAACAGAGACTGTGAATACAGGCTGCGGTAAAAAAATGTGCAATAGTTTGTAGAGCACGTACACTGCCTCCAGCCATAACTAGAAGCAGAGAGAAGGGGAAACTAAGTATCCCCTTGGCACTCCACATAAGGTGGCATGCCAATCTCTCAGAATATAAAGTTTTAGAAGAGATACAAAGTGCATCTTTTTATCTTTAAGACCTGTAGAGATTAAGAAAAAGGTAAGAATCTCAAAGGAGAACCCAAAAGGGGTTCCCAGCAACGCTGCCCATAAGGAGCTGTGTGCTGCAAAAATTAAATAGAGATGCCTTAAAAGAGATATGGAGGAAAGTAGAATCCATAGAAAAAGTAAAACTTGGAACAGAGTTCCAAAAGTTAGAGCCCATAAAAATGAATGATTGAAAGAAGGCTCCACTATTCAGGATATAGAGACATGTCCAGAAATCCAGCAGCAAGTGCTGGCGGGGGGGGTGGGGGGGATTCTCACTGGGAGAGGGGATGAGGGGATGAAGCATACAAATGATAGATCTCCCTAACAGTCACAGCTCTATTGTTAAGGTTACATCTAAGGGAAATTAAAAAATGCTTTTCTCGAAAACCTTTGAACCTGCCCCACCCATCAGTATTCAACTTTTGCCCAATCTGGGCAATCATGCCAAATTTGCTGAAAACTCATTCACAGGTTTAAAGGTTATGAGGAGTTAAAAACTGTGCATTTTTTCAATTGCTTGATGTGGGGATTTCTCTAGGGAAAATATTTTTTCAGAATACAATTTCTCAAAATTGTCCCTGATTTTTGCCACAAATGGGAAGCTTAATATCTGCTGCTTTTTAGTACAAACATTTTGAAAAGCATAAAGGGATTGTTTGCTTCCTTGCTGCGCACTTAAACAACAAAAGAAATGCAAGTTTTGTGCAGTTTAATTGAGGATCAGACAGCCTGACACGTGTTTCGAGCAGTAAGGCTCTTCATCTGAGGCTTGAAATCCTGTGAGTCGTGCGAATCACAATAGTAGCTGTGCGGTTACTGATGAGATTTCTGTATATGGGCTCCACTATATAAGTGCTGTTGCGCGTTCGGTGCACTCTGAGTGTGATTTAGTCAGCGTCTCCGCTTGAATGCATTAGACGCTGACTAAATCACACTCAATAGAGTGCACTGTTAAATGTTCGCATTTATATTTCCAACATTTATTTACTTTATAGATGGTCATCTTAACTTTGTGTGTGTGTGTGTGTGTGTGTGTGTGTGTGTGTGTGTGTGTGTGTGTGTGTGTGTGTGTTTTTTCAAGGAAAAAACCTTCGCACCCCCTATTGCTCAGCCTATGACCACAATAATAGCATCACTAATTACATTACAACAGTAACTGGCATGAAGTATGGCCTTCAGCCTTGGTCAGTGTGCATGGGCGAATATATTTTAACACATTAATGGGTACTAGTCATGTCCTTCAGGTATGGGCAGTGGTCACAACCTTCACACATGTGCACTAAATATTTTAAACACTAACAGGCTAACAACCATAGATGTTGGCCTTTACCAGCAAGTACAGCTTTCAACCGTATCCACTGTGCATTATATACACTGATCAGGCACTATCCATGGACCTTAGCACACTACAGACCAGTGGCCACAATCCTTGGCTGTGCCTACTATATACACTAACATATAAATGGGCTACTAACCATGGCCTTTGACCTTGAGCAGTTTATACATATTTTGCCCATGTCCACTGTATATTTTAAAATGATAAAATGCAATAAGGTATGGCCTTCGGCTGTGCCCACTGTGTATTATACAACACACTAACCAGCCGCTAGCTATGGTCTTTGTCCCTGCCCACTGTGTATTGTATACACTAGCCATGGTCTTCAACGCAATACTAGCTAGTGGTCACTGCCTTTGGCTGTGTCAACTGTATATTCTAACATAGTAATGGGCACTAGCTATTGCCTTTAACCATGGCCACTGACTAAAGCTTTCAGCTTTGCCCACTGTATATTTTAAAACCGGGATGGGCTACTAGGCATGGCTTTTAACCATGCACATTGGTATTGTTGAACACTAACCAACCATTAGCTATGGCTTTTGGTGCTGGCCAGTGACCCCAGCCTTTGTCATGGCCAAGTCCAACGGCCTAAATTGTTATTAAGGTAATCAATCAGAGTTTTCATGACTTATAAATGATGTTATGTCTTATTTCATTATTGTTGTAATCAATTGTATACAATGAAATTAGTGTCACCAGTGGTGTGATTTGTAATGTCATCATTGTGGTCATAGGCTGCGCAACAGGGGGCGCGAAGTTAAGGTGGCTTTGGCTGAATTTCAGTGGTTTTATTGCTTTATGTTCTCATCGTAGCATCCCTGCAACTAAAGTTTTCTTTCTGGAATTTCAAGGGTTTTGTTATTTAGAATTCTTCCAGACCACTAGCATTGACTTCGGCCATGGTCAGTGGGCACGGCCAAATGCCATGCCCACTGTCCATTTTAAAACTCTACCAAACCACAGGCACGGCCAATCTATATTTTAAAACCCAACCCATCACTCAGACGTTCATCAATCAAAAACTGTTTTTTTTTTTTTGTTTTCCTGTTTTGACAGTGGTATTGTTATGTATATAAGATTAAAGGTCTTCAGAATTCGCAATGTTTTTAGGCAATGAGCAGTGAGATTAAATTATTTTCCATGGACCACACACTTTGGTTAAGCAGCGTGCTCAAAGCCCCTTGTTTTATGGCTGGTCTCTTGATGACTGTCGTGATACATCGAACGACCCCAACTCATCACATTTAGGCAGCACATAAAAGGGAAATAAATGACCAGCTGCTAGAAAAAACATATGCCCAGGTACATTTGTCCCCATAGTGAAAATCAAAAGCTGGCACCCATGAATATATACACAGTGAGTGAACATAGATCTTAAAGTGAAATATACAAATGTAGTTCAATAGACCTACCCCTTAGACGAAAGTGTGCAAGACAAAATAGTTCAAAAAAAAGTAATGAACACCAAAAAAGAAAAATAACCTGAGAGGAAATGTTCCAATAAATATGCTGCCAAAGTATAAAAGGTGCTCACCTTTTAAACCCAGCTATCTATTGTGAAATATTCCCTGGAAACCTAAATCCCAATACGAAACAAGTGCTTGTGGTCTTGTGAGTAAGTGTCTGTCCTGGGAACATGACAACCGGAGTAAAATCCTGGTAGCCAAATACTTGAGCAAGCTTGCCAACCTCAAAAAAACCCAAAGGGTTGCGTCTGCACTCTGAAGAAATGTTACGCTGTCCACCCACATGTGTCCCTTACTTGTGCCCTGAAAAGCAGCCACAATTAGGGGAAACTGCACCAGTGTCCAGAAATGCAAACTCTTGCCAGATCGTAGGCATATGCTCATGACCTCCTTGCCCTCTCATAATTTCCCCTCCTCACCACCATGTCTGGCTTTCAACAACACTCTTCTTTATAAAGTTAACTTGGCCAGTGTTTTTTAACCCCAACATCACTATAGCTGTAAAAATATCTATTAAAAAAATGTAACCGCAGGTTCTGAACTACACACACCCTCATCTAGCTGTAGTCCTTTATAGCCTCGGAATATAGGTGTGAATATAAAATAAATGGCTTGGGGGAACAAAAATGCTTTCCTGCCACCCCAGAACCTCTCCAAGTGCCCACCTCATCTGTGGCAGCTCCCCCACTCCCCAGTTGGCCACCTCACCTCCCCTCTAATACCCCCTCCACCAACATACGTTCTTTCTGTGACGCAGTTTGCTTTGAGATATCATCTTTTCGAGGCTATCGCCGAGGCTACAGAAAGGTTTGTGTTGCAAACTCAGTCCCTAGACCCCCACCACCTCCCAAATTTCACTCAGGCCACCCCCAGCCCCACCTCTAGCCTTATGGCATTTGCATATTTTTTGACCTGCAAATAGCTTTTTCTTTGTTTTCATTTTCCCATATCCTCGGCTATAGCCGCGGTTATCTCTCGGCATCGAGAGAAAAACAAGATGGTGGCTGTTTCATTTCTAAAAACACCCGGTTTTGGGTAAATCCCGAAGATATAGCTATCTGTTTTCCAGAAGGGGCAACCTCTTCTTTGTCAAATATTTAAAAAACGACTTCACAGAATAACCCGAAACCACTCCTGGATCGCAAGTCAATGCTTCGTGCCCAAGTTGTTTTGGACCTGGTCCAAATTTGTTCAGAGGTTTGAGCTGTGCGCTTTGGCAAAAAATTACCTTGTTTGTCTGAGAAAATATCAGGGAAGTAGGGTGCTCTTTTGGTAAAAAAAACATTTTTTGTCTTACTTTTTTTATTTTTTAACAAATTCTTACAAAACTTTGCAGTCTTTTGGGGGGGGGCAAGTCCTTAATCACTTTAGAAATTTCTGTCAAATCTGTTACTCGAATCTAAAGTTATTAACAATAGAATTTTGAGGGGTCCCTATGGGAGTCAGACTCACCTTAACTCTATATATACACACAACACGTGCAATACCAAACTTTAAACATTCAAATAAATTAAGCAACTTGGTACTGCATATTAATATGTTGATCTCTGTGGCACCACGTAGAGGTATGCCTATCACCAGTCCATTCATTCCTCCACACAAGCTCAAGACGGCACCCTCCATAGAAAATGGAACTAATCTCACTAATATCACATCCCTATACAAGAAATTAAAAAACCCTAGTCCTCCTGCAAATACTTGTACGAAGGACAAACCCTGGTGTACTAGCATCGAGAACGCCCTCGCCAACAAAATCACAGGGCTCCAAACTAAAATAGAGAACAAACGTCAACAACTTACCGGTAGCAAGACTACCAGCCCTATCACACCACCTACCATTGACCCTAACTTAGGCTTCACATTCAAGAAGGTAAATATACATGAAGTACAAAAAAATTATAGCCTCTTTGAAACCATCTAATTGCAAAGGGGACCGCTGCACTGCTCAAATTATAAAAGACGCAGCCAGAGACCTAGCCCCCTTCATTACTAAACTAATAAACTCCTCTTTTGACAGTAATTCAGTCCCAAGCAACTTGAAACAATCCTGGGTTCTCCCACTTCTAAATAAAACAAACTTTAGACCCGTCTGTACCCACTTATTACAGACCAATCACTACTGTTCCGTTCCTTCTGAAAATTCTAGATAGAGTTGCCTACCTGCATATTCAAGACTATCTAGAGACAAACCAACTACTAGGAATCCGTCAATCTGGCTTTATACCTCAACATGGAACTGAAACAGCCCTTGTTGACCTCGAAAGTCAGATTGATGACCTTAAAGATAAAGGCAGTGCCGCCATCCTACTTCTCTTAGACCTCTCAGCAGCCTTCGACTTGGTTGATCATAAAATCCTTTGTAACCACCTGTCGTCTGCAACACACTTCTCCCTCTCTGCTGTCACATGGATTCAATCCTTCCTCGCAAATAAAACCACGCGGGTTTTCTCACCCTCAGCGGCGGCTGATCCGATCCCCATCACATGTGGTGTCCCACAGGGTTCATGTGTTTCACCAACTTTGTACAACATTTTTACAAAGCCTCTATTCGACAAATTGGACCATCTGGGTGTCACCTACACTAACTACACAGATGACACCCAGCTACTTCTAACTATATCAGGTAACTACAACGCTGATGTCAACCGGATCAACAAAGTCTTCACTATCATTCAGGCATGGATGGCCACATATGGCCTCTGCCTAAATGATAAAACTGAACTGCACCTCGTCGGCTCACCCAATAACCTGTCGAAACTTAGCCCCAACTACAACAGCATCATCATCGAAGGAAATACTGTACTGATTGCAAAAAGTGTAAAAGCCCTCGGTTTCTACCTTGATGCCAACACCAACCTCTCTAAAAAAAACATGACTTCCTCAGCCACTGCCTACACAGGCAAGCTGATCCGAGCCTGCAGACCTTTTCTGTCCTCTACCAGCTGCCTCATACTGCCTAGGGCTCTTATACAGTCCAAATTGGACTACTGTAACAGCTTATACTTAGGCGCAAACAAATCCATAATCAACAAACTGCAAGTCCTCCAAAATAACGCATTACCAGCGGCCCTAAACATTCCCAGGCGAGAGCACATCTCTACTATTAGAAAATCGTGCAAGTGGCTCTCCATACAACAAAAAATAGACCTAAAAACCACCTGCCTCACATGCTCACATGCAAAGCTCTGAACCACCAAGCCCCTCCATACCTCACCAACCAATTAATCTTGAAATCTTCCGTCCGAATTACAAGATCCTCCAACACATTATGCTTGGTGGTGCCCAAATTTTCTTAAAAATAGCCGGCGGAACCTGATTCCCGGTTCTAGCCTCCCAACTCTGGAAAACTCTGCCACTAGACATCAAATCCATCTCAACTTTTCAATCATTTAGAAACCATGTCATCTCATGGATACTGAACAAAACGAACACCACATTGTCCCATTCATGACATCACATACGCATACCGCCAGCACTCGCTCTCTCTTAATTGCACCCTTGATTGTATTGTTCTGTACCACAAATGTATATAAACTTTCTAAATTGTATAATTGTATACGTTGTAAAATATATCCAAATGTATAAACTGTTTCTTGTAACCACTTACTGAAGAGCCCTTTTACCCCCGGGTCTGGAGCGCTATATATAAAAATAAACAAACAAACAAGACCACATTACAAAGTGCAGAGAAATGCATGGAAAGTCTTACCATATCACACAGAGGCCCAGGAGTGCAGGGAGTGGGGGGTGATGTTGTTGGCAGGGAAAGAATTCAAGTAATTTGAAAGAAAGATGGGCGCGCCACACACCGTTCTTAAGCACTAGTTTTGAGACTGTGGCTACACAGGGCTGTTCTATTTTCCATGAACAGATCCATATATATGCCATTCACCATACAGTCACTACTGTGGGATGGTGTCATAGACTAGGGACAATGTGCCATGAGCTTTTTGAGTTTGGTGAATGGGGAAAGGGCAATGCAAAGAGAGATTGTATAATGTACAGTGCTCTGGACCCAGACATGCTGGCTTATTAGGCACTAAGTTGCTCAAGATACGCTCCTCCCTCACAATTTATATGCAAAACACGTGCAATAGCAAACTTTAAACATTCAAATAAATTGGGCAACTTGGTACAGCATATTAATATATTGATCTCTGTGGCATCACGAAGAGCTATGCCTATCAACACAGTCCATTAATACCTCCAGACAACCTCAAAATAACATTACAAAGTGCAGAGAAATGCGTGGAAAATCTTACCAGGACCGGATAAATAAATATATATTCGAAAAGGGACGTCGACAGTGTGTGACAATATTACTATCCCTAGTGTGACGTCCTGTGTACCCATCGTACTTCATGCGTCGGATGCTATTTTGCAGAGTTCTCCTTTCAGCTTATTGCTATTACTTTTGCTAATTAATGATGGTTTTTCTTACTATCCTTTATAGTCAATATCACCGGCTATCTAGATCATCATACCACGGTGAACAAACTACCATCAAAGACCCTCCCGGTGGGTTTGTTCGGCCTTGGAAGGGCCACACAGTAGGGAGAGAGGGAGGAGGACATTTAAGAATGTATTTGCACCTTTTCGTACACTACACTCGCATAGCTGCCGTGTCATTCCGTTATGGATAGGACCCCTTTTACATTTTTCCCTAAGTGCAACAAAATGTTTCTGTGGGTCGACAAACACCTTGTGTGTAACCTGTGTCTCCCTCGGGACCACGTTGAAGGGACCTGTTGGGCTTGTAGGCTCTTCAAACCCAAGACATTAAAGGACAGCTTAAGTAAACGCTGGGCCCTCCACGCCATGCAGGTCGAAGCCACCATGGACGTGGAAGGGACTTTCAGCGACGGCAGCAACGCTGTGGTATCCGGCGGCAAGGGTGATGGGGATACTCCGGTTTCCCAAGCGCAGGACTCCGACCCCATCAAACAGGCTGGCGGGTATGTTACAGGAACGGCACCCAGCGGCAAGGGCAATACCGCAACCCCTTCACTAAACACACATCCCACGGCCAAGACTCGAAACGACCGTCAAAGAAGGCCCAACGCACGACGTCTAGGGAGAGATCTGTTGAATCTCTTATTATGGGGATGATGATGATCATATTAATCCAGACGCAAACATATGTAACATGGCCTCTCCTGTTAATCAGGATCTCCCTGTAACAGACTCACCCATAGATAACCAGCCGCTACTTAATGACGTGCTCGTCAAGGTGGGTGAGCATTTCCAAATGGCAATGCAGGAGATGCAAGGAGACAAGGATTTTGTGGACGATATCTTGGGAGACAAGAAAGCTGTCTCTCAATTAATTCCCCTCTTGCAGTCTGTTCAGCGAAAGATACAACCCTCGCTGGAGACACCTAATCAGACATGGGCTGATAACCCCCACGTTGAGAAGCTCTTCAAACCTGCCCCATCCGACCCGCTATATATAAGAGGACAGCTTAAGCCTGACTCTCCAGTTACAACAACGAGAAAAAGAGCATGGACACCCCTAGCCGCCTCCTGAAGCTCCTCCAGACAAGGAGAGCAATAAGCTGTATACAATGGGGAGGAAAGTGGCATCTTCAGCTGCTTTTCAAGCTAGAATAGCTAATAACACCACTCTTTTAGCAAGTTATGACGGCCATAAATGGGATGAGGTTTCGGCCATGTCATCGGCCCCTGAATCCCTCAAGTCACAATTAGCTCCTGTGGCAGCAGAAGGCAGTGCAGTTTCAAGTTGCATATTGAAAACTGCGGGAAGCATAATCGCAGAAGGAACCATTATTACAGTCCCGCTTGGTTACGCCAAAAGCAACAGACGCAAGCCACACTTCTTAAAAGACCCATAGAGCCTAACATAATCTTTGGAAAGGCAGTTGAAGAAGCCTTAATGACGGCTAAAGAAGAATATGATGCACTGAAATCTTTGGGCCAATTAACCAATAAACCCACTGGCCAAAGGAGTAATGATAATTTTCATCGCTCACGCGGACAGAGTTCCCAACGTGGTTCAAGCTACAGTCAAAATCAAGGAACATCATGGGGTAACGGTCAAGGCTAAGCCTCTCAGTTACCAGAGGGGTCCACGCAGATCTCGCGGATGGGGGAGGGGCTCCTCCTCTAGAGGTGCTAACACACCTCTAGAGGTGCTAACACTACCCGCTCCAGGTGCCCTCCCATGCCTCACCAGTAGGAGGGCGTATTTCAAACTTCACCCAAGCATGGGAGGGAATCACCTCAGACAAATGAGTGCGGTCCACTGTGGCGGGCGGTTGTGTGGAGCTCCTCGAGCGACCCCGGAACCATCCACCGCGCCACAGAAAATTCACTCCAAAGAAGACCATTGCATCTTCCTCGAGGAAATCGCCACGCTGCTCCAAAAGGACACCATAGAAGTCGTCCCGGCCAACCAGGTAAACATGGGTATTTATTCAACTTACTTCCTTGTGTCAAAGGAAGATCTAACAATGCGCCCAGTATTAGACTTACGCCCTGCAAACAAGTATGTCAAGCGACAAAAGGTCTGCATGACTATGCTACAAGAAGTAATCCCTATGCTAAAGCAGAGGGATTACATGGCAACAATGGATATGAAAGATGCTCATTTTCATATTTCAATGTTCCCAGAGGTTAAACTCCACACACTTGATGTTAGGAGGGCGGTCCTTTACTATGTAAACAAGACCAGACCGCTAAGAAAAACAGACTGTCTCCGTAGCACCGGGCAGAGAAGGGGATTGCATTTCCAAGAATGCTAGCTCCAGATGAATAGTCTGGTGCATACAACTGTGCTGTTCACTGTCAGACAAGACACTGGCTTTCATGCCAAGAGCTCACTCCACAAGGAGTACAGGAGCTACGCTAGATTTCATTGCTAATGTCTCCTTATACAGCATTTGCAAAGCAGCTACATGGAGCTCAGTACACACTTTACCTCCGCACTACTGCATTGACGCACATTCCAAGACAGATACACAGATGGGACAAGCGGTTCTAAGACATCTGTTCGCCCATAAACCTTCTCACAACCCACCACCTTCTCCTAACACTGCTCACTAATCTATGCACAGCATGTGATCTAAGCAGATTCCACAACCCAGAGAAGGGATGCATTACTCACCATAATCGTATTTCTGATGCTTAGATTCACATGCGCCCACCCTTCCTCCCCTCGGAGAGAAGGCACATGGATGCTTATGAGCTTGCTGATACATATCTGCTTGGATACATCTTTACTCACGCTACACTTCATGCTCCCCCATGTCAGAAAAATAACATTATGAGGGACCTCAATGCGTGAAGTTCCATGGGTACAGTGGATGTCACACTAGGGATAGTATTACGGTCAATAATGTATCATATATATATTTCGGAGGCTTGTGGAATCTGCTTGGATCACATGCTGTGCATAGGCCGACATCTAGTGGAAGCTGGGGAGTATTCGTTTGTTTTTCGAAGCTCGAAAATGGGCGTCGACACAGGGCGTGCCAGTAATACTATCCCTAGTGTGACTTCCACTGTACCCATGATCTCTCGCGCGTCTAAGCCCTCATTGTTTTTTTTCCTCCATACTGGTCGGAAGCATTCCATGGAGTTCCCTGGCTTTTAGCCATAATTTTACAAATATTATAATATTTCCCCGTTTTCTCCATCCCCACGTCGAGTCACCGAATATCGAAGCTCGACGCCGGCCTGGAAAAAGATAACAACCGCCGAGAGCTGCACGACGGACTTTGGGAGAGTGGGGGTGGTACATACTCTACACTCACATATATTTATATATATATTCCTGCACACACTAGCCCGCTGCCACAGGGTGCGTATGGAGGGTACCGCTTTCCAATTTTGCCCCAAGTGCGACCGCAAGTACCCTTGGGTTGACAGACATGCCACCTGTATCCTCTGCTTGCCGAGGGACCACCCTGAGGCGAACTGCAGAGCATGTAGCCGGTTCAAGGCTAAGACTCTAAAGGAACGTTCGACAAAACGCTGGGCCCACCACGCCAGGCAACAAGAGGCCATGGAAGCGAAGGGCACCTTCAGTGATGGCAGCGACGCCGTACTATCGGATTGCGAGGGCAACGTGGCGTCGAAAGACAGCCAAGCGCAAGTCCCCGACTTCGGAAGGTTGTCCGGCAGGGCAGCTATGGGGAGCACAATCGGCGTCGAGAGCGCTACCCACACCACTTCCACTAAACACTCGAAGTCCAACCGAGACTCGATGCGCGTGTCGAGTTCTCGGGAAGAGGCACGGAAAGAACGGTCCACTGAATCGGTGTCCTCTGGGCTTTCTCGGTCAAGATCGCCGTATGACACCAGGCAACCATCCACTGTTGCCAAGAGTGCCTCAATCACCAAAGTAATGGAGGTACGATCGTCGGAAGACGAAGCTGACCTCCATCCCCAGGCCGCACTCCAGGAGTCGGCGTCAGCAGACCGCTCGACGGCGGTTCCCGTTACCCGACGTCCTCGCTCTAAGGAAAGGGACACTACCCCCGAATCTCGACGCCAGATGTCGAAAACCTCTGAGAAGGTGAAAACACCATGGAAGCACTCTTCCACTCATGGGGAGGGGGAAAAACAGCAGAAGAAATCCGCTCAGCCTTCTTCTAGTCCTCTGGTACATAAAGACAGTGCTAGGTCATCTGATAAACAGCTAACCAAGTCCCCTGCACAAGCCCATAGGTCCAGTCAGGTTATAGCAGGGAAAACCTCCCAGGAAAGGGTAATCCCAAGCTCCAAAGAATGGTCCAGTGAGGATATAGACAGGGTTATGTCTAGAATGTCACCCCTAGCAGACATCTATGCCAAGAACCCAGATCACTTCCTCTCCTATACTCCTGACGGGGCTACTCCCTCAGGGTCTAGGGACCCTTTACCCACTGGTAAGAAACCTTGAGTTACAAAACCATTATATTAAAAAAAAGACAGTAACAAGGGGGGGGTACCAACAGTCAGTTGATGCACCAACGCAAGGTCGGTCTTCTGACCCTTTCTACCTACAGCCATACACTAAGTATAGTCAGGATCCACTACAAGAAGAGGATCCAAATTTGGTAACGTTGGATGACCAAATTGGAGTGGACTACTATGGGGATGAAGAGGACCAAGAGGAAGAGGAAGATGACTCAGCAGTCTACAGAGTAGACTCCCCGGTAGGCAAAGAACCTCAGGTTATCGACTCTCCAGTCGTCAACCAACCTCTCCTAAATGAGGTTTTGTCTAGAGCGGCTGAACACTTCCGCATAGACACCCAGGGAGCACAGGAGGAGAGGGACTTTGCCGAGGAACTAGTAGGGGAAAAGAGAGCCATTGCTCAGGCCATCCTTATTCTCAAGTCTATACAGAGTAGAATTGATCCTTCCCTTATCAATCCTAACCTCACCAGGGCGGTAAACCCCAGAATCGAAAAATTGTTCAGGCCAGCCCAATCAGATCCGCTTTACATAAAAGGGCAACTGAAACCGGACTCCCTGGTAGTAACTAATACCCGAAAGAGGGCGGGAACGCCCCTATCTTCGTCTGAGGCTCCTTCCGACAAAGAGAGCAAGAAGATCTATGGGTTGGGAAGGAAAGTATCCTCCACTTCCGCCTACCAGGCAAGGATTGCCAACTCCACCACTCTGCTGGCTAGTTACAACTGCCACCAGTGGGAGCAAGTTGCTGAACTTATAGACTCCGCACAGGAACCTTTAAAGGGCCAGTTGGCACGGGTTGCGTCGGATGGGAGAGCCGTGTCTGGTTGAATCCTTAAGGCAACCTTTGATGCCGTGGATAACGCCGGCAGGCTAATAGCAGAGAGCACTGTCATTAAGAGGCATGCTTGGTTAAGACAGTCAGGGTTTAAACCCGAGACACAAGCATCCTTAATAGAGATGCTGGTGGAGCCTAATCTACTGTTTGGCAATGTGGTAGAGGACGCATTGAAAAATGCCAAAGACGAGTATGAGACTCTGAAATCCCTGGGACAGTTGACCAACAAGCCCCCTAATCAAAGAGGGTCGCCCACGCGGCCAAAATTCACAAAGAGGCTCCAACTATTCTCATTGGCAGGGGCATGGAGTAATAACCAGCAGTCTACCCAAAGTTATAACCGGGGAAACAAGAGGGGCCGTGGTAAGGGAAGAGGCGCAGCCCCAGCAGAGGCGGCACGCCTCCCGCAAAACAGTGACGCCGAGATCAGGGTCCCTTCGCACGCATCTCCAGTAGGAGGACGCATTACCAACTTCACCCAAGCTTGGGAAGGGATCACATCAGACAGATGGGTGCTGTCCGCAGGATACTGCATAGAACTGCTTGAGCGTCCCTGAAACCACCCCCCACGACAAAAAGTACATTCCTTGGACCACCAGAAGATCCTCCTCCAGGAGATCATCAATCTTCTAGAAAAGGACGCGATAGAACTCATACTGGGCAAACAGGTAAACAAGGGTATTTATTCAACTTACTTCCTTGTGCCAAAAAAAGATCTACAATGCGCCCAGTCTTAGACTTACGCCCTGCAAACAAGTATGTCAAGCCCCAAATGGTTTGCATGACTACTGTCCAAGAGGTAATCTCCCTCCTAAAAAAGGGGGGATTACATAGCAACATCGGACATGAAAGATGCCTATTTTCATATTTCCATCTTCCCAGCGCACAGAAGATTCTTGCGCTTCAAGGTGGACGGTCAGCACTACCAATTCAAGGTGCTGCCCTTCATTATAGGCTCGGCTCCAAGGGTTTCTCCATAAACGAGAAGAAATGAAGCCTGGTGCCAAGCACCTCCAAACAGTTCCTAGGAGCTGTACTAAACACTCAAGAGGGGATGGCCTTTCCATCAGAGGAAAGAATTTGGAATATACTACTGCAGATTCCTCAATATCAGTCAGGTCGGCAGATAACGGTGCACAAAGCGATGCGTTTGCTCGGCATGATGGCATCATGTATTTACCTGGTCCATCACGCGCGCCTGCGCATGAGTCCCATGAAAGAATGGTTGGCGAAACAATGGTCTCAGTTAAGTGGTCAGTGGGACGATCTAGTGGTCGTTTCGCCAACACTGGTACTAAGTCTTCACTGGTGGACAAGAGAGAACCTGTCAAAGGGGAAATCCTTTTACAATCCAGAAGTACAGGCTGGTCAGGGTGGGGAGCACACCTCCTTCACCACACATCTCAGGGTCTCTGGTCTCACAGTGGCCAAGAATCATATCAACCTGATAGAGCTTCTGGCAGTATTCTGAGCGCTTCGAGCGATCGAGCCCCACCTGTTAAACCGGTCAGTGCAGATCTTAACAGACCGCACAACAGCGATATTCTACATAAACAAGCAGGGAGGGACTTGTTCGCCAAATCTGTCCAAGCTTGCCCAACAAATTTGGATATGGGCACTCAGACGGAACATTTACCTGGCATTTCAACATGTTCGAGGGGATCTCAATTCTCTAGCAGATGCCTTGAGCAGAGATCCTCTCCCAAGAGAACACGAGTGGTCTCTACACTGAGAAGTCGTAGAGACCTCTTCTCACAGTGGGGTTTCCCCACTATAGACCTATTCGCCACAAGCGAAAACAGACAATGCCCAGACTTCGCATCCAGGTTTCCCCAGCCAGGCTCCAAGGGGACAGGGATGTTCAGTTTAAAAACAAGATAAAGTATAGTACAACTGACTGTAAAAAAACATAAAATAGTCCCCAGCACAAAATAATTTCTTAAGTTATGAACTGTTTGTAAGTAACCTTATTTTTGTTTCTTTTCTTTGCAACTTTTTTGACTCGACCTTCAACATCTGCATGCTGTAGCTCCGGTTCGTTTCTGCATCTCTTCCCTTCCTGTTGCGCTGCAACTATATTTTCTGTATCCGCATAGACCGCACGGAATGAGGCTACATCGACTCCCTGAAACACAGTACTTTCATTACTATGTAGCACAATATTGTTAGCATAAAACACACGAGGACGAACACACAGGTACATCTCAATAGCTAAACACGATTTAAACATTGTGTAGAACAATCATACGACAAGTATTCGAGCTCTGATGACCTAGTTTGATGGAACTGTCAGTATCCATACCTCTGGCTCTGCATGGATTGCCATGAATAATTGTATTAGAGAGGATGCATCAGCAACTCCCTGAAACACAGTACTTGCGTTAGTATGGTTTTCAAGATTGTAAACATACACACACTTGGGGTCGATGGCACAGGTACATATAAACAGATAACCACAAATGATGCTTTGTCTAAAAGAATCAAGGAATATTTAAATATAATCAGATTTAATCAACTTATTTCTCCGATTTCTTTACATCTGCATCATCTAAATGGGATGTTATGATTGTAATGGAAGCTCCATCGTCTCCCTGAAACACAGTACTTGCGTTAATAGGGAAGAAAGTATAGCAAATGGAATCACGTTATATGATCACGATCGATGGAGCTGTCAGTATCCATACCTCGTGCTGCTGAAGAATATCTAGTGATGTTGTAAATGTAGTGCGCACTTCCGAAAGCTGTTGCGCCGATTCGTATCCATATGGTCCCGCTTCCACTTCCCCTGGAATTACTTGAATGTCAGGCTCCGCATCAAGTGCGGGGGTTGACGCTTCAACAACTGCCTGAAACATAGTATTTGCATTAGTAAGGATTGCAATATTGAAAACATAACACACACTTGGGGTCGACCGCACAGGTACATATCAATGGCTAACCACGAATGAAACATGGTGTAGAACAAACGACAAGTGTTCCACCAGTCCTGATGATCACGGTCGATGGAGCTGTCAGTATCCATAGCTCGTGCTGCTGAAGAACATCTAGGGCTGTTATCAATGTGGTGGACGCTTCAGCATCTCCCTGAAAGATAGTACTTGCATTAGTATGGATAACACTAATTATAACTGAAAACAAACACAAGGGGACGACAACTAAGGTGTATATCAATTGGAAAGCACTAACCAAACAATTGGTAAAATAATCACACGATACATAAAAACTATTACTTGACATGCATAAAACAAGTCTGTAGTGGAATAGCCTAGTAAGATTACCTGATACGCGCTAGAAGTGGTTGATAACTGCGAGCACGTCACGGAAGTAAAATGTTCTTGCTTCAGATTCAAGGGACAGTCAAGCAGTTGTAAAGGTAAATTATTGTTTGATAATGAAATGCCAATATTTAAAATTACCATGTAAGGAGACAGAATACTTGAGTAATGCTATTGAAAATGCGCAATATAGCACAGTTCCCTGTGCCCATATATAGATTTTGTTTGTGGGTTATGAAATCTAAACATCATATATTGATAAATGTCATTATTCAAAAAGCTATACACTTATATCAATGTCGAAAGTATTACAAATTGGAAACAACACCTAAAATATCAATTAATCCATTCAGCTCCCTACACACTACCGCAAGGCCTAAAGCTAAAAAAATGGACACTTGACTCACCAGTGGCGGAATGTGGACGAATAGAGTGGGAATAGCATTTGCGAGCAATTTTCGTGTCGTTCGCCGTTTATTCTTCTTTGTTACCCAAGATGTGGCGTACATGTTTGAGGAAAAGTGCCGGCTGCAGATGCGGTATCGATCACCCCTCTTGTCCTGTAAGACTTCTTGGACTCTACTTGCTAGCTCGTCCAGTGGATATCCGCAATGTCTGACCCATTCTCTTATTCGATCAACAGTTTTCGGGAATGCATGCATTGTAGTGCCTTCATATTTAGCATGGGACTTCGAAGGGCAACCGCTAATCGAACAGGCAGGCATTGTTGAAAATTCTGAAAAGTAAATATCGACATTATTAAACAATCTTGATGAATAAAAATGTGATACAAAAGTAAATGAACCATACAATGTTCAATGCAAAGTTTGTTTTACTCGCCGGAACTATACCAGTTTGTAAATGATGTGACTAAACTCTGAACATGTGACTCGTCCCTGGGATGTTCTGTTTTGCACGAGAAGGAAACATGCTTACATTATAGACTGGACCCCCGAAGGATGCAATTCGATGACAATTGACACAGATGAAAATAACTAGATCTATCGATAGCATAACAATAGAAACTCAAGTCAATAGCAATGAGCCAAATGAACATAGCACTATTGGGTACTCTAATCGCAAATAGATAGAAATTTAAAAATGACCGAAATATGACTGATACATGGCCTTACCTTGACCAACAAACAGTTGGATTCAGCAGGCCGAGAAGTATGTTGCAGGAGAACAGGTAGCTGGCCACAGGTAGCACACTGACGAGTTTGCTCGAAGCGGTCACAGATGGCACGACATGTTTGTGAATGAATGACGTGTATGTCGTGGTATTATGTGGTTTGCAGGGGGGCGGCCAGCGTCCGGCTTGGCCTGCCTGGAGACACGGGGTCTGAGGAGGCCATGTGAGCGATTGCCCCTGGGCGTGGGATACCTTTTGAAGTGTAAATAGTGTTTGGCACCTTGGCTGTTATCGCCCCTGACAGCACACCATGGCAGCGCTCATCCACGGGTGCAAAATGCCTTCGATAGGGTGGGGGGGGAAAGGGCCGGTGGGCGTGCAGGCAAGTGTGTGGGAGCGAGGGGCTATCAGGCCCCTCTCATCCTTTACTTCTCAGTAGAAACTTGGACCAAGTGCCTCCAGTAGTGGGTTCGCCCCTTGCCCTTATGTGATGTTAACTTTGGTTGACATTCGCGTAGATTGGACCACTGAGCAGGACACGGGGCATCCATTTTTGTACCCCCTTTCGACTCCATCTTGGTGACCAGGCCTCACTGCGATAGTACAGCGCGCAGAGCACATTGTCCCCACCCTCGTTCCCACTCTGACTGGAAATAAATGTAACACATCACTCTTCCTCTGAGATCACTGTCCTGCATGTGAACCAGCCTGAACTAAGCACATAGCTCGTTCATCTCCACAAACATGTCCTTACCCACGCACTCTCTTCAGTGGAAACTTACTGCCATTCTAACCCTGTGTCCCTGCAAGGTATTTTCTTCATGTGCCAGACCACTGACCACGCCATGATGCCCACCTAGCAGATCCCCAACTAACATTAGACCCCGACCACAGTATATTGTTGCCTATCAATAACAAATGACACATACCGGAGATTCTTGTGAGCACAGACCCACACTTCAACCAGTGTATTATAGTGGTCAAGACCTAAGGCTTGTATAATCCAATGTTAATTGATAGTTGTAACGCTCACCTGGTTCCCACAAGGGCGCTGGTCTAGTCTGGATTGCTGTGGCCTCTTCTAGCGTGATGCGCAGGACCCGGAACACCGATTGGACAGGACCTCCAAATCGTGCTTGCCTGGCCCGTAGGAATATCCTTCTGCAGATGAGAAAGGGGATTAACAGTCTGCAGAATAGTGTGCTAGTTCCCCCCTTTCCCCGTTCGTTCCTCTCTAACTTCCTCCAAACCCCGGTTTAAGCTCACCTTATGGTTTGGAAGGATGAACTCTCCATCCTGCTTCTGGTGCAGGGTGGCGCGCGTTCGTCCAGTTACTTCACTGGTTTTCAGAATGGCGCTGGCAAAATCCACTTGACTTTCCTGAGCGATGCGCCGTAAGTATGAAAGTTCAAAGTTCAAGTGAGGCCCCCTTTATGTTGTCTTTCTAACCTGTGATCTGTCCTTTATTTCAGGTGCAGAATGAAGGCGATGCGTCGAGGGGTTAAACTGCCGAGGTGAGTAGTGATGAGGGCGATCCCTCTAAATGTCCTTATCATTCCCCAGAAATGTCTCTTGTCCTTTCCGCATAGGGGCCGGGATACGGTACCTGCCAACGGGGCGGCGCCGACCCGAAATGTGAAAGAAAAGCCGGTAAGTATTATGGCTGTTAATCAGGCTTTCCTTCTGTGTTCCTTCTGCTCACCTTTTGTTTCTTCCTCTCTCCCCTAGGTGCAGAGATGTGGCGTCCGATGCTGACAGCCACGATAGAGCCGGGAGATGTCTCGAGGACAGGTGAGTGAAGCGTGGCGCTGCAGCGAGCAACGGGATGCTTTTAAATGGAAGTCTTTCTTCAGGGATGCTGGCGAGAAGATTCCGGATGCAGGTAAGAAGTTTGAAATAGTCCTTGGTTTTCACCTTTCTCTTCTTTTCCTTCCTTGCAGGTCTTCCAGGTTCGAGGCGGGCGTGGCTGGAGTCCAGGAGCAGACACGGTGAGCGTTAAGCTGCAGGAAGCAGAACAACGCGAAGCATGAGCTGCTGTCTGGGCGTGGCTTAAATAGCCTCCAAAGAAGTCCCAGGTATGTATCCTTCCCCAACTAGGTATGTATCCTTCCCTGGCCACGCCCAAGTGAAAAAATAGTCCCTTTCAGGTCTCAGGGAGGCCTGAAGCGTGCAGCATGGTCTGCATCAGGTAAGTGCACAAAACACCTCCCTTTATGAGCCTGGCGCCTATGGCGCCAGGAATGATGTCCAACATGAGCCTGGCGCCAAAGGCACCAGGACTGAGTCCAAAGAGCCCCTGTAAGGGGCCGCTGGGCTTTTACCCGAGGGCATGATGCCTGCTTCCGGGGGTGCTGGGCCTGGCCTGGTGCTCCGGGGATAGGCATCATGACAGCATTCCCCCCCAAGGCCCCTCCCAAGGTCGTTCCTTCTGGAGGTTTCGGTTTGTTTGGGAAATTCCGATGGAACCTTTTTACCAGCCGAGGTGCATGTACGTGATCACTGGGTTCCCAAGACCTTTCCTGAGGCCCGTACCCTTTCCAATCAATTAGATAGAAAAGTTATGATTTTGAGATCTTAGAATCCAAAATGTTCTTCACTTCAAATTCAGGCTCCCCATCTATTTGAATCGGTTCTGTTGGCTTTGTTAATCTGGTTCCTGGGTGCACTGGTTTCAAAAGTGACACATGAAAAACGGGGTGAATTCGCATGTTAGCTGGTAGATCGAGCTTGACTGCCACTGGGTTGATTATAGCTTTGATCGAGTAAGGGCCTAAATACCTTGGATTAAAAGTTCGAGGCCCCTTGAGTGATAGGTGTTTGGTAGCCAACCATACTTGATCCCCTATTTGGTATGGAGGCGCCTCTCTTCGATGCAGATCCGCTTTCTTTTTGTATTTCCCTTTCGCATGTTGCAAATGTGCAGTTGCATCCTTGAAGGCTTGAGTAATCGTAGAATGCAAATGGTCCACTGCGGGCATTTCAAGGCTCAGAGGTGAGTCCAAGTCTTAAGTACGAGGGTGATGTCCATATAGGGTATAAAAGGGGCTCTGACCAGTTCCAGAGTGTATCGAGTTATTGTATGCATTTTCAGCCACCCATAAAATGTCCTTCCAATTACCCTCCGATTGGAGCAACATACATCGTAGATATTGTTCAAGGGTCTGGTTCGTTCTCTCCGTCTGACCATCGGTCTGTGGATGGTGGCTGGTCGAGAGTCGTACGTCGATTTGTGCCAGTTGACAACACTTTTTCCAAAAATGAGAAATAAACTGGCTTCGGAGACTAGTATGGACGGGAATCCATGCAAACGGATGATATTTTCGAGGAATTCCTTGGCAAGAACAAAGGCTGAAGGTAATCCTTTCAACGGAATAAAGTGGACCATTTTGGAAAATAAATCCACCACGACCAGAATAGTATTGTAACCATTACAAGAGGGCAGGCCCGTAATAAAATCTAGTGACAGGGTGTGCTAAGGTGCTGGTGGAATGTCTAAGGGCTGAAGAAGACCGGCGGGTCTTGTCTTTTGACCTTTGTTTTGGGCACAAACTCCACAGGACATCACGAAAAATCTAATATCCTTTCGCCAGGAAGGCCACCAGAATTGTCGTTTAACCTTTTCCTCTGTTTTGGCAATACCAGGATGTCCTTCCATCAGGGTATCATGATGACGGGAAATAACCAGTTCTTGCAATTCCTTTTCTGGCAAAAATAAGCGTCCTTGAAAGTAAGGTAAGCCATCCTTGACTGAAAAGTTAGACCCCCTTTTGATCAAATCCTGCAAGGCTGAAGAGTCCAGGAATTGTTTCACTCGTGCTTGAATGTCTTCAAGGGTTTGTAAAGTGGTTATCCCCAAAATTCTTTGTTCGGGAATTATCGGCACAGGTTCTGAATTTGTGTCTATTTCTTCCATTCCAATTCGGGATAGAGCGTCCGCCTTACCATTCTTATAGCCGGGGCGGTAGGTGATTACAAAATCGAACTCCGCAAAGAACAAAGCCCATCGGAGCTGTCGAGACGATTGAGCCTTGGCAGTTTTTAAATATTGTAAATTTCAGTGATCAGTGATCAGTGATCACGGTGATGGTATGCCGGGCGCCGAGGAGATGATGCCGCCAAGCCTTAAAGGCGGACTTAATTGCTAATAGTTCCTTATCGGTGATCGCATAATTTATCTCCGGCGGCGAGAACTTTCTGGACCAAAATGCTACGGGGTGCAGTTGTTTGGTTTCAGGGTCTCTCTGAGACAGGACAGCTCCCATGGCTAATCTGGACGCGTCGGTTTCGACTATATATGGGAGATCGGGACGCAGGTGCTTCAAAATAGGTGCGGACGTGAACTTAGCTTTCAACTCCTGAAAGGCCTGTTCGGCTTCCTCGGTCCATTCAAAACGTTTATTTTTTCGCAAGAGTGCAGTGATGGGTTGCACCACACGTGAAAACTCTGGGATAAACCTGCGATAAAAGTTGGCAAAACCAAGTATGCTTTGGACACCTTTCACCGAACTAGGTGATGGCCATTTGAGGATGGCATCCACTTTCCGTGAATCCATTCGGACCCCTTTAGGTGTCAGGATGAATCCGAGAAACTCAACCTCGGTGGTATGGAAAACACATTTTTCCAGCTTGGCAAACAGTTTGTGCTGGCACAGTTTCTCTAGGACGGCCCTGACATGCTTTCTGTGATCAGATTCCGAAGAGGAGTACACAAGAATGTCATCGATATACACGACAACACAGACATTGATGAGTTCCCGAAGGACATCGTTCATGAAGAATTGGAAGGCTGCAGGCGCGTTGCACAACCCGAAAGGCATCACCTGGTATTCGAATAGTCCATATTTTGTACGGAAGGCCGTTTTCCATTCGTCGCCTTCTTTTACTCGTACCAGATGTTAAGCCCCCCGGAGATCTAACTTGGTGTATACGCAAGCGTCCTTCACCTGGTCAAGGAGTTCAGGGATCAGAGGCAGAGGGTAACGATTTTTAACAGTTATCTGGTCCAATGCGCGGTAATCGATACAAGTTCTAAGGTCGCCTTCTTTTTTAGGCACGAAGAACAAAGCTGAGGATGCCGGGGACTTTGACGGGCGAATGAAACCATTGGCGAGGTATTGATCTAAATATTGTCTCAAATGCAGATTCTCTGGTTCAGTAAGGGCGTAAATCCTGCTACAAGGGGGTTGTGCACCGGGCACCAGATCGATTTGGCAATCGTACAATCTGTGGGGAGGTAACGTGTTGGCCTGTTCCTTTTGGAAGACGTCCTGAAAGTCTTGGTACTCTGGAGGTAGTTGCACAGGAACAGAGGTTACTGATGCTAGATTAATCTTTGGATTTTCTGGGTAGCAGGTTTGTGCACAATCCGGGAAGGTATTCTCTTCGCTCGCCAATCAATTCGAGGATTATGTGTCTCTAACCAAGGGATTCCGAGAATAAGCTGAAACTGTGGAGCCTTGATTACATCAAACACAACTGCCTCCCGATGGCCATCCGGACCTACGAGTGTCACCTCAGCTGTGGAATGTGTTACCGGTCCAGAGGCAATTTCGGTTCCATCTACTGTGGTGATGACATCTTTGTTGGTTTTAGGATGCAGAGGGAGGTTTATCCTAGAGACCAATTCTCGATCCACATAGTTTCCTATAGCCCCGCTATCGATGTATGCCTTTATAGCATGCAACCGTTTAGGCTGTTCCGGATCTACGAGGACCATTGGCACAATGAAATGCGAGGTCTGAGAGTTAGTTTTCAAGCTCGGCAAGCGGACCCCTACGCTTGCCGGGCGTGGTCGTTTCCCGATACAGAGTTTCCATGGATTTTATCAGCGGCTCCTACCACCTTCTAGGGCGGCTTAACCGGCCAATCTCGTAGAAAGTGTCCAGAGGACCCACAATAAAGGCATAATTGATTCTGTCGTCTTCTTTCCCGTTCTTTTTGAGTTAGGGGTCCTTTAACCCCTCCGATTTGCATAGGCTCCGATCCATCAGCCCCCTTGGGGTTAGCGTGGGTCTTGGCCAACACCCGGGTTTCAAACTTGGACCAATCTGCTTTTCTGTTTTGCAGCCTGTGATCCAATTGGACCACTAAGTCTATATATTCAGTGCATTCTTGGGGCGGATTTACAACTTGTCCCAGGACATCTTTAAGTTCTCCACGTAGACCTCAATAGAATAACGTGATTCTTTTATCCTCTGGCCAACCAGTTTCCACAATTAGTCTATTGAAGATTGCAATGTAGGATAGAAGGTCTTGATTGCCCTGTCGCAGAGATAGAAGTTCGTCATCCAGAGCCTGTCCCTGGTAGTGTCGAGCAAATAACCTTTCCATGCTTGTTTGAAATCCTTGAAAATCACGAAGAATCGGGTCATCTTGAGTTACCAGTGGGACTGACCAATCGGCAGCACAGCCGCTGAGATATGACAACACAAAGGCTACCTTGGTCTGATCATTAGGGAAGGCCCCAGGTCTGCATAGGAAGTGCAAACGACACTGATTCATGAATACGGCGAATCGTTTGGGGTCCCCAGCAAAGCGTTCAGGTGGGGCCAGCGGCATGTTTCCAGGTAGATTCATCTGCACTGGGTTACTGGCGACCACAGGAGCGGGGTTCCCCCCGGAACCGGGTAAAGGAGTTTGTCCAGCTTGACCTTGCAAAAGCTGTCTAGCCAGGTCATCAGCTCTATCCTTTATTACAATCACTTCCCTCCTGAGGGCACTAGTCTCTTGAAGGCCCGTAATTCCCCCAGTAATTGGGAAGTTTCCATAGCGCCTGGGTGGGAATTTGTAGGGAGGCTTCGCGTTCTGTAACGCTAACCTGGTTCCCACGGGGGCGCTGGTCTAGTCTGGATTGCTGTGGCCTCTTCTAGCGTGATGCGCAGGACCCGGAACACCGATTGGACAGGACCTCCAAATCGTGCTTGCTTGGCCCGTAGGAATATCCTTCTGCAGATGAGAAAGGGGATTAACAGTCTGCAGAATAGTGTGCTAGCTCCCCCCTTACCCCCTTCGTTCCTCTCGAACTTCCTCCAAACCCCGGTTTAAGCTCACCTTATGGTTTGGAAGGATGAACTCTCCATCCTGCTTCTGGTGCAGGGGCGCGCGTTCGTCCAGTTACTTCACTGGTTTTCAGAATGGCGCTGGAAAATCCACTTGACTTTCCTGAGCGATGTGCCGTAAGTATGAAAGTTCAAAGTTCAAGTGAGGCCCCCTTTATGTTGTCTTTCTAACCTGTGATCTGTCCTTTATTTCAGGTGCAGAATGAAGGCGATGTGTCGAGGGGTTAAACTGCCGAGGTGAGTAGTGATGAGGGCAATCCCTCTAAATGTCCTCATCATTCCCCAGAAATGTCTCTTGTCCTTTCCCCATAGGGGCCGGGGTACGGTACCTGCCAACGGGGCGGCGCCGACCCGAAATGTGAAAGAAAAGCCGGTAAGTATTATGGATGTTAATCAGGCTTTCCTTCTGTGTTCCTTCTGCTCACCTTTTGTTTCTTCCTCTCTCCCCTACGTGCAGAGATGTGACGTCCGATGCTGACAACTGCGATGGAGCCGGGAGATGTCTCGAGGACAGGTGAGTGAAGCGTGGTACTGCAGCGAGCAACGGGATGCTTTTAAATGGAAGTCTTTCTTCAGGGATGCTGGCGAGAAGATTCCGGATGCAGGTAAGAAGTTTGAAATAGTCCTTGGTTTTCACCTTTCTCTTCTCTTCCTTCCTTGCAGGTCTTCCAGGTTTGAGGTGGGCGTGGCTGGAGTCCAGGAGCAGGAGTAGACACGGTGAGCGTTAAGCTGCAGGAAGCAGAACAACGCGAAGCATGAGCTGCTGTCTGGGCGTGGCTTAAATAGCCTCCAAAGAAGTCCCAGGTATGTATCCTTCCCCAACTAGGTACGTATCCTTCCCTGGCCATGCCCGAGTGAAAAAATAGTCCCTATGAAAAAATAGTCCCTTTCAGGTCTCAGGGAGGCCTGAAGCGTGCAGCATGGTCTGCATCAGGTAAGTGCACAAAACACCTCCCTTTATGAGCCTGGCGCCTATGGCGCCAGGAATGATGTCCAACATGAGCCTGGCGCCAAAGGCGCCAGTACTGAGTCCAAAGAGCCCCTATAAGGGGCCGCTGGGCTTTTACCCGAGGGCATGATGCCTGCTTCTGGGGTGCTGGGCCTGGCCTGGTGCTCCGGGGGTAGGCATCATGACAGCAGTATAGATATGTGTGACCTTTATAGAAACATAACCTACTGAAAGACTTTGAACAAGTGTTATTTAGTGCATGCATTATTGAGAATATATTATGTTAGCTTAGATAGTGACCACCCCGCTCCACAGCGACCTGACCTTCACCCATTGGGAGCACAGATGTCTGACGTCCATCCTTGAATGGAGACACATTTCAATTATTTTTAAAAATTCGAAACAACCGTTGTTGAAATATGTGGGGTTTTTTTGTATCTTATTTTGATGGCACAAAAATACAATACTTAACACATTGTACAGGTCAGGTTGCAGCACAGCAAGGAAAAATCCCCTGTACTGACCGCTGTCACTCGGGAAAGTTTCTCTTATGGCGCGAACGGCACAGGCGGGTATTACTCTTCGAACGCGGTGTCCAAGCCTCCCGTGAAGCCACCATGTAAAGGAACGATAGGCCACCACCGGTACCACCTGTGAAAAAGAATGATACAAACTGTTTTTAAATGAACAAGATAAGTTTATTAAACGTTTGTTGTCAATGACAATTCTTGTAACTAATGGCATTCTGCTTGGACAAATGCTATCTAGAGACTGCACACTATTGAACGACTTTCATGCGTTAACAATATGTATATGTAATTTTGGATATAGTAGAAGACCATGAAATTGGAGTGGCATCACAAGCCGAGTATACTTACTCGTTACTCGGATTACGAGGACGAACAGTTGCGCGAAGTTCGTGCATAAGCACCATCATTATCCTCAACACGGACCGTGTGAGGCAGACTGCCCTGAAGTCTGGCAGCTCGGTGATGCATTGCGGCCGTGACTCGACTTCCGAAATGTAGGCCACCCATCCCGAGTTTTCACAGCAGCAGCAGTTCTCGTCCTCGGTTGGCATTAGCTTGCACCGATTGCATGTGCACCAGGTGGAAACACCGTCCATGCGACTAGGTCCAGTGTCTTCATCCGTTGATTCGTCCTGCCAACTGCCGTCCGAAGCCCCATCGTTTTCGCATGTTTCCCTTTCCAGTAGTTCTTCCTCGGTATACTCGGGCTCATATATGTAGGGCATTATTGTAGCCATTGTGTGGTAAACAAACGAAAATAATTTATAGCGGTAGTACTGGTATCTGTACACATGGGCTACAAGCAACAAAGGTAGCTGACCAGAGCACAGAAACGAGTCACAGAATACTCAAAGTAACACAGAGAGAGGAATGGAATCGAAAATCTGCTGTTGTGTGTTGTGAAACGGTCTGTTTATACTTATTGAGTAAAGAGGTTTCCTGCCGTGTCCATGGCGACACGTCATTAGGTGAAGCGCAGCGATTGTTGACACGAGACGTGCTTTGGTGTTGTGAAATGGGCGGTACGCGGCTGCAGATGACAGGCTCAGGGGTGGGGTATATGATTTAGTGCCGCAAAATCAGGTCAGGCAGGGCGATGGGGCAAGTGATGGGATTATCACAAAATGGCAGCGCCCTGGTGCCTGTTTTCGCGTGCGTTTAATGGACGAAAACTCGGGTAAGGTCCATAGGAAATTTTTCTAAAATCGTGCGCCTTAGGCTTAAAAACACATGGCCGACCCTTAGGGACAATAAACATTTTTGACCAAACCATTCCTTTATGGAAAGGTTATTGCAAAGCATACTATAGTAGGATTACCATCTGCATTAAGAGCTGTTGGCCATAGCAAATATGGTGGTCACTGCAGGGAACAAAGTGTCTTCTGTTAGTGGTCTGACTGCTACTTCACCTTTGTAATGGAGTTTTCCTGTGCTGTATATTGTAGCCTTTGAGATTTCGATCATAACAGCTCTCGACACTACACATTTTAGAAAGGTGTTATACTGGTAGTGGTTTTTCCCCGTTACTAGACATCTGGTTGCTTTTTTGAATGCCAGCAGCCAGTTTTAAGATAAACCACTTCTCAAAGGGACCCAACATATTGAACCCTGCCCACCCAAAACCTGCCTCCTTGAAATGAAGACATGGCATTGTTCGATGGTTATAGATACCCATGCAAACTGGCGTTGCAGTGACCAACAGCCTAGGTGATCTGGTCAGTTGTGGTGGGCAGAGAGCCTGAGGCAAGAGAAAGGGTGGCAATGTAGTCAACACAGTGAGTAAAGGGACACTTTAAGGCTAGACGAAACTTGGGAACACCAAGCTGTGGCTTCCCCTGAATTATGCACATAAAGAAAAACATGCTTTTTGTAGACATATAAGGTAGTGTCATTACAAGGAATTGCCAAATTTGTGGGGGAGGGATTGGATTTGTCTCCATCTTGGTGGTTAAGTTGTCTTATTTTGTCAGCTTGCAAACGTACAAGTCTTTGGGTCAACTTTGCAATTATTTTATCTGTTCTTCTTCGCAGCCTGTTCCACGAATTATGGTGCAGTCGGCCAGTGTTGATGAAAGTGTTTTAAAAATGAAGCAGGTAAGTCTTCCGCCTCTGTACTTTGGCTTATTTCTTCCACTGCTAGACCTGTAACAGTTTGTAGTGTCTACCAAGGCCCGCGTTAGGCAGGGATCCTCCTCCACCTCGCAATCCTGTCCTTATAGTTACTCTCAAACGTAGGTGGTTTTTTTCTCCTGTTTGAAAATTGCATTGTGTCCGTATTTAAAGTTGCATTGTGAAACCTAGGCCTTTTTCCCCACTATTCAGGACTCTCAAATGTAGGTGTTTTTTCTCCTGTTTGAAAATTGCATTGTGTCAGTACTTAAATCTTCACTCCAATTACCTTGCCCATTGTCAGCTTCTCGTCTGCTCTGGCTGTCTCGTTGTTAGGGAGAATTCTCTGTTTGGGCTGAATTTCCCTACCTAGTGAGTCCCCCAGCAGCTTTGCTGGATTTCTGGGGTTTCTTTTTTTCTCCTGCCAAGAGTGAGACTCTTTTACCCTCACTCTTGGACATGTTGAAGTGTGTTTTCTTGGTTAAACCTTGTGTTGAATGGGCTATGGGGTCTTTTACTCCATAGGGCCTCATGTATTTTTGTGATATGGGTTACACAACACCCTCTGTGCCGTGACCCAGGGGTGTCCTAGGGACTCCCCAACATAGACTCCATACCCTGGGACTGACTACTGTCTCCCAGGGCATGTAAAGTCACCAAAGACTTTGCTAGTCTTGAATCCTGAACAGAACCAGTACAAACCATCATATTGTGGACGTACTGGCTGGGGCAATTCGATTGCCCCAGGGTCTGTTAGTCGAGGGGGCACGTCTCCGTCCCCCCTGATCGAGTTTTGGCTGGTGGCAGTGAAAACTACTTTTTATATTCGACCGCGAATATTTCCCTATGGGATTTCCCATTGTTTTAGGCTAACACATTTAATTATTTATTTACGGTAGCCTTAAACATACCGCCGGTTTATATATTTATTATTATAACTCCGGTTGGGACTTTTTGCCAAAACTTGATTCTAAAATGGCGTTGGCGTTCACCTCTGTAACTCTGACCCAAAGTGGAGCCCTTTGTTCCACTTTTGGCGGGCTTCTCCACAGAAGCCCTCCAAAGTGGTGCCACTCTGTCTGGGGTACTTAGGAGGGGTGGAGGGGGATTTAGGCACCCTGGACTGAGTTACCTTGGTAACTCAAGTCGCACTCCGTCCTGATTGGCCCAAGTGGTGAGCCGGCCGGCTCACCACTTAGCATGTTTGAGTGACAGCTAGGCTGGGTGAATGGGGGTTTGCTGCATAAAAGCAGGGCTTTGGGGACTGGAACTTCAGAAGTCGCCACAGGACCAAGAATCCGACGAGGGAAGAGCTGAGCCGACCTGCTTCGACGACACCACCCGGTGGAGCCCTGCTGAACCGTCTCACCACTTTTCCCGACGACCGAGGAGAACTCTTAACGGAGTGGCTCCTTCCCTTGACTGGTGGGGACAACCAGTTTTCACCTTCTTTTCGCTTCTCGAGGTATCTCGTGGCCGCCTTGCCCGTGCCAAGCACCCCGGCAACCGGAATACCACACTTTTACCCCTAACCGCGAAAGTCAGTACAACCCTTTAACCGGAGGACTCCGCGGCTGGTTTCTTCCCGGGCAGTGCAACGACCTTCTTCTTCTGCTCTACAGCGAGAACTTCTTCTCCCCTGACCGACGTCGAGCCTTGCTGCCACTGCCTGGAACAACTGCCACCGCTGGAGGATCCTTTCCGCTTAAGGTACTGTGTTCCGCCTGGCTTCCCTTGCCACCGACTGTACGGGGTAGATTTAGCCCCCGGCTTTCGACCCTGGGAGTGCCTGGGACACCCTGGCTAAACTTTCTAAGCCACTCTAAACTCTTTCTAACTCTTTGCAAGACTTTGAATCCCTAATAACAGTGTGATCTTGGGCACATTTTCGCTCCGGCTACTCTAAGAGTGGGCCCTGCCTAGTGACTTTTGCTCACCTGTGACTTTGTGCTTCTTTGAGCCTATTGCAAGTGTTCTGGACCTTAGAGTGGTGTGTTTAACCCATTTCTGTTTCTTTTTATCCCTTTCTTGAACCTACTAGAGTGTCATCTAACGTTAAGCACTCACCTCTGTTTTGATTATGTGGTGTTAACTTAGAGTTGTCTAGATAGGAGTAAGGGTTGGAACTGCCTTCATTATAACTGTGTTTGAAGTGTTTTTACTATATTTTGCTAGAGTGATTTCAACTTATGTGTGTTTAATAAATAAATAACTATATACTTTTGAAACCAAGCTCTGGTCAGTGTTTGCTTGTGCTATTGTATTTGAGTACCTATTGTGTATACTTTACATACTGCCTAACTCTTCTTGAGGGAAGTCTGACTGCTCAGCCACAGCTACCAGGTAAATCTGGGTGGTGCGGACTGCTACCAAGTGGGTTTACTGCTATACCTGTAGTCTTAAATCTTTTGCAGTGTTCCCCAAGGGAACTGCACAGGTTTCTGCCTAACACTCGTCTGCTTGCACTCTGCCCTGTGTCCGTTCCTAGTGTTCTCTCATTCCCACTCCCTTCCGCCTGTCTCCTCCCTACTCTATGGTGTTCTGTCTCTCCCATCTTTATTAACTGCTTCTCTATCGACTATCCTGCTCTCCTCACTAAATCTGGTAGGAAGAAGTTTAAAAAAGACATCCTGCTCTCCAACCCAGCCCTCCCTATCGCCGACACCTATACCAGTGCCTCCTCCAGGCAAACTTTCACAGACATCCTCTTTGTTGTTCCCTAGCCAGACCTATGGACGCTTCATATGGTCTGTGCTCTCTCCTTTCTCTTCTTCTCCCATTAATAGTGGCACTCGGTGGGATGCCCTCCTGACTTCCTTCCACTCCTCTAAGGTCATCATTAATGTTTATGTGAATGGCTCTGTCTTTGTCCAAGACCCTCAGGTCAACGTTCTCCTCTTCGATAGACGCTTCCTCCATTTCATCAATTTCCTTTCTTCTCCTGCTGTCCCCTCTCTTCCCTCCACGGCTCCCTTGCCTCCCCCTGCTCCCTCCTTTTGGCTACCTTGCCCTCTCCTCCTTCCTTTTCTGCCCCCACTCGGGCTTCTTTCACACCCCTGCGTGGCATACCTCTGATTTGTACCCCTCCCCGGAAGTCTTTCAAGGACGGCAACCTTCTCCATATTGCCACTCTAAACTCTCGCTCAGCTGGCAAACACTCCTCTGACATCTGCCGCCTTCTGAAAGAACTTGACCTCAATCTCCTCCTTCCTCACTGAGTGGCCGGACCTCTCCTCTTCCTTCCTGGTCTCAACCATTGAACTCTTCCTCTTGGAGACTTCAACATCCACCTGGATGCTTCCTGTCCCTCCTCTGTACATTTTTGCGACCTTTGCGACTCTCTCTCACTCGCTATTCTCCCCTCTGACCCGACTCACTCCGCAGGGCACACTCTGGATGTTCTGATCTCCTCGGATCTTCTCCTTTCAATCCCTCTCACCACTCCCCTCTCCTGGAGAGATCACTTTCTCCTTTTCTCCCATCTCACCCTCTCTACCCCCCAGGCTAAGTCAACTCCAGTACTGCCAACCACTTTCTCGGTCATCCGACCCATGAAGCGCGTGTCAGTTGAGGCATTCGCCACCACTTTCTCACCCCAAATCCCCCTTTGTCTGGCTCGCACCCTGACACAGCCCTTTCCATGCTCCACTCTGCTATATCTGATACTCTTTATGTTCTTGCCCCTGTCATGAGGATCTGCCTGAAGCCCAAAGCCAAGTGCAACTCTTGGTACGACTCAGACCTCGTTACCCTCAAATGCGAGTGCCGGGTGGCTGACAGGAAATGGCGTGCTTCTAGTACATCCTATGACAAACTGGCCTGCCGCCTGCTCCAAAGGCAATACCGGATCTCTGTCCGCATCAAGAAGAGAGCCCACAGCCAAGCCGCCATCTCTGCGGCATCTAACAACTCAGCTGAGCTCTTTAAAATCTGCAAGGAACTGGCCAATCCTGCCGCAGTCTCTACCTCTCCTGTCCCTTCCCAGAACTTCTGCACGGCACTGGCTTTCCATTTCATCTCTAAAACTCAGGACATCCTGTCCTCTCGCTCTCTCGCTCTCTCTCTCTCTCTCTCCTTCTCGCTCCCCTTCTCGCTCTCCTTCTCGTTCTCCTTCTCGCTCTCCTTCTCGCTCTCCTTCTCGCTCTCCTTCTCTCCCTCTACTCTCCCTCTACTCCCTGCTCTTCCTCTGGCCCTTCTTCAGCCACCTCTCCTCTCTCCTTCTCTGCCTTTCCCCTGTTCTCCCCAGGCGAGGTTTCCAGACAAGTCTGATCGATGAAAGTCTCGTCAAAACAGGTTCACCCCTGCTCCTCCAAAACAATCAAGGACCACATTGACTCCCTGGCTCTTGCCCTGGCCGACTTCTGCAACCACTCCTTCGCCACTGGAGTCTTCCCTTCCCCCCTGAAGCACTCCCTTGTGCACCCTCTTCTTAAGAAAACCTCTGCCGACCCGTCTTGGCCGGCCAACTATCACCCAATCTCCATCACTCCTTTCCCGGGCAAACTCCTGTAAAAGCTGGCCATCTCCCAGCTCCATCTTCACACTGAATCTGTTGGCTGTCTCCATGATCATCAGTCTGGCCTCAGAGCTGCCAGAAGCACGGAACCTGCTCTCCTGAACGTCCACGAAGACCTGCTCTCCAACCTTGACTCCAACACCCCCTGTGTCCTCATCTTACTTGAACTCTCTTCTGCCTTTTGATATGGTCAACCATGCCATCCTGATCAATCCTCTCTGTGATAACCTGGGTATCACCGGTCAGGCCCTGACGTGGCTGACTTCTTTCCTCTCTGATCGCTGCTCCCAGTTTCAACCTGGTTCCTTCCTCTTCTCTATCTCTACCTGTGGTGTTCCCCAGGGGTCCCTGGCTGTTCCCCTGCTGGAGGGCGGCTTGGTAGTGATGCGAAACCCCTACTACGTGCCGCCAAAGAAGGGGCTTTTGGCGAAGAAATACAGAGTCCCAGATGCTGCACCCAAGTGCCTCAGGTCCCATCCTACACCTGGCTCTGTGGGCTCGGCAGCAGCAAGGAATAGGTTGTCAAACCAGTCTTTGTCTGGTACCGTCCTGCCAGATCAAGAGGGAAAGAAATTAGATGCTGCAGATAAATGCATCACTACGACTGCAGCGTCCACTATCAAAGCTGCCAACGCCTTCGCCATTCTCTCGTGTTGCTACAGAGAGTTTTGGTACACGTTAGGCCACATACTCAAATTCCACCCGGATGACAAGAAGGCAGAGGCTTTGTCCATCTTTCGCGAAAGCAAGGTGGCCTACGACCATGCTATCACCGTTGCCCTTGCACTTTGTGGACTGCTGCGTTCCGACTTTCTGGTTCTGAAGAAGTCCAGAGGGTGGAGATCCATCCTGGTATTCAGACGTCTCAACAAGATCCTAAAATCCCAGGAGTTAAGGATGATCACGTTGCAGCACGTGCTCGAGCTGCTGGAAAGAGGGGATTTCCTGGCGTTCGAAGACGCATATTTTCACATCCCCCCCATTCATCCAAAACACTGAAAGTTTCTCGGGTACGTCGTTCAAGGAAGACACTACCAATTCAAGGCGCACTGCCCTTCAGCCTGAAATCAGCTCCAAGGGTCCATCACCAAGTGCTTGGCTGCAGAGGCAGCCTTTCTTCACCGGGATGCGATCTAGGTGTGTCCGTACCTGGACAACTGGCTAATCCGACCCCGCTCTTGTGACCCGGCAGTAAGGAATACAGCTAAAACTATGGAGACCCTAACCTCTCTGGGATTCGCAATAAATTATCCCAAATCCGGCATGGTGGCGTCTCAGAACGCACTTTTTGTGGGTTACCCGGCTCAACACAGTCATGTGTCTGACAAAACCTCAGAAGACCAAAGAAATGCCACCCTGGGGAAGGTTCAGTGGCTGTCGACGGCCAGGATTGCGACAGTCTGGCCCTTCAAGTCCCTTTTGGGGATGTCTTCTTGCATTCATCTGGTTCCTCATTGCAGGCTGCAGATGAGACCACTTCAGGAATTCTTGGCGCCAGATGGAAACCGGTCATGGGAACTTGGACCGACAAGAACGCTCTCAATTGTGCATTCCATCAGGCCCTGCTCTGATGGTCCTATTGCCCTCATCTCTCGCTGGGTGCTCCTTTTCAGATCTCTGCATATCTTTAGACAGTCAGAACAAACGCACACCACTGGAAGGTTGGGGTGCCTACACAGGCCAATCCTGTGCCAGAAGCCTCTGGCTCCCAGAGGAAAAAGAGTAGTACATCAACAGGCAGTTTTCTGGGCTCAAGTCTTAACCACCTCCGCTCCAAGGGAAGGTGGTACGAGTCTTCACGGACAACACCACTGCCATGTTTCACCCCAGAAAGCAGGATGGGATGCTCTCCCCCGTTCTCTCTCTGGAGGCGTAGAATCTGTCTCACTGGGCCATTGCACGATGGATGTTTCTCGTTCCATTTCACCAACAGGCATTTAAAACAGCATCACACTCAGTTGGGAGCTGCGGTCCCACCACTAGTAGGAGCTCCAACAAGCACAAGTGTCTCGTCTCCAACGAGTGGGGTCACCCTCAAGTTGACTTCTTTGCGACAGCTGCCAACACAAAGTGCCAAAAGTTTGCCAGCAGGTATCCTCAAGCCAGGAGTCTGGGAAACGCTTTTTTGTTCCCTTGGGAGGGCCTCTTCCTGTACGCTTTTCTGCTGATTCCTCTGTTGCTACGAGTGATCAGCACATTTGAACGATATCATTGCAAGATGATCATCATTGCACCAGCGTGGACCAGGCAGATCTGGTACTCGGACATTCTCCATCTGTTGGTGGTTCCAGCCATCAAACAGCCTCGTCTTCCATATCTACTTTCCTGAGAGGGAAGGTCGATCCTGCATCACGGCCCAAGCGCCTCTGAGCCTGGCAGCCTGGCTCCTGCAGCCCTAGAATTCGGACACCTCTCCCTGCTTTCGGAATGCATGGAACTTCCAGCCAAGGCCAGGGACTCATCTACTCTTACCTGCTACAAGCAAAAATGGAAGAGCTTTACAGTGCGGTGTCAGTCACAGAAGATTTCTTTGCTGTGCATAACGGTACTACAGCTTCTTTACTTGCTCTTGCTGGCCAAGTCTGGTGTTGCCCATGCATTTATCAAGATACACCTGGCTGCCATTTCCCAGTACACCTGTGCTCCAGGCAAGCTCTCCCTGTGATCGTGCAGGCTCGTTAAGGAGTTCCTCAATGGCCTCTTCAGAACATTCCCTCCGGTGAAGGCTCCTGCCACTGCATGGGAACTGAATGCAGTGCTGTCGAAACTGATGGGGGGGGGGGTCCCCCATTTGCATCAGGCCTATTTGAAGTTTCTGTCTTGGAAGACCGCCTTCCTGGTGGCTATCAACTCTGCCAGGCGGGTTAAGAAAATACAGGCTCTCTTGCAATCTTTGATCTTATAGTAGTCTACCGCCCACCTTGTGAAAAGGGAAACTTCAATGAGAGCCTAATTCAGTTATTAAAATCCATAACTGGCCCAAACTGCTCCGTTCCAGTAGTGGGTGATTTCAACCAGTGGCTCCATGACACACGGAATAAGGAAGGAATATCACTAGAAGAAGCATTGATGATCAACTACAAGCTCATTGTGAGGCAGAACTTGTATTTCACAGGAAAACTGTCTGGTTTTCGAGGTAACCATAATACCGAGACTGCATTAATATACTTTCAGACCAACATGCTCGGGCTACTGGTCCTCCTCGATCTATACGCAGCTTTTGATCTGCTGAATCACGGACGCCTGTTAAACACTCTTAAAGATATAGGAATCTACCAGCTGTGTCAAATCACTCACATCCAGCAGACATTCTCTGTATGCTGGGAATGTGCCTTAGTTAAGTCCTCTCCAATCCTTTGCGAGGTTCCGCAGGGGGTATGCATTTGGCTCACGCTATTCAATCTGCATGTCAGACCCCTTTGTAGCATCCTGGAGGAGAAGAGTATCTTTATTCACAAACTACGCAGATGATGGCCAGTTGATAGTAGAAATCAGCTGTGACTATGATCAGGATGTTCTGAACTTCAACACCATCAATGAAACCATTGAACGGTGGATGACCAATAACTGGCTCTGCCTTAACAGAGCAAAAACTGAGTTACTCTTGTTTGGAAATGCATCGCCAGGGCCAAATTATGCAAGGAAGACGCCAGTTTTTACAAGGAGTATTGTTCCATTCCTCTGGTTAGCAAAGTAAAAAGGTTGGGTGTGTTTTTTTGACACTTCTCTAGGTGGAGAGACTCAAACAAACTACATGTCAAGGAATTGCCACTATTGCCTAAAACCTTTAAGGAATATCAAACCTTATATCTTGGAGGCCAATTGTGGCTCTATTGCCTGTGCCATTATCATAAGGCGCCTGGATTATTGTAATGCACTATTATTGATGGCCAACACCAAGTGCTTGCATAAACTTAAAACTCTGCAGAACAATGCCGTTCGTTTTATCAAGACCATCCCCAGGTGTGAGCATATTTCATCTGGCAGACAGCCTCTGCACTGGCTTCCCAATGTGGACCAAATTCAGCACAAAACTGCATCCATTGTACATAAATACCTGTATTAAAATGCACCTGACTACCTGTGAAGTCCGGCATTACGCTTCACCAAATTTGCGACTCAACTCCCACTAATTCAAAAGTGCGAAATGTCTAGGAAGGGCCTTTCAAACACTGGCTGCTCAGAGATGAAACTCCCTACCTCTGAGTTTACGACTAGAGAAGAATAACAAAACCTTCAAAGTCCGATGAAGACCACCCTGTTTAGATAAACTGGGATAACTGATTTCACCCAAAATGAGCTTTCCCTATTTGCCTGCTGAAAGATCTTTGCATTCACTGGAGGTTGTGCGTGCTTTGAAGTTCTATAATCAACACACAAAGGACTTTCGAAGAACTTCTCAACTTTTCGTCATTTTTGGACCAGTGGGACACCAAGGCTTCCATCTCCAGGTGACTCTATGGCTGTATCATGCATTGCCATAAGCTGGCTAACAGGCCGTTACCAGGGTGGCTGATAGCCCTCTCCACCAGAGCCAGCGTTGATGACCGCGTTCCCCTCTTGTATCCTCCAGCTGGATATCTGCAGGGCTGCTATGTGGAGGTCTACCCATGCCTTCACGAGATTCTACTGTGTTGACAGGTATTCCAGGGAGGAATCTTGTGTCGGACAAGCGGGGCATCACAACCTGTTTGCATGAATGAGGTGGGTCTGTTCCAGGGGTAAGTGTGTTGCTTCTGTTGAGCTTTTCCACCTCCTGTGGTTGACTAAGTGTACTGCTGTGTAATCGTATTAATGAGCATGTGAATCCATGCAAGACCCCATGCTGGAGAAGGATCATTTACCTGTAACTCTTGTCTAGCATGGGTCTTACATGGATTCACATGCAAACCCTCCCTCCTTCCCCTCTTGGCTCTTCTTGGTTCCTACTGCCACTTACATGCGGGACCAGATCTGAAGATGGCCACCAGGGTGGAGCGTAGGAGGACGGGTGTCATTGGTTGATGCAGTATGTCCTAATGTGACAGCAGTAGGCTATACAAGCGACATGCAGTTTTTAGCTTAAAGCTGAACAGTTTTTTGTTACCAAGCATTCACAGCCTGGCGACGGGGAATATTTATGAGCATGTGAATCCATGCTGGAAAACGAGAGTTACAGGTAAGTTACTTGTTCCTTTATTAAAGGGATGTTCTGATTAGGTTGTCCTTAAAAATAAAAAATGCAAGTTTAGTGTTAAAAGGTTATTAAGTGGCTGTTTTAGATGAACTGTGTAATATCAGACGCCTCACAGATCCTTAGTTTGGTTTCTAGAGCAATTATTTTTACTTTGTATTTTAGTGGGTATTTATGAGGCACAAAAAGACAAAGGGGTGGGGGTGATGGGACAGACAAACAAAAATCTGTCCTACTAGGCCTTGTGACATTCGGATCATGCAGATCATGCAAGTGCAGTAACAAGAAGTGCATGGTAGGGGGAAGTGCCGGTCTGTGCGGGAGGGCATGTGGGTTAAGAGAATGCCAAGGGAAGCCAGGTGGACAGGGCCAGGGGAAGGCAGAGAGTGCAGGGGCAGACGGTCCACCAGCTAAATGCGAGGAATGGGACTGGAGGGGGCAACAAGCCCAGCCAGGCAAGTGGAAGGGGAGGGAGCGTGGAAGGGCAAGTGCAGGGGAAGACTGATCGAGGAGGACCTGCTGCCCTGTAAGAATCTGAAGGAACCAGCAGCCATTCCAGAAGTAGAGGAGGACATTAGCAGGGCAGGGGCAGGGGGAAGAGGGAAGAAGGAAGAGAAAAGGAGGGTCTTGAGAAGCTTCTGGAACTTCAGGAGATCCGGCTCAAGTCTGAGAGGGGCAAGGAGGCTATTCCAGAGGCATCCAGAGGGAGGAACCTGCAGAAGAGAGATCTACCCCCCACTCTCTGTTTGGAAAAGCATCTGTTCTGCAGAGAGTTGGAGCTAGAAGACCGAAGGGCTCTAGCAGGCAGGCATTTAGGCCCCGTGTGATATTTTCAAAAAATCTTTTAATCAGAAAACTTTTTTAACGAGTCTGAAACACAGAATAAATATATATTTTTTGTTTTTATTTATTTTATTTGGGGGTCCCCCAATCCCCTTTTTCCCTATGTCTATAACCCCATCCCAAACCCCTCCCTACCCGTTGTACTCCCTACCCCACCCTCATATATACTTTTTTTTTAAATTGTCTTTTTTCAGTGTTTTTAATTCGTTAAAAAAGGTTTTCAGTAGTATCTACTCGAAAATATCATTGGATACTGCTATTTGGGAGGGGAGGGGGAGTTGGATGTAGCAAGGTCCCAGGAAGCCTTGTGGATGATGCAGAGGGTCTTGAACTTGATCCTCGCAGCAACCAGGAGCCAGTGGAGAGATTTTAGGGCTGGAGCGATGCAGGCCAAGGATAAGTCTTGCAGTTCTATTCTAGATGAGTGCAAATGGTCGAAGGGAGGAGTTAAGCAGATTGAGGAAGAGGCCGTTGCAGTAGTCCAGCCTGGAGAGGACCAGAGCTCTGGAGACATTGAGCTTCTGGAGGAAAGGGAGAATGCCTCTGATGAGGTGCAGCTGAAAGTGAGCTGCCTTCGCAAGGTCTGTGATGTGAGGAGAGCAGAGCAGGAGAGAGAGGAGTCGAAGATGACACTGAGGTTTTATGTCTCACAGGAGGGTGAGGGCAGGGTGCCCATGGAGGGCGGCCAGAGGGAAGGAGGGAGCTGGTGTCCTAATGAGAAGTATCTCAGTTTTTCTGGCATTAAGGTAGAGATCGTTAGCAGGGCACCATGCCTGAATAACAGACCGTCAGGAATGATAGAGGAGGAGGCAGAGGAGGGAAAATTGTAGGAGAGCTGTGTGGCATCTGCACATCTGTGTGGCAATTGGGAGAGAAGGCGGAGATCAAATGGGCTAGAGGGGCTGAGGGATACCACAGGTGGAGAATGAGATGGAGGAGAGAAAAGTGCCTAGTTGGACCTGGGAACGTCGGTCGACCAGTCCAGAGCCAGGGTATTACAGATCCCATTTATAAGGGCGGCATGATTGACCGTATGAACGGCAGAGGAATGGTCAAAAAGGAGGAGAACAGAAGGAGAATTGGAATCGAGATTAGAGAGCAAATCTTCACAGGTGTTCAGGAGAGCAGTTTCTGTGCCTCTGGCAGCTCTCACGCCAGACTGGTGGTCATGGAGACAACCAACGGATTCAGTGTGGTGGATGAGCTAGGAGTCGCCTAGCTTCTCCAATCATACCTTGGCTGCTGCCATAAACTGCACATTGCACCACACATGCCAAAACAAAGGACATACACGTTTGCACTCTTGGGACAGAACATGCACGTTTGCACTCTTGGGACAGGACATGAGCTACAAAAAGAGTACAAGGTAAAATAGTAGTACTCCAAGCTGGTATGGGTCACTTTAAAATGGATTTGCGGGCTAACACTAAACAGCCTAAAACCGCTGTGAAATGTAATTGAAGACCCAATTTCCAAGGGCAATTAGAAACACATGAGGCATCCTGAGCAGTGCATGATGGTGGGTGAGTTATGGTTGCATTAATCAGTTATGGTTCCTAATGCGTGAGGTTTTGCTATTTGGAGTTGCAACCATGACACCCATTTAATAACCTTTTATCACTTAATGTGTAATGTTTAAGAACTGCTAGTAGATCATCAGTTATAATTTGCAAGTTAATTGCCCATCACCTAGATCAGAGTTTGCTCATTTCTTTCATTGACTCTTGATACCATTACCATGGGAATGGATGCCGGGCTGCTACGTAGCCCTAGCTTTCCTACACATCTTCTATAATTTTACTTTGCATGCTGTCTTTCTTAAGGAAACAGAGAGCCATTTTGAAGTTTTGGGAGCCATCAAATCAGTCTTTTCAGTTTGGAATATATTCTTCATTTGTTAACTGCCAATAATAGCTATGGCATGTAAATGGAGTTGTTTGATGCCTGCACTATAGAATAAATCGTCTCTTGTTGCTGATGTGAAGCGATGAGCCTGGGAGCAGGAACGTGTGCCCTGAAAATGTTAGTGGGGAGCAGGGAGGAACTATGAGCTGGCGCAGTATACTCCTTTTGGAAATGTCCAAAAAGACAATGCTTAAAATCCTGATTGGGAGATGTGGCCGAATTTCGGCCATTTGAAAATTCTGAACGGCCGAAAAGTTTAACTAAATCCCCCTTTTGATGTCAACGGCTGTGGGAGTGTCCTCTGCACCCTTGTTCACTATACTGTGAGTGGGGGGTTGCAGAGTTGCCCCCTGCCCCACGCAGCCGGTCCTGTAAAACAAAAAATAAATTAAAAAAGGAAAGGACCCTGCACCACCGGTTTTCGATCACGGAAGTGAATGCAAACAGGTGTTGCAGGGACACAGTGAGTCAGCGTCACACAGCAAAGTGTACCGCCATACGTTAAGTAGGTGTGTGGGGGCAAGGGCAATAGCTGAAATGTTCAGGGGAGAGAAGACCGAAAGTTATTTTCGGAAAAATTACTTTCGGTATTTTCTCCCGCAAACATTTCAGCCACGGGCTTCCAACCCCAATCTTCCAACTCCCTCCTTTTACACACCTCAAATTGAACGTCTCCTGGCACTTTGTAATGGTTTCATTCTCCATCTCAGTGGTATTTGTGCTATCACCCTGGGATGGATGAGATGCTGCAACCCCTCTGCAGGGGTCAGGCGCCTACCCCTGCATTGACAATTCACTTCACTGAGATCTCTTACTGGCCGTACAGGGGCTGACTTCCTTTCATTGCTATGGTTCACTCAGCCTGAATTAGTTAAATGTTCTCACTCATGAGGCTGTATTAAGCAGTATCAGAAATACAAATGGTAAAGAATGATTTAAAGAGCCCCTAATATTTTAGAGTACACAAGCTGGCAAACAATATTGATCTCTCGGGTTTAGTAAGTTTTGCGGTCGAGATATATATCATTGAAATGGGCTGTTAATCTCTGGAGGTGCTGTTAATTTGATATCCTGAAAGAGAACAAGCGAGTGGGGTGGAAGTGAACTTGGAGCAAAAGGATTTTGAATTGGCAAATGACATAGGAATGTGTGATCCATCAAACCTGCAAATGAAGCCAAATGATGGAGGCGACGCACATTAGATCATTGCTGCGTCCCAGCCCAGACACATTCTGCATTTCAAGCTGGGAATGGTTGTCCCCGGAGGAGCACAAATCATCTCTCGCAAAATACAGAGAAGCGTGTTCAGTTTGCTCCTTCCACTGCCCACCTTTAGAGGTACTTGTGTGAGCTGGGTAGCTTTTGCCTGTCTGGGCAGTGCATAGAAGAGTATGTACGCAGCGTTGGTTTGACCTTGGGATTCGGATTGATCCAGGATATTGGATGACTGATGTGACCATTCCTTTGTGCAGCAAATGCATCCTCTGCTTTTTTGTCAGCCAGAGCATTGACCTTCAGACTACGTTGGGATAGCGCTTCTTAGTATACCAAAGCACTCCAGTGGCTAAGAGCACTGGTTAGTGCATGTCTCATGAACATTTTCTTTTATTTTTCTTTTGCCTTAGTAACTGCCCAATTACCTCGTGTACTCACAAAAGTACTTTTTAAGATCTGTAAAACATTTTTGATATTATTCTGCACTGCTTTGAAATTCCTTCCTTTAAGAAACCTCATACCCCACTGCAAGTCTCGTCGGAATGTGCGACTCTTCCTCGCAAATTTTGTTCTGTACCATCCCTCCATGTGTCTCGCAAAGGATTTAGAACACTCTTAAAGAAGTATCTGACATTGGGTCTAAGCCTCTCTTATTTTTTGAATGTAGCTATGGCAATCGAGACTGAGCCCAACCATGATCTCGCTCTTTAGATCAACAGACTTTCCATGTAGGTCTTACTGAACTGTCGCATTGCAACCACAAATACCTTCCCCCTTCACTTCAGCATGGCCGACATTGAAGGCTAATGCTACACAGATGGAAGAATCGCACGCAGCCGCTTTTCTCTTTCATGTACCAAAACTACCACTGGCGGGAGGGGGAGGTGCGGTTATTGTTGCAGCCCAGAGCATAGTGCATGGCCAGCCACAAAACAGTATTGGGCACCAGCAACACCAGCTTTTTTTGGCTGCCCACTTTCTCCATTCAAATACCAGGCAAACAAGCTTATTTATTGTCTAAGTCTGCTAGCTTTGGTAAAAGAATGGTCCTTGCCTAAGGCACTCTGTTGCCATCTCTCCCAGGGTTGCCACCGGTGAACTGCTAGCTTGTGTGCCTGATTATGCAAATAAGCAACTGCACCATGATGGCAGCCCTAACCCGAGACGGTCTGCTGTTCTCATTCATGTAGTCTCATTCACTGTTGATTACAATAAAGTGAATATCGTACCGCCCGTGACCCCAGCCGTTACCATAGAATAGCTACTCTTTAAATATTGCACCCTCATCGTGTGATGACTGTTGATTCTAATAAAGTTAAATCTGGTCTGGCACTATTTTATTGTGCAAGCAAAGACATTGTGTATGCCCTGTGATTAGCATTTCAAGATTCTAAGTTAACACAACCCGGGGAAATCAGCAAATATAAAAATTCGTTGAATTTTCTTGAAGGGCATTATGGTGATAGATAGGGGTGCTATTCCACAGTTTGGCAGCTTGCACAGAAAGATTGCCCACCAACCCTTTTTAGATGTATAATGTGAATGTGGTATGCCCAAGACCTTTTATGCCAGAATGCAAATGGCAGCTGGGCAGGTGTTTGATAAATCTGCCGTGTCCTAGAAGGATCTATGAAAGACGCACAACTTTTAAAATTCTATGCAGCGGCCACTGGAAGCCAGTGGGTATCTGGGACTGTGCGGGTGAAACTGATACCTGTGTAGCTATTTGAGGAGCAGCCTAGCAATTACGTTTTGCCTGCTTTGCATGTTTAATAGCATAGCGCAGAAGACCGAGGTAAATTAAATAGCCATAGCAAGTCTTGACCAAATGTAGCCATTAACCAGTGACTTTCGGTGGGACCGTCCATTGCAGGAAGTAACGGGTACAAAAGTTGATATCCAAAAGAAAGTCCATCTAAATTGGGACTGATGAAGCTCATCTAGTACAAAGCTCGACCTGGTCAAATAAAATTCAGACCGAAAATGGCACAATGAGGAATAGGGTAAGCTAAGGGTTATAAGGTTTGGGAAACCATTATTATTATTATTATTTTTATTTATTTAACAGACGGAGGTAAGTAGAGAACATGGACAGTGCAGGATAAAGAGAGGAGTTCTACCTCCCACCCCACAATAAAAAGAGAAAACTCTGGAGAAAATAAAGTAGACTGATTCGGATTTAAAATTAGGCAGTTAACCTTTGGAAGGTAAACTTTTAGCAGTCTCATTTTAGAATGACTCCCAAATGAATTTTGACAGCGAGTCCTAGCAGTGGTCATCTTCCTACCTTAAATACCTAATGGCTTCATTTCAGATTTGTCCGTTTTTGTTTTTCAATAGGTTGATTATACATCCCTACAGCGTTATTTGGTGGGTTCATCTTTGGGTGCCAGTTGTGTTTTGATATGGTCTTGACAATGGTTTGTTGATCTTTTGCCTTGGGCGAAATCCAAAAATTTACACAAATGCACAATACATACACATTTCTCCTTAAGTTAACTTGGGCAAACTGCCCTAAATAATGAATACCTTCATTTTGTACTTTACGTATAGTTACTGTTGATTTACATTTTTCAGATGTCTCTGGATGGTGCTGTGAATGGCACATCGGAAATACCGGTGCTCCTCGGAAAGAATCATGAGGAACATCAAACTGTGCCTTTCCCGAAACCAATGGTCAATACCAGTGGTCAGGACCTCCAGGAAGGGCCCCCCAGCCCACTTAGTGAATCTTCAAGTGGCTACTTTTCCCACAGTGTTTCAACAGCAACCCTTTCTGAAGCATCAATGACAGCTTCTGATATCTCCCTTGGTCAGATCGGCTCTCCACCAGCAGTTGCTAGTCTCATGCAGTCGACGTCGGGGCATCAACTAGATGACAGTGCCGGCGTGTCCTTACATTTGGATTCTCTTCCAAGTTCAGAAGCCGATAGAAAAGAGTTGAGCACGTTTGCTATTCCTCCTGACACAAGACCTACAGAAAGTGATCAAGTAACTGATAAAGACATATTAAACTCCAATTCTGGAATGAGAGTGATGGTCGCCACCAGTCAAGAGCAGAGACCAGACCATGTATCTATGCCAACCATTGAGACAGGTTCCCAGCCTAACTCTGTTCCAAAGAATGAGAAAGTGACACTGAGGCCCATCATTTCTACAGCAGAACAACACGCTACTGCCACAGGACAAGCTGTCACCAAAAAGGACCCTGTCAAGACAGTTATTGCATTGGAATTGACTGCTTCCAAACCGCACCTTAATCCCAATCTCTTGTTACAGCCCAAGGCACCAGTATCTCCATTTAAAATTCAGAAAGTGAAGACGTCAGAACTGAAGTCTTTCACGCGGATGTTGGGAGAAGAGCCAGGTGGTACTTTAAGTTCTGATGAGTTGGGAAAGAGTGATACAACCAAAGCAAACCGAGATGAGCCATGGCACAATGATGGCTTGGAAGATGTAGATGACCAATCAGAAGTGAGCGCTAACTCGGGGGAAGTGCTTGAAACATTCGATTGGCTTAAAGAGGGGGAATATGTCACTGTTGGTTCAAATAAGACTGGCACCATTCGATATGTTGGTCCAACAGACTTCCAGGAGGGAACATGGGTTGGTGTGGAACTCGATTTGCCTGCAGGTAAGATATTCAAATCTTTGTCTAAGCTCAAGTAATTATTCTTGCATGCATTGCAGTTGATCAGACTTTTACTTTTCCTCATCCCACTGCCGAATGCTCAGTAAACATGTTACCTTTAGTTGTCCCCCTTAGTTAAAGCTATTCACAACCAGGAAATTCCATTGAGGGCAACATGACTGGAGTGCAAAGCTCTGATATGTGAGGCTTGATGGGTCCTGCATGTCCATTACAAGCATGTGTGAATGTAATGCAGATGGCTTTGATGGTGTCTGCGTGGTTTCCCTGTTTATATCAGTTGCCTTGATACTTCTGGGCAAGTTTGGCAAAATTGGAATTCTTTTCTATATGGTTCATACCTTCATGGTGGTAGTTACCTTCTGGCTGCAGAGATGGATATCTGGAATCATCATTCTCCGCAGCATGCCAGGGAAACATGCATCCAGTTAATGGGTAGCACCTGTGCACCACTTGCTTGCTTCCTCTTTACCATCTGGGTACAAAAGCTATAGCTCTCTTGCTGGATTCCGGACTATAACTCCTCCCAAGAATAAATCCCTGAAGAAGTGAGTTCTGCCCCACGGCCATGTCAGCTAGGCCTTATCACTAGTTTAGTTGCACGTGTGTACCACAACACTGTCAATACTTCGGAGACTCCTTTGACCATGGCTGACATTCTGTCCTTGGTTGATGCATCTACGTCCCCTATGGCCTCATCAGAGGAAGTGCCTACAAGGGGCCCTTTTGTGCACTCTGTGGACTTGGTTAGGTCCATCACTAATGTGGTCATGCAATATGGTACGTCAGAAACAGTGTCTGGAGGTTTTAGCTTCAAAACCTACAGGCAAGGAGTTGTCTCCAGTGGAGCGTTCTGCCAATGTTCCCCCTTAGTGCTCCCCTGTCGAAGGTTCGGAAGATTGAAGACAATGATATGTCCGAGCAAGAGGATGACGTTTCCATTTATTCTTCAAGGCAATTTCCTTTGGTGATCTCCAAAGCTATGCAGGCCCTGCACTTGCTGCCTCCCGCATTGCCTGCTACTTCAGGTCTCTTTCCAAGAACGTCTTCCTCCGCCTCAGATAAATCACTCAACCATGTACAGTGGAGCTGGTAGTACCGAATGTGTCAAGAATTCACTCGAGCCCTTCATTTGAAAGTCATAGAACTCCTAAAAAGGAGCCCTTAATCGTTATGGGAAACCTTTCAGCCCTAAGCAAAGGCAAGGACCCTAATCCGACTCCATCCACAGTCCTTAATAAGGGCTCAAAAGATTGGGAAATCCTGAGCAAGAAAATGGCCCAGAATTCCACGCTAGGAGCACTCTGACAAATCACAGTTGCCTCTGTCCTGGCAGGATACAATGAAAAGTTGGGTAAAATAAAGCGGGATAGCATACAAAGAATATTACCAAAAAATGGAGGGAGAACATAAAGCAGTCAAGCAGAAACATCTAGCCTTAAACAAAGCAAGAACCCTTGCACAATAAACATATGTGAACCAAAAGAAAATGCACATCTGTATATATGTGCTAGAAATAGCAGGACTGGGGACAGTTTTTATTAGGGTGAGGCAAACACCTCCACCCACACCGGTTTGGCGTTAACACAGGCATTCAATCTGATTGTCAAGAAATGAACCTGTGAATACCCAGCCAACTTCATGCCACCGGGAGGCCGTCGCAGGCTTGTGGCGAGGCATGGAGTGAACAGACCTGCTACATGTTTTACATATTTACTCCGGATGTTGTGAAGTAACCGACTTGGGGCACCTGCCTGGTTATGACTGTGCTCCTAATCGGTATCAATTAAGAGAAACTAAGAACATCCTTCCCAGCTGGCCCACTAGCCCTTTAAGTGCCTGCCACCCTAGATGCCCAGACTATACACGTAGGTCCACTCTCCTAAGGTTAAACATATGCTTGGAAAACATTTTTAATTCGTTTCATTATTTTAAATAATGTGTTGTGTAATGTTAATGTGGCTTGCAAATGTTTGACATTTTTAGCTAAAACCACATTTCGGTGTAAAGACAATTCTTTTCTTTGAAAAAAGCAACTTTGTTCCAGTTCTAATTTAATTACGTTCGGTAAAATATTTTTCAAACTAATATTAAAATGACTTCCCTTGTGGCTGATTTTTGGTTCCGACATGCTGATTTCTTAGACAACCAGTGGCTTCTGCTGCTTCCCTTGCAACTGCTCTGAGAAACTGAAATCTTTAACTTAGTTTTGCCAGCTGCAGACTAGAAAAGTGGTTTTGTTAGTGATATAAACGAAGCATTGTTTCTCCTTTTGGTGCCCCTATTCATTTTTTGTGCAAGAATCCCAAACTTACTTTCAGTGACCTTGGTGCGAACTTTGCTCTGGTTTAGGGACGGGCACAGGTTAGTAAACTGCTCCTGATTCTATGAAATCCGATCTTTTCAAGTGTAATATTTGTGCCGTGTTCTTTAATCTAATTGTGTACATTTCGTAATGTCAAAATAATTTCTCCATTTCTTTCAGATAGATATTGATCGATGTATGAACACTGAGGACTAATAATTGTTTTATGTTTTTTCTCCCAACTGCCTTTTTTTTTTAAAGGGAAGAATGATGGCTCTGTGGGTGGAAAACAGTATTTCAAGTGCAACCCAGGCTATGGGGTTCTAGTGAGGCCAGACCGCGTGAAGAAAGCCACAGGATCGCTGCGACGGCGTAGTGCTGGTTTACGCTTACAGGGGACAGCAGCATCCGAAAACCGGAGGAGCGCCAACCTGTCTGGTTCTGCGTCTAACCTGGCAACACTGACAGCACTTGCCAAGTCTGAAGCGGGGTCGGTTCTAAGACCAGAGGAAAGAATCCTGAAGAAGCCGGAAAACAGGAAATCCTGGGCCAGCTGAGGAATAACTAGAGCGCCAATTGTGAAAGCAATAGGAAACCTGCTTCTGGGCGAGTGTATTCGACGACTTCTGTCGTGGATGTCCAGACCTCATGGAGATTGTGCTTTTCATGCTTGCCTTTTGTGGTAATTTATTAGGTGTTCCTCTTGGACAACTGACAATGTGGTAAATGCTTCCTTTCCTATAATGGATTGTAAACAGAGATCATGACGTTTCGGTGAGGGTGCTTTCCATGTAAAGAAATGGACAGGCTTCATCTTTTTAAACGGTGGAGATAGTTTTCTGCTCTATGAGTCGGTTACAGTTATATCAATCGATAGATATATCCAGTAGTTTTATGATCAACTATCTCTGAAGGGTCGCCCAGATTTGTGCAGCCACTGGGTCCTTAGTAATCATCGCAAGAGGTATTACTCGGCCAGCAGGCGCATTGCTGTTAGACCTCAAGGACTGTGGCATTGGCAAGTTTGGGAGTTAAATCAAAAAGCCATTCCATGTATAGAAACGGGGGCACATGTTAAATTGACTGCAGGTATGGCGCTTTCAAAGATGTCTTCAAAGCCATGTCAGCCTCCAGAATCATTTTAGTACTGTAAAACATGTTTAAATCTTTTCATGGGACCTACCCGTCATTAGCATGGTGACCTAACAAGGGCTTTGTCTGATTTCATGTACGTTTTGTTGTTATATTTTTAATTATGACACAACTTGATGTGTCTTTTTGTAATGGAAATGTGGAAAATTCCTAGCACCTAAATTAACTCGTCCACGGCTCGGGTCTTCCACAAGAGGTTCAGCCTTCTACTGGTTTAACTCCCACACAACCACTCGCATCATACCACCGTATCGTAAACACACTTCCGCAACCCTATGGAAGCTATCACGCCACTTTAAAAATGAAATCACGTTCAGATTTGAGTATCAAAAATAACATATTCACTTGCGGTGAGAATGGAACCATTACAGCTGACAGAGGTCCTTTTTGTGCGTAACTGTGCAACATATTTATTTAATTTATTTTTTAAGTGAACATTTGCGATTTGCAATCGTACTCCCACCTGCAGGTGGTAGGCCCCATGCTACCTTGCATTTGTACTGCACTGCCGCTCTGCTCTTGCATAGACAAAAAAGAAATACTCAAAAACAATAATTCCAAATGGCAGTAGATGTTCTACAAGTATCTACTGTGGAAACACTTTTCCCTTTTTCTGCCAGCGGTCTTTGATTGTAGGCCCCTCAATACTTTCTTTGGTAGTTTGAATGTGGTGTGTGGATTGTGGTTTTAATTTGGCAAAACATAGTGGTTTGCAATTGGAAAACTGTAAAATTTAAAATGCCTTTGCATTGTTGGTCGTTTCATATCACTCTGCATACCCAAGTGCCTTAAATTCCCTTTAAGTGGGTCTAAGATTCATGTTTTCTATCAAGCGCACATGAATTATTGTTGGCAGCAGTTAACATATATGATCACTGGTATTTGATAATGTTAGTTTGCAATTGATTGCTTTTAATTTCTAAATTGATCCTATGAGAATGTTCATGTACTATTGTGTTTAGCCTCTGTAATAATAGTTGAAAGAAAGCAGCACAACTGTTTCAAACCTGTTGATACTAGTTATTTTTACTCTGGGTTTTAAGGACCCAGCCAGCAGGTTTTGCCGTTAATTCTGATGCAAATGCCAGAGAAGGCCCGTGAGAATGCAGGGAGGTGTTGTGAGACAGGAGCATGTGATCCATAGGGGAGTATGTGGATTATGGTGTAGGTGAGTCTTGAAAAGTAGAGTCATGAGCAGGGCCTGGAGAAAGATTCCCATTATGTAAAGTCCCAGAGTCTGATTAATTTGTTGCAAGACTGCAACAGTTCTGCAGAGATGAGTCAGCCATTGGGCCATCAGCATCCTAGGAAGCAATGATGTCTTGGGTAGCTTTTTATCAGTTCCTCTTTGTCACACCACCAAATGCCAGGACTTTCAGAATGAGTAAACGGTACACATGTTTCCGTTACTTTGGCTTTCCCTTATGTCTTTGGTGTTTACAAAGTGCCACATCCCTTCCCAGTCCCTGCGTGAAACAGATTTCTGGCTCCTTTTTGAGAGCAGTGTCTCGAATGGCCCAGGAGACTTGCTTGTCAAAGAACTGATGAATCTGGCACAAATAATCATCCATTGGTATATAAGACGTATTGCAGCATTGGATGCCTGTTATCTCCTCTGTCTTGCGATCCCTTCCATGCATCAAAATGTGCACACTGTTAGCTAGTGATAAGTGACTCATGTCTACTAAAAAATGGTGTGCACGCCTGATGTTGAGAACTGAGGGAGCAAGTGACTTGTTATGTCTGGCTAGAAGCTTGCAACTTGAAATATTTTCCCGGCCTTCAAAGCAGTGCATTAGCTCTTGGAACATAGTGGATCTCCTATACGCAAAGTGGCTTGCTTCTCTGAATCCAGAGAATATTGGACATTATTCAATGCAACACCAGTTATGCCTTTGCCACAGATGCCAGACCTTGAGGGCACAATCTATGCCACTCTTAAACACTAGCTGAATGATTCCAAACCAGTCTTGGCATCCTCTCCAAATACATCTTCAGCTCTTGTAGCACTCTGTTCACCGTGAAACTACTAGAGCTCCTGAACATGGTCTTCTCATCCTTGGCTCATTCAGTGTGCCTTCATGGAATTGGACTAGGGAATCTTAATTTGGGACCAAAATGTACACTCTTTGTCGGTGTTTGATTCCCTTATAATATTAATTTGCATTTATATAGCGCTCCAAACCCTCAGGCATCTGAGCGCTGCTTCGTATTACCCACAGTGTGTGGTGCTCGTTTATCAACCTCGGAAGGATGAAAGGCTGAGTTTGGCCCTGCTGGGATTCGAACCTGCGTCGGCAGACTCTGCACTGATCTCAAAGCGAGCGCTCTACTTGCTGTGCTATCTGATCTTATGGATTCTGGACCATGATGGGTGCATCTGGGTCGCTGATAGAGTTGCTGATATGGGTCTACTGAAAATGCCTTGCACTCAGGCAGTGACAGTCGCATGACCATTTCGTTATAATCATTATCTGCTAGACAACAAGCTTTATACTAAAGTAAATAATTATCCCCTGTGATCAAGATAAACCTTATTATTTTGAGAACTATTGCAGGCGGGAAATTCAATCAAAACAAAGATACTGCTCCTGCGTTATTCCAGGTCATGGGGTTTTAGCACAGCCATACTCTATAAGCCAGCAGTTTCCCCAGGCCCAACATGTATCAACCTGCCTTCTTTCACCCCAGCCATTGCAATTCCCACAAGAGAGCTGCTGATTAAAGCTTAGACTCAGGATCAACATTTGCATTTGTATGCATTGAAATTGGAGTGATTTAACAGCGACGGTACAAAATAATGAAATTGGATGATAAGTCATGGACACAGGCAAGAGAAAATTTCTCCTTTACATATTAGAAAGAAGAGATGGAAGTCTGAAAGATGTGAAGAGAAGTGGAAGAATGTATACGAAGGGATAACTGTTTGAATGTTGGAGAGCCAGTAAAGCGAAAGAGCCCAAACAGGAAGCGACACAAAAGGGCTTGGGGTCAGAGAGAATATAGAGAGTTTGAGAGCAAAGGGGACGTGTAGGGGAGTCAAAGGAGATTAGCAAAGAAAGATAGGAAGAAGCAATATCATGAAGTCACTTAAAAACGATGCAAAGAAAGTGAAAAAAGATGGAGATCAAAAGAAAGTTAGGAAGCAGAGAGAAGAGAAGGATTGGTAGGGAACCGTGATGGGAGAAAAAAAAGGAGATGAATAGCAGAATTAAAGATGGAATAAAGCGGCACCAGATGTGAAGGGAGACCGAACAATAAGGCAGAGCAGTAGTTAAGATGAGAGGAGAGGAGAACTTTAGAGCATGGAATCAGAGAGAAGGGTGCAGACAGCGAAGGTTATAGAGGTGGAAACGGGCGATACGGGCCGTGTTGGTGAGGTGAGATGAAAAGGAGAGAGGAGTCAATGGTGACATCAAGGTTAGCACAAAAAGAGATGTTGTGTGGAAGCAAAGACCAGTAGGAGAGTGAGAAGGAGAGGAAGAAGGGAAGTAAAGAACTTCCATTTTAAATGGGTTGGGAGGGAGAGAAGAGGCCATCCAGAACTTGATGGTTGAGAGACGAGACAGAAAGTGAAGAAGGAAAAAGAGAAAAAGACATGGGTGTCCGAAATGGCAGAAGAGATTTGAAGGTGCTTATGAGGTCAGAAAGAGGGACAGTATAGAGAGTACAGTAAAGGACTAAGATCGGAACTATGGGGACATCATAAAGCAGGGTATGAGGAGAAGAAAGCTTGATGGCCCATGAAGCAAAATCAGATGGATCAGAGAGAGGACTGAAACCACTGCAGAATGGAGCCAGAGAAGCACAAGGATGAGAGGGAGGAAAGGCGAATGGAGTGGTCAAAAGCAGCAGAAGGGTTAAGAAGACGGAGGATGGAAGATTGTTGTGACGGGCAGAAAGAAAAGAATTACAAACATGTAATAAAGCATGTGGTATCTTTGGCATCCTGAGATGACACCATAACTCAAACCTGGTTTTAAACATGCACAGTTTTCTATACTATAGAGGTTGCCTCAGGTCACATCAAAAAAATGGGTCTATTCCTAGACGCCCTAATATATTATTTTCAGTGCCTTTATTTTAATTGTCGGTCCTCCCAGTCCTTATTGAATGCTGTGCTTTTTTAAATGTGTTTATTTTTTCAATAAAAAACACAAATGTATTTTATTCATAGAAACCCGACAAGTACAATTATCATGAGGCATAAAAGGAACTCCTAGATTTCCCCCAACTCTTTCCATAATATTTGTAATACTCCTAAAGACTGTCGGGTAAGAATTCTCATTCAATAAACCACCTCCGATCAATAATGTATGCAATACTTTGTTACAACATTATGATCACCTTTCCATAGCTATTCTCATTGTGCCTTTCATTTCATTGTTTTCAAGCCTTCCCTGACCCCTCCCAAACGCTAAACTGAAAGGCAGAAAGAGAACCTTCAATGGTGGCTAACACTTCTTCCACCAGGTGGCAAATAGCTTGTTCAACCTTTAGAGTGCATAGTCTTCTTCACCAATCTCAAATATCATTCCAAAAGTGTAGCCCCATTTATATACAATATCTTTTTTTCTTTGCTATTCTGTTAGTCGTTTACTGACAAATCTTGGACGATGCACACCTTGTAATGTTTAAACAATATTGCGTAATTGCCTCTGATTTCTGAGAGAATGTTCTCTTTAGCTGCGAAATAGTGGCACTGCACCACTATAACTCTGGGGGCTTTCTGTACCCTGTGAGCCCTGTCCTACATAAGCTTCATTCCACCCTCCTTCACAACCTCGTTCACAAATGTTTCTACTTTCACTGGAGATTCAGCTTCCTCATCATGGGACGCCCTAAAATTCTTTAGATCTCTTTGGTTTCCGTATTGTCAATGGCATCCAACTTCAGTTCCTTCTTTTGTGAATGAGTTTCCAGAGGCCTTTTCCTCATAGTTCATTTGGAGGAGGTCTATTCAAAGCTGGCTATTTTCCAGTGCCTCTAATCAGTCTTCTGTCTTAGAGAAGTTATCTGTTAGTTCTGACACATATTCTTGGAATTCAGTCTCAAAAGCTCTAACAAGAGCATTTTAAGGATATGTTGCGTCGAGGCTCCCCCTTAAGGGGTTGGAAGGGCCTGCATAGAAGATTTCTGATTCTGTTTGCTGCAGTTGCCATTTATAAGTGGTGTTTGAGTGTTTAATGGATGGGCAATATCTGATAATATATCGGCATTAGTTGAGAACTGCTATCCCATATCTGATTTCACCGCTTTTCAAATTGAGAATATTCTACTGTTTGGTCAAGCTGAGACAGTCGATTGTAGCAGCAGCATTATTTTCTGGTCACAAGGTTCCTTTTCACTCTTGGGGATTGGTCCATCCGTATAGTACGTCTACTCATTCAATCACTTCATATCAATGTGTCAGCTTCACAAAGTTCCCTCTTATGAAAAACCCAGTTAGAACAATAGAAAGTACATGTAGCTTATCAAGAGGGCTCTTAGGGTTTTGCCTACAAGGCACACCTCTCGACACAAGCTATATGAAAGTGTTGGTACCCTCTACACAGAGCACACCTGCAAGACAAGTATATGTGTCCAGCTCTCTAACGGCCCAGGGAGACATCTTGCTCAGAGACTCACCCTGTTCCAACAGATGAATGGCATGCTTGGACCACCAGGAACCTTTCACCACTGTTCGACCCAAGTCCACCTTGTATTGCGCACCGATGAAGCGTACAAGTCTTCTAGTGTAAGCAGCATCACATCACACTACGGCTAGACTGCTATTTTAGTCACCAGTTTTCATCACTGTGTTCTCTGCTGATTGAGGCAGACAGATTCCTGAGAAGCAAATTGCCAGCATCCCAGGGCACAAGCAAATCCACACCCCACCAAAAAATCCTACTGTCGCTTCAGTCCACGAGGTGGTGGATTAAACCTTCAATTTTGGACAGCGTAGCTGAGAGCGCTATGTCCAGGCAGCCGTTACAGCCGCACACCCCTTAGACATCTTTCCTAATGCCAAGCCTTTAATGCTTCTAATACACGTCGATAAGTAATCAAGATATCCAGGTTGCTCCGAATGCAACTATTGGTTATTATTGTCCTAGAAATACACACATAACCAAGACTCACGATGGGCCTCATCGAAATGAACTCCTGGATGTTCCTCTCATGTTCTATAAATGATAACAATAGGGGGTTGTTTGGGATCTATAAGTTTCACTTGACTTACCTACACACAGATGTACTGAAAATCTCATGAAAGAAGTCTCAGCTATTGTTCCCTTTCCCATCTTCCCATTTCTTCAGTAAGTTTCTGACCGTGTTAGTTAATGCACGCAACAGAAAAGAGCCATACATTGTGCCAAACCTGTTTTTATTTGGTATTTGTAACAGTGGTTGATGAACAGTTTAGCAGCCTAAATGTTCTCTTTACGCATGCTTGTCTTGAGCATAAGCTTCAATGGAATAAGGAATAACTTGATCCTATGAGCATTCGATAATGCCTACATCTTATATTTTCTTTTTACTTTGGTAATAAATATTTCAAATTGTATGCTACCAATTGCGACATGCGAAGACTCTGGAATTAATCTTGGACACAAGTCAGCCATGTTTTTGGTATAAGATGTTTATTGAAAACATAAGGGGTTATGGAAAAGGACCCTGCTCTCAGAGGAATATTTCTTACCTAAACCAAAACTAAGGATCTGTCTGTGCCAGAATGTCCAAACAATATTGTCCCGTGTCTGAGGTTCTATTCTGACCCTCACACTAAAACCAAACTCTATGGTGAAATGGAAAATGTCTCTAACCTTGGAAGGGTTCGAAAAATGTTCACAAAAGAAGAATAAATGGCTCCAACACAAGTTCATCAACGATAATGGTCCTTGCTCCAGGGGGTGGTTCCTTCCCCCTGGATTCCTCTTTTGCACATACAACAGTTCCTTGTGCCTTTCTTGACTCACAACAATGTTGACGTGCAAACTTGCATGACCTTTCAATTGTCTTTCTGAATACCTAGTATGCTTTTCTGCCAGGGTTTTTGCTGCTTTTTTCCTGGCTCCAACAATCCCTTTCTTGATGCTTCTTCTCAGAACCTCTTTATGCCCGTAGGTTTAGTTGCCTGGTATATTCTCCTGCCAGTACTTCTTATATTCAGTCTTTGGTAATTGCCTGGTATACTCTCCTACCAGGGCTTCTTGTATTCACACACTTGGGATTGCCTGGTGGTATGCTCATCTGCTTTGTGGAGTTCTTTTCACTCAGGGTCTCTGCCCTTCCCTGGAATTGCATATATACTTGATTTGTCAATATGTCCTCTGGATATATTATCCCATCCGGGTTTCTTCTATACTTGCCTAATATGTATTCATCTGATTGTAAGGGCTTTGTTTGTAATTTAACTTTCCTTTCAATATTAAGTTAATTCATTCTTTCTCTTTTGTGGTTAAATTAATTCTGCATGGCCACTGATATGCCCCGGTATCCCAACTGCCTCTGGGGACCCCGGGGCGTATCAAGGAGAAAACGATAAGAGGACTCCCCATCTCATGTTGCCGTTCCGGAGTTCTCCTGTGGTCGACAGTCTGCTTCCTTCTCGCGACCGCTTCCTCTTGATTTCTTTGGCTCTTGTGGCTTACACTTGATATATCTGCTTCGTTCGGGCTCCCTTAAGGAAAGTGCTGCTCTTTTCCACCTACGAATGCCCATGAGTCTCTCACCGGCTCCTGGAGTTCCTGCAGCGTGTCCTTCTTGCGCAACAGCCTCTTCCTTCTCCGGTGGGGAGCAGCCTGGTTCCACCACGCCAGTAATTGCTTTTCGGTTTCTTCAGCTACACAGAGAGACACAGCCCTCTCCCGCCAGCAGCAGACATTGAATCCCTGCTTCACTTGCCTCTTAAACTTCCTGGGCCCAGGTGTGTGCGAGCAAACACTAGAGCTCTTGCTGGGCTTGTGGCCTCCTTTGCTCTGCAATGCTCTATTCCTCTTCCTTCTGGGAAAGGAAAACCTTTTTTGATTCGGAAAACTTGAATAAACAATTTGAGCGGTCTTAACTGGCAAATGAGTACTGGATGATTGATAGCTGCAGAGTGTGACTTTCCTATCCTTCATGGGAGAAGGAGTGGGTCTTTTACAATAAGCCATGAGGTTATTAGATATGGGAGGGTTATTTTCAAGAGAAAATGGGGGATACCATGTCCCACCTGATGAAGCCATGACATCTCCCCAGAGGTTGTCTCCCCCATGTGATCCTCCGAAAAAAAAGCCACAGCCATGGTCAGGATCAGGTAACGACTGCTCTCCCCTGGCCACATGGGAGGAGGGCACTGCTGGGAAATCTGTGATGACTCCATCGGATTCATCACAGACAGTATACATTTTGAATAGGTTCATCTCCATTTTATAGTCCTCTTAGAAAAATGGTAGTCCAGCCAAGTGCACAAATGTTGTACAGGATACAGCCTCACCATTGTGTACAATCGCACGTACAGCATTGCAATTCAATACGATGACCTGGATTTGTTCTGCAAATGATGCAATTCAGTAAATTGCTATGAGTAAAAAATATCAAGTGACAAACGTGCATGTATTCTTTATGGAGTTTACCTTTGTATGGATTGCAGAAGAATTCCCACAGTAACGTTTGTACATTATTCATGCAACATTAGAGCAAAGTGAATAAACTTGTGTGACTTGTCAAAATGTCAACTGGAACACCCAACATTCCTTTGCATACATGCTGCAGAAAAGAAATTGACATTTCCCCAGTACAGGGATGACGCAGTGATTTCTTAAAAAGAATAGCACCCAGCAAATTCAACCTAGAAATGTGTTTTTCAGCCCTGTGCAACTGCTAACTTGCAACACTATGCAAACGCCCTTCATCCAGGTCCTGAGCACAACCTTCTCAATGTCTGTGTGGTTATTAAACATGTAGAAGCATTCGTAAGGAGCTGTGCCGAGAGCAGAATGCCTGCGTGTGCCCTGCATTTTAAATTCTTTCATTGATGCATTCGAACATTATGTCCTAGGAAGGTTCAGCATGTTCTGAATTAGTACGGATAAAATATCAATTCTTTAATGATCTCCGCGGCAGCCACTTTGCTAGACACATTTTTCATCTCTGGTTGTCATAGTTAATCCTTTTGAAAAAGTATCACATTTAACATAATATCTTATCCTTTGGCACATTTTCTAAAATGTGAGCATTATCATAACTATTACATTTTATTTGAGACAAAGATATGACGTAGAGACAAATATGCTGGAGTCACAATGTTGTAGTCATTTAAAAAAAAAAGTGTTGTAATTAGTTTACAAAACTTTAACACGTATAAAAATCTGGACGGAAAATCAAATAAATATACACGCACACCATTTCATCTCCATAAAATATGATTACATAATATCACATTACACACATTTTTGAGTAAAAAATTTCACCCAAGATAGATTTGAGTCTTACTAGTGCAAGTATCATGGAGGCGTTTCTCCCCTCCAACAATTAATTCCAAAGCCACTCTGATTCCAAACTGTCCTCCCGAGCCACAAATCTCCCCAAATAATGCAGCCTCAGAGCTTTGGTCACAGGGCAATGGGGCACCCAATGTTTTAGGCTCTCCAAAGGCTCTTTTCTTTTACACAATCTACATAGCCATTGGGTTTCAGGTAGACCTCTCATACTGCCCCACCTTTCAAGAGTACCCAATAGGTTAAACCAGAATCGCATAAATACGGACCAGTGTTAGTAGTCAAGGAATTTCACAATGTATTCTGGAAGCTTCAAGTAGGCCTATAATGATTAGCTAAAAGGGAATACAACTTGTACTTATGCAGTAGATCTCGGTCACTACTCCATTGATCCAGTTGAATTTTTTGGATTGCTTACTAGACTATTCCTGTTCATTCCTGCATTTCTCAGTATAAGTTCACACTCCTGAGTAGTTATTTGGGACTTAAAAACAAATAAGTCTTAGATTGGAGAATGTGTTTATATTATATATTCTTCGGAAAAGAAGGTGTAGTGATCCACAGTGCAGTCACTGGACATTTTTCCCGTTATTGTTGGCTTGTACATCATTCGTGCAAACGATTTTAAGTATCCAAACTAGTAACCATCATATTTGAGATTTGCATGCCCTTTCTTTCTTAACCATGTTAATCACTTTTGAAGTTCCATATGTTACAAAATCATGCATTGTATTGAAGGGATGCATTGCCTGATTGTGATTAATGAATGCATTTGACCGCAAAGTTTTGTGCTCTAGTGCTAAGGTTAATTTCTGAGGAACACAAAGAGATTTATGAACTATCCATCTGCACAGTATTTATGACCCATTTAAAGCTAATACTTTGTTCCTCCGTGTCTCTATATCATAATGTATATGGATGATTAAAGAGTTCATTTTCAGTTTCTGGCCCCCTTCGCCAGTGCATTTTGTATGCAATACATGAAAGGGACCTTGAAACGTTATTAAGGACTAGAGTGCAGATAAGTTGCACTACGGTTAAAAAAGTGAAGGAATGTTGTGTGAATTCGGAGCATATTGTAGGGTGAGGTAGAGCATGTTGGGGATCGGGGTGTGGATGTGGTAGTGGTGAGGAGCAGTGACGGTTGTAGGGGGGCACCAATTTTACAGCGCAGAGAGGCATCTTTTTTGACACAAGTGCGTTTTGGATAGCCTTGAGTGGGAAGGTCTTGATTTTATTTTTAAGGGCGTTCACTTGTCTGATTTATGTAGTGAGTGGGGTCGAATACAAACAGCTCTTATGAAACATTATTGCTTAAGTGCTGTCCTCTGTCACAAGGCTGCTGACCAGCATAAGGGTATTAAACACTTTTATTTCAAGCAGGTTTCTATGAAGCATCCAGTCATGCAAACTAAATGTGCAAAGGAGGGGCACTGTACAGTTTAGGTTCCAAGAAAGGATAATGACATAGTCTTGTCATAAAGAACATTAGGGATGTAGGGTACCTTTCACAAGCCAAAGTGTTGAACTAGAAAGAAAATTCCATTGATACATTTTGGTGTCAAACATAGTGCTTGGAACTACAAGAGCCTGCTCTGGTAATCGGTGGAGTCTGTTTGTAACTACTGAGATATGGTCCTTGCTGTGGAGTTCTGTGCCTTGTAAGGTGATCCTGTGATTAGAACAAGGTACAGGATGTGTCTTAAGTCTTAGGGCAGTTAAATTGCCTCTCTGGCACCATACGTTCTGGTCTGTCAACTACAGACAAATCTCATTGTTTTACCATGACACTGTTCAGTATTGCAGCTTGGTAGGGAATCTCCCAGGCAATAGGCTACAAGAAACTACTAGGGAATATCATTTTTAAAAAGTGTATTCACAGATGTATCTGTTTTGAGTCAAGACTGGAATGTTTGTTATGCACTTTGCACTTTTTTCAAGATCTTACACAATTTAGTGAATTGTTTCTTGAACTACAACCGTACCTATCTAAAAATAAATTAAAATACTACCCATAGTGCCTCGCCTCAGTCCCTAAACATATTTCTAAGAAACTGTGTGGTATAATGAGCGGGGTGGTGCGGGGGAAAACCCTGCAGCACACCCGATTCTTTAAAAAAAAAAAAAGAATAAAAAAAAGACCCTGTGGCACCGTTTCCTGGTCACGGAAGTGAAAGGGGACTTGCACCGCAGGGACACCGCATGAAGAGATGGTAAGTAGGGTTTGTATATGTTGGGTTTGGGGGGGCCTGTTGACGGTGTGGGTGGGGGGTGTTGTGGGTGTGTTGTGTGTGGGTATGTAGGGGTTTTGTATGTGTGTTCGCATGGGAAATGTACAAACCTTTTGTGGTTCATACATTTCACATGCAAACTTTTCGGCCGCGGTACAATCAGCCGCGGTCGGATCACGTAGATATGTATAAACAAACCAAGAAAAAAAAAACAAGGTTCTGTCTTGTAAATTGTTTTTTTACATGTACAAAACAACCAGTATAGCCATCTATATTGTACAAAGCACATTCGAGGAGAAGCAATGCTGTTTGGTTGTTAAGTAAGAAAAATGTTCAGATTTATCTAAATCGTATAGTTCCGTCAAGATTACTGATGTCAGTTAGAATGCCTAGAACTTTTCATTAGACCATATATGCCAGGACCATATACACCTGATCACCAGAGAAAGCTGTTGACATTTGTGGGCACACGTCTTTTGGATCCAGAGGAATGACTTGAGACATCGCTTGAAATAGACATTGACAGGAGTCAATTACTACTGTGTGTGCGGCCTCCCTTCTACAACTGAAAAGTGCACTTGGGGTTCTACTATGGTGGGGTAGTCTGCAGAAAAATGTGTAAAATTTAAGGGGTGTATGAGATCTGTGAGGAGTCGGGAATGAAACTGGGACACAAGTCAGCTATGATTGTGGTTAAAGACTTTATTGAAAATAAGAGGTTGGGAAAATACCTTTCTGATCCTGTCCTAAGAGGAATTTCCCTACCTAAACTAAAAACTAAGGATCTGTCTGTGTCAGAATGTCCAAATGAAAACTATCCTGTGTCCAAATGTCTATTCTGACTCTTACACTAAAAACCTAACTCTAAACTGAAGAGGGAAATGTCTTTAACCCTAAGTGGTTTAGAAAAGTGTTAATAAAGGAAAAATAAATGGCTCCAACAAAAGTTCAAGGTCCCTTCCCCTGGAGTCTTCTGTATTCCTTGAAGTTTAAAACACAACAGTTCTTTGGGCCTTTGTTGGCCAATTGCAACATTTACACAAAAAACTATCTAGCGTTGTAATTCTGGTTTCTTTCTGAGCACCTTGCCAGGTGATGCTGCTCCTTCTCCCTTGATTAACACAATCCCTTTTCCCAGTCCTGATACTTCTTCGGATCTAAGTAATGCAATCCTTTTAATTGCCTTGGATACTCTTCTACCAGAGCTTCTGATTCACACACTTAAAATTGCCTGTTATACGTTCCTGCCAGGGCTTTTGGTTTTCACACACTTGCGACTGCCTGGTATACTCTCCTGGCGGGACTTCTGTTCATTCGGGGTCTTTGCCCGGTCCCAAAGTTGCTTGGATATTGTGTTGGGCAATTTATACTCCTAATATATCTTCGCTGTTTGCTCTGTACTTGCACTGTTTGCATTCACAGATTAGAAGGTCTGTTTGTAACGTAATTCCCCCTTTTCCAATATTTCCATTGGTTTCCTCTCTCCCATTTACATTGTTCACAATTGTCTGCACTCTGCATGATCACCGATATGCCCTGGTGGCCCCGCTGCTTCTGGGTGGACTCACCAGCTTTGGTTGGCGTTCCTGTTTTCTCTCAAGGTCAGCCGGTGAAGGGCTCCTGTCCGCTTCCTTCTCGCAGCACTTTTATTTGGTTTGCCTGTCTCCCATGGCTTCAACTTGACACATCTGCTATCTTCTTGGCTTCCAGTAAATTAAGTGCTGCTTTCTTTCACCTATGAACGCCCAGGAGACCCTGACCGGCTCCTGCCTTTCCCGCAGCGTGTCCTGGGTCAGCAGCTTCTTTCTTCTCCATCTGTGAGCACGCCTGTCCCAGCCTTTGTTTTCCACTCCTTGCAAAGAGGTACGGTTCTCGCGCGAGCCGCGCATCTGCAGTCTTCAGTCTTGTTACCATAAACTACAACTGGCCTCACCCCAGCTGAGTAAAGAAACAAACTCCCCCAGTTTCCCCCTCAGCGAGTGAGTCTGCAGTTTCTTTTGGGCTATGGCACGGTGCTGAAGCCCAGGGGTTCCTCTTTTGCCGAAGGGTGCAGACTGGTCTCCTTGGCTACTCCAGAACTTCTCAGATCCATACAGGCAGTTAGGGTGCACAGGTTCCCCCTTCCTTCTTCTGGCACGACAGTTTAATACCTTTCTCTCAGCAACATAAGATTCCTGCAGCCAGGTCCTCCAGAGAGGGCCTCTCTCACACTGCCAATAGGATTTGGGGAAAGACTAGGCTGCTGATGGTGGTTCTCATGGGGAGTGATAATCATTGCTCCTCGCCTCTTTCTCGTCCCAGTACTGTGAAGGTGATCTTTTTTTATATCTTTATTCAGAATACTCCTATGCTTTCTCGTCCCAGTAGTTTTTAGGGGAATGGCAGGATAAGTGCAACCCATGATTCCATTAGGCTGTAGATTGTTCTTAGGGTAGTAGAAAGGGGGTCCCTTAACTGGTGGGGATACCACTTCTTAACCTATGAAGTCTGGATACTTCCCCGGAGGCTGCCCTCATCCAAGCTCCTCTCCCCCCGGATCCTTCCTCATACAGCCGCACCCAGGGACAGGATCAGGTAGCGGCTGCTGTCCCCTACCACATGGGGGAAGTCACTGCCGGTAAAACAGTGATGACTCATTCAGATTCATCACAGCTCCAAACCAATGAAGTGGAAAGCGGTCCCTCCTGCAAGCACTTAGTTTGGATTTGCCCACCACAGATACATACACCCTTTCTGTGGCTCTTGTTTGCATAGGGCTGACTAGCTAGAACGTGTCATGTAATTCATGAGTCCATCCATCTTAAGACAGTGGGGATGTTTCTGCTTAATATAAAATAGAGATAGCATCATCCTTGCTGTACTGCCTAATTGGAGACCTTGATGTGTTTTTTGACTTTAGAATCTTTGTTGTAAGATGCACCTACATCATGAGGCTTGGGGGTAAGAATGTACCTACAGTGCCCCACAAAAACCTTATTTCGAATGGATTGTGTCCTCTGAGGTATTCCACATCTTTGACAGTGATTACCACAGCTGTGATGCTTCGGAAAACTTTTTTGGCGTAGGCGTCATGCGTCGATGACATCGACACGCTCCCTCGAGGACCTCCTCCGACGGTTCCGTCACCGGATGTTATATGTAGGACGCACGACGCCCGTAGCCTCAGTTCTGTTTTTTCCGCTAACGTGTTCGCTTCGGAACCTCGGCGCGCCTCTGTTCTGCTGTTGAATCGGTTCTTCTATTGTTGTTTGAGAAATATGTCTTCGTCTTCTGCTACCCCGAAGTCGGGCTTCAAGAAGTGTCGGGACTGCGGTTCTAAGATGTCTCTTACGGACCCGCACAACATCTGCTTCTGGTGCCTCGGCGAGAGCCACGCCACTGATGACTGCGATGAATGCCAGTCTTTGATGTCGAAGGCCTTGCGGGAGCAGAAGAAGAAGCTGTCAGTGGGTAGGGTTTCCAAACCCCGTAAGTCGAAATCCGCTGGACTTTCGACTGACTATTCGAGGGGCGACTCTCCGTGTCGGCATAAGTCCAGGGGGTCTCGTTCTAGGAGTGGGTCCCATCATTCCTCTGCCTCTTTGAGGCATTCACGGAAGCACCATCACCGGTCGCCTTCCTCGTCAGAGGACTCGGCCAGACGGCGGGTGGCTTGTCCCTCGAAACACTCGTCGCCGGCCGAATGGGATGAATTCCGCCGGCAGATGATGGCGATTTTGGAATCGCAGGGCACCGTTCCGTCCGCGCCTTGGAGAGAAGTCGGCAAGGAACACGCTAGAGCCACTGCTCGCACGCCTTCGGGCTCGGGCGGTTGGCGCGATCATCGGGAACTGTCATGGTCCCGATCAGACAAGGATGATTGCCACCGTCGAGACCGTTGGAGCCTGTGAGGCCTTCGAAGAAGGCATTGAAGCCATCGGCGCCATGTTCGTCGAAGGACACGCTCGGGGCTCCGGCCTCGAAGCCGGTATCGAAGTCGTCAGCGCCTCGGTCGACGCCACTTCCATCGGCGCCCTCGACGCCTTTTCAGGAAAATTTGCCAGAGGTGCCCTGGAGAGCTGTGGAAGCTCAGAGAAAGGCACTCGGAGTCTGTGTGGCCTATGTTTGACCCATACTCTATTCCTCCTCCCAGGGTGGACTTGTTCCAACTCTTGGAGTACATTTCAGAGGAGTCTGATGAAGAAGGGGTTGTGCCTCCTGAGGTTCTCGATGACCTGTTGTCTGGTCATAGCCAACTGGAAGACCTTTGTCAATCTTTATATGACGCCAGTGGTCCTGATACCTCCCCGGAAGTTGAGTTTGGCAGGCCTGAGCCTAGTACACATGCTGACTCCTCATACAGGCGCCTCATGTCGAGGGTGATAGAGTATCTGGGGTGGTCTGCTCCACCTGTGGATTTTCTGCAGGATGACCTGATGGATATATTGGACCAAGGTCCACCCACTGACCCGGTGTTGCCTTTTCATATGGCTTTACAAAGAAGGGTGGCAGCGGCTTGGACTGCTCCGGAGAGTCTCCCGTCAGTGAATAAGTAATTGCTGAAAAAATACCGCCCAGCCAGTGGTGACCCCTGCTACTTGTCTGCACACCCTACTCTGGAGATTTTGGTGGTGCAGGCGGCTACGGCCCCAGCAAATCAGGCTGAATACCTTACAATCCCTCCTGATAGGGACGACAAGCGCTTTGATGGTTGGGCGAAGGTATTTTCTTCTGGAGTTATGGCTTTAAAGGCAGCCAACTCCGTTTGTGCCCTTGCAAGATTCACGCACACTCTGTGGAATTGTGTCGTTGGCGGCTGAACATATTCCCGAAGGGGAGGAACGAAAACTGTGATGCGCAGGTTTGCGTGGTTGTGAAAGTCGGGTTTGCTCCTGATGTGCAGTCCCGGCTTCTCAACATGCCCTTTGATGGTGTCCATCTTTTTGACAGCAAGGCTGACGAGAGTCTTGAGAGGTTGCAGACCTCCAAGGCTGCAGCGAAGTCCTTGAGCGCTGCAGTACGTCAGCCTCCGCCTTTTCGTCCTAGGGGACAGCAATGGAGGGGAGGTTCCTTTCGATACTACTCTTCCTTTGGTAGATCGAGGGGAGCTGCCAGTCAAAGGGCCACCGTAGGAGTACCAGAGGTGGAAAGCAAGGTACTCGAGGTGCCAAAGCTGCTCGGGCAGTTGGCTCCTTGCCCTCAGGCACTGCCGCAGCCGCTTCCGCTCAGTCATGAGGCCATGTTCCATGGTTCGCCGGTTGGGGGGAAGGCTGGCGCAGCATCTTGTAGAATGGCATGCTATTACTTCAGATGTGTGGGTTCTGGAAACCATAGTCCACGGCTGCTGTCTTCCTTTCCGGCAGAGGGCTCACGGCAATCCACCAGGGAAGCTCTCTTTGAAGCATCCGGATCCGCTCCTTGCGCAAGAAATCCTGTCCCTGCTGGAGAAAGGTGCCATAGAACTGGTACCTGTAGCGGAGAGGAACAAGGGATGGTATTCCCCATATTTTTTTATCCCGAAAAAAGGAGGATTTGGACCCATCATGGACTTGCGTGGTTTGAACAAGCTCCTCAGGAAGGACAAGTTCAAGATGGTTACTCCTTCTCAAGTCCTCCAGGCCCTTCAACTTCAGGATTGGTTGATGTCTCTCAACCTCAAGGATGCTTACTTTCATGTGCCGATTCATCCCAAGCACAGGAAGTTCCTGAGGTTCGCGGTTGGCGACTCGCATTTTCAGTTTCAGGTCCTGCCATTCGGATTGACCTCACCCCGAGGGTCTTCACCAAGCTGATGGTGGTGGTGGCAGCGCATCTCAGGAAAGGAGGGATTCATGTATACCGCTACCTGGACAATTGGTTGATCAGGGCGCGCTCTCCCGAGCAAGTCCAGGATCATCTGTACGTCACCTGCCACTCCCTTCACAAAGCTGGGATTCTCCCTCAACTTAAAGAAGTCTCATGTGACACCTACCCAGCGGCTCCAGTACATCGGAGCAGTGCTAGACACATCCCTGGGGCAGTGTTCGGCTCCCCACGCAAGGGCTCATCACATTCTGCAGATGGTGGACAAATTTCAACGTGCCCAGAGTCTCAAGGAATTCGAGTTCTTGAGATTGCTCGGTCTCATGGCATCCTGCATTTTACTGGTGCCAGAGGCCAGGCTGCAGATGAGATCCCTGCAGTGAGCACTCAAGATCCAGTGGTCACAGTTCTCTGGCAGGATGTCAGATCCCGTTCAGATTCCACCCTCGGTCGCCCAGGACCTTCTGTGGTGGGCCATCGAAGGAAATCTGTTCAGAGGGGCTTCATTTTGGCAATCGTGGACGGAGATGATGATCGTGACGGAAGCATCCCTCACGGGTTGGGGAGCTCATGCCAACAAGCTGACAGCCAGCGGTCGTTGGTCTCCGTCGGAGTCCAGACTCCACATCAATCTGTTAGAACTGCGGGCTGAAAGGCTGAGATATAAGGAATGGGACCTCCCTGAAGACGTGATGGAGGTGTTGCTTTCGGCCAGAAGGCCCGCAACGAAATCCCTGTGCCGTTGGAAGATGTTCTGTGACTGGTGCAGGGTACAGAATGGGGATCCTTTCCAATGTTCCATTTCTTTGGTTTTGTATTTTTTGCTTTCTTTAGCCCACAAGGGCCTGCATGTGGGTACCATTAAGAGTTACCTGGCGGCACTGTCCATATTTAAGCGCTCGTCTGAGGAATGTTCTTATCTTAAAATTTGATATCTCAGTTTCTAAAAGGGCTAACTAATGTGTTTCCACCGTCGCCTTTCCAGATGCCGTGATGAGATTTGAATTTGGTTTTAAAGTTCCTAATGGGAGCTCCGTTTGAGCCCTAACATTCTTGTCCATTGAGACTGTTGTCCTTTAAGACTGTATTTTTAGTTGCGGTTACTTCCGCTCTCAGAGTGAGTGAGTTGCAGGCACTTTCCGCCAAACCACCCTTCACTGTGTTCGATAAAGACAGGGTTGTCCTTAGGGTTCGTCCTTCTTTTCTTCCGAAGGTTGTGTCGAAATTCCATCTGAGCCAGAAGGTAATTCTTCCGGCATTCTATCCTCCTCCACATCTTGGTAAGGAAGAGGAGAGGCTCCATAGGTTGGACCCTAGGAGAGAGTTTCTATCTCTCACGGATGTCCCGGGGTCAGAGTGGACAATCAGCTCTTTATTGGTTACGCCGGAAGGTGTTTAGGTCAGGCTGTTTCCAAGCAGACCTTGTCTAGATGGATCATTTTGACGATCTCTGAGGCTATCGTTTGGCAGGAAAGGACCCTCCAGTAGGCTTACGGGCTCATTCTACTAGGGGTATGGCTGCCTCCACTGCACTACAGAAGGGTGTTCCGATTTACAATATTTGCGAAGCAGCCACATGTCCATACTTTTGTGAAACATTATTCCCTGGACTCTATCCATGGGTAGGATTTGGCCTTTGACAAGGCAGTCCTCTATTCTGCAATTTGATTGGGCATTCTAAAAAATTCTAAATTCTTTTCCCACCTCCTTACATTGGTACTGCTTTGGAGGTCTGTCAAAGATGTGGAATACATCGGAGGACACAATCCCCTCGAAGAACAAGTTATTTTCTTACCTGGTAACGTTCTTTTGATGGGATGTTCCTCCAACGTATTCCACATCGTACCCTCCCTACCTGCCCCTCTACAGAATTTCTTATGCGATTGCAGCTTCCGTTTCCATAAGGCTTTCTGTAGTAATACTGGCAGGAGATTGGTGCCACACGTTCTGGGGGGAAAAAACTACAACTGAGGCTACGGTCGCCGTGCGTCCTACATATAACATCCGGTGACGTCGACCGTCGGAGGAGGTCCTCGAGGGAGCGAGTCGACGTCATCGATGGAGGACGCCTACGCCGAAAGTTTGCTGAAGCAGCACAGCTGTGGTAATCACTGTCAAAGATGTGGAATACGTTGGAGGAACAACCTATCGAAAGAACATTACCAGGTCTGAAAGTAACTTGTTCTCAAATAAAAGCATAACCTTTTTGTGTAAAGCCTTTGATCTCTGATGGTTTAGAGCTCAAGTAATACTTGAATGATGACCTCATCTGTTCAGTGCAGAAGTGGCTGAGACGATTTCGGGCATTAGAGTTCAGTTGCCAGAGTCTGCGTTTAGTTGCTTTTATAAGGAATAGATGCTATGAAATCTCAAGCAAAATATGCTTATGCTTTTAAAGCTGCAGTGACTAAATAAACCCAGTAGGCATCTGTTGCAGATATACACTAGTTTCAAGCTAAGTTGTGTCACAGATGGTTTTATGAATAAGAAATTCATAATGCAGTTTGTTTTTGACTATGCACCCTCGTGTCACATTTATAACTTTCAAGCAAACGAATAGGCAAGGGGCTTTAAAGATGTTTTGGACTACAATGGCCCATCAGCCCTAGACAGTATAGTCAATAGTGATGGAGCATTTGCGCTGTAGACCAACCTATTTGGAGGGCTATAGGTTGTAGAACCGTGGACTGGAGAATGGTTGTGAAGTGTTGCACAATTTGTGACCTTTTGATTTTGAACCCAAATGCTTTGCAATATTTATTTTTAGAAAATAGTCTCCATTTATTCTACAAAGATAATGCTGAGGTTTTACTTGAGCCCCACACACATACTTGCATGCAACGTTTTCTTGTATTAGGCCACGTTCACACACAGCAGCCTTTGTTTCTTAGCCAAGATCTGCTGTCAATTGTCTCATTGGCCCTGAGGGTTTATTCTCCCACCATGTTGTAATGTTTATAAATACGATGTATTTTTGCAAACCTAGCATGTGAGGCTACAAATGGGTGAAGGTAATAAAATGTTTGCGGGTTGGCTGAATATAGCAGCTACATGTTGTAAGTTTATTCCTATAGAAATAGGAAACCCAGTTTTGTTTCTTTTGGTAATCCCACAATCACTGATAAAGTAACGGTTTGTGTTTGTGCACTTACAGAGGTTTAGTAAGCCCTCTAAGAACCACGGAGTACTCCTGAGAGGGAGCTGGGATATGAGGAGGGACACAGTGCTTGTGGATAGGGTTTGCCTTTTTGCCCATCCAGTGACTGCCCGTGGCATGCTCATACTGTTGGCCATTCCCAACCAATCACAACCTCCTTGGATCTTTTTGAGCTACCTCTGTCCAGCAGCAACATCAAGCTTTGACCTGTTAAGGTCGAGTTAGACAAAAAGGTTTGCATGAAGATGTCACTGTATTACTAGTTTTAGTTCACCAAGTTTCCAGGGTGGATCCTCAGCCAGCCTTTGCTATGGTAGTGCTGCATTCCACAGGAGAAATGATTGCCCATGGTTTTCCTCCCCCAAAAAGCTCCTTTGCATTTGTACGGTTGGACAATGTAAATGCTGGAAGCGAGTTTGAGACAATAGAAAACTTAGAACCCAAATTAAACTATTAGACGTGGTGCACTCCCCACAAAGTTAGCTATTTTAGGTAAAGCGCTCCCTCGACTTTCCCAAACGTCCTTTGCACTGCTACATGAAAAGTGCCTTATTAGGAAATAGATTATGCTTTAACTGTGTATGGATGTCGGTTTGGGAGGGAATACATGTAATGATGCTGAATTCTTCTTCTGTACATAGATTGCAATGATCAGTTTGCCACCTTTGCATTTACACGACATTCGGAGTATAGGCAGCAGGCTTCCAGGTCCGTGCAATCGAGTCTGATTTCTACTCAATCTTACTGTGCTAAGGTTTGTTTTATTGCGTTGTCCCACAAAATGTCAATGACCATATTGATTTCTTTTAATTTGAATCGCGAAATGTGTGGAAACAGGCAATATCGGTAGAAAACTTTAGAAAGCCCCTTGCATATTTTGTAAATTCCCTGCCTATTTTCTCTGTGCCTATGGAAGGTCTTGCTTTGCCTGCAAATCCAAATAGAGCAAATTCCCGCTGATTGTGGCAATGAAGCCAAATTGGCTGAATTGGAGGTAGTGGGGCATCGGTGGCAGCGTTACCACTGCTGCTGAAGTCTAAACCTTCACAATGATGAAAATAAATTAACCAATTCAGTACAGTGTGCTGTATGTAGCTTGTTCTGTTATTTTTACTTTACAGTAATAACAAGTCTTTGAGTTTCTCTAATCTACTCAGATTTCAGTGTGCCCTTCAAAATGTGTCCCCTTTTTTTCCAGCAGAAATCTTAAAATATTTCTGCAGATTTTCACATCTTGCTCTTCAGATTTGGACTGCCTCCACATTGGTCACATTCTCTGGGATTTGGCAGAAATTCAGACAATTCAATATAACAATGCAACAAACAGCAAATTGACCTTTTTATTGATTACTTGCATATTACACTATGCATAAAATGTCAGTGACAATGTAAAACTGAATACTATACGCTCGTAACAGTGCCTGTGTTTCATATACATGTGTTGTGGGTTATAAAATTTGCAAAGTTATTTTCACTTTTCTGATCGTTAGGTCTGTGTGTTAATCCTTGATAATGGCACGATTTGTGTCTCTCTCTTTGGAATGTCATTGCTTACGTTTGTGCAGTTTCATGGGACACATGGAAAATGTTCTTTCTTTTGCGGGTTTGTTTGTAAATGTGGCGGGTCTGTTTGTACATAATTTGTATATATGAAGCAGTATTCTTTGGCATCTTGTATGAACTGTCAATTTTCCTAATGAGCTAAAATCCAAAGATCCTTGTAATGAATTGTAAAGTTTTTATTGATTCATATTGTAGAATACTGAAATGTAATATTGTATCATAATGGCCTTCTGAATTATCAAAAATAAAAACATGGAAGTGTTACTTCAGTTGTATTTCTATTGTAGGTGTGTGTTTATGAAAGCATAAAAGCATTTTTATAGGGGTGGGTGTGTGTGTGTATATATCTGTGTATGTAAAGTATGTGGATTAGAACAATCTGTGGATAAGACACCAATGTGCCACTTGATAAGCACACTATCCTTTTTGAAGATCTCAACTGTATGAAGAAAGCTCTTTTTCAAATAATGTTCCCTCGTTTGTTGTTTTTAAATCTCTCTGTAGCAGTTCAAAGGTATCGTGTAGAACTGCAAAAATAACGATAAACCAGTAACATAATATTTTCAGGGTAACACAATTTCAAGTTGAGCCTTTATTGGTTCATGAAACCTACAAAGAACAAACAGCTCCACTTAATACTGCCAGGTGTGTTTATGCAGTTCATCTTGTGCAAATGTCCTTCAAACCATTAGGCAAGGATCAACATTAGAGCACAAGATATGAAAACAGTTATACAAGATCTGAGGCTTGTTTCAATTGTAGAACAAGGTCAGGCGCGCACTCTAGTTCCCAGTCATTTAATCCTGATGCAAGTAATAACTGGTTTAAATCCCAAAATGTTCAAAAACTAACAGGGTTGAATTCCAGATGCAAGTATTAACAGGGTTAAGTCCCAACAATGATAAAAAAAAAATACGAGGGTTAAATCCCAACTGCTGCAGTTCAAATGCACAATAGTTCTACTCCTCCAACTACTTTCAAGTCTCAAACTCTCTTCAGGGAGGCTGTGTTCCTTTTCAGGTGTTGCTAATTACTTGTTCAATTTCAGTTTCAAGGGATTCTGGTTACTGTAGTGATGGCACAATTGTTTAATTCAGGAGACCAGGAACCAACTCCCCTCCAAACACACAAATCTTGCCCAAAATTGGGGGAGGGGGAAAACTATGACTATGGCACTCCAAAGTTTTTTGTTTCAATTGTAGATTGCCATCCTGACCAAGTCACACTGAAAGTGAGGCCGGAAGAGAAATCTGAGGCATACTTGTGGAGCATATATGCAGCATATCCCATTTAGTTTTTTCCACACTGTATCGTCGCCACTCCAGAAACTACATCTGTTTATTTTTACTACCCAAGATCTCTGGGGTTCAGTCATGTTGGGAAAGTCACAAGTGTTGGTAATAAAGGCAGTTCAGAGCTGTATTTGGTGCCTAAGACCTTATTTTGACATTCACTTGTTTCTGTCAGACTGTGCACTACAAAGCCTTTCATGGGAGCACCACTAAGGTTCTCGCAGTATAAATCCAGAAGCAAAGCCAGTCTTAGCTATTCCCTATTGTTGAATCATCCCCCGCTCCCCTTATACCACTACTGCTTGGTATGCCCCCAGTGGCGTCGCCAGGAATCAAATTTAGGAGGGGCACAGAGGGGGCCAAAGACGAGCGTAGGGGGGGGCACAGACAAATGTAGGGGGAGAACATGGTCACTGCTTGTCTTGGGTGGGGGGGCATAAAAAAAGGGGGGCACAGGGTTTCACAGGGGGGGCCCGGCCCCCCCAGACCTCCCCTCTTAGCGACGCCACTTTATGCCCCTAAATAGGAAGTGTACCAAAGTACCATGGCTTGCTATACGAGATTGTGGCTGCGAACTGTTTGTGATACAGAGTGTGATTTTGGTGACTCTGAGGAGGGGCCAATACATTAAAACCTCCCCAACAGTGCAGAGCACCAAAGTGCAGTCTACTTGCAGGACAGAAAATTCTACGGCCTCTTTGTTAAGCAAATTCTCCTCGTGTTTGAATAGCTATAACGCTACTTTGTTGCCCACCGGTTGAGTTATGTATGCCTTATGCAGTAAAGTAGTAAGCAGCTCCTTTTGGGAGTCCTGACTTCAGCCTACCGACCAATCTCTAGTACGGTAAACAATATGCCAGTAGTTGGTACTCCGGTGGACCCAAAGTTGCCTTATGCTATGGAAATTTGACTCATGCCTGTCTGCAAAGGAACACCTTCAATTCAGGATTTTGTTCAGTCGCGATCAGACTCTCGAACTGTCTCTTTGGAGCCAGAACCTTCATCAGTGTCCAAAGAGATTCATATTGTACAGCCTGCATAGGCAGGCAGCTTGTTAAAGATCCTGCCTTTTGCAGGTAATTTGGATTTATGCAATTCCCAAAAGATTTCAGCAAATTGCTGTCTCTGGTTGCGGAAGTTGGGACTTTTCTGCATTAAAGCCCTGTTTCTTTTGACTCTTCGAGCAACGTGCCGCTATTATTAGGGAACAGCCCTCCAAATATTGATTCTCCTAGGAACAACTTGTCTGAAGACAAAATCCCTTCACATGACATCTTTAATAGTCTGGATTGATATGCATCATGCCTCACATACTGGTTCCACAACTATCTTGTGCTAAACAATTTTTTATCGCATTTGTGCGTTTATATGATATCCAGCATGATGTAAGATGAAACAAAGAATTACTAACTACCATTTATTGAAAACATTTCTATTTGGTAGGTTTTATTATGGGAAAGAAGGATGGTAAAACTAATCAGCAATCTAATGTTAAAATGTTATCAGGACATGGTATTATTCCTTACCTGTTTAGCTTCACAAAGATCTTTGCCCATCTGTGATCACGACTAATCCAATTTCTCAATGTCCAACCCATTTTACAAGATCAGAATGGGCTAAATGTTGACAGCATAACACATGATGATCTATTTCAAGATGGCAGGGACAATTGCGAATTACCTCTTCAGTTCGTAGATTGTCAGCCTCCAATTGAAGAGATTCCTATCAACAAGAAAAAGAAAATAGTTTCTCAAATTGAGAAAGAAAATCAGACTATTAAAAACAAACATCTAATGCATCAATAAACCCCCTATTTGCTCTATTAGAGGAGTTCCTAGCACCTATTGTTGCTAAGAAATGAAATAACGATAGTGATTCGATCGAAAGTGACTAATGTCGCAGAAATTGTTGACAGTTAAGTTTTACCATTTTTATTAAGCAAGGTTCCATACTTCTATTTTTAGATTACCCTCTATTAAACAAAAATATTGAGGAAAATGACAACTCACTATTAGATCTGTCTGTGTATGAAGATTTGAAAATCTCGACTTCCTCTGAATTACACAATCCAGATTACAATCCCATAAAATAACCTGATGTAGCTATGGCTGTTCAAGCTCGTGGCACAATTAATGATGTAGTCCTGATGAAGGCGCTCCAGTGGGAGGGGGCCCTCTGGGTTTAAAACCATTTTTTTTTAAAATATTTAATGTTAATACTGCTTCCAAAAGTAATGTTATTACCTCTGTGGTACTTTAGAATATGTCTTCAAAAAAAATCTGAAATTGTTCTAAACAGAAGTAATATTTTGAATCTGTTATCAGATGTGCCCAATTTAAAAACTTTACACTAATAGGACTTTGACTAATTCAAATCCATCAATCCCCATAGGACTGACATTGTACTAATGCATTTGCGTCCCACGGTTATATACAATATGCTGTTCGCTGAGAACGTTGCAATGTTGTCAACAGGGTATGATCTTTTTGAAGTTCCCCATGCTATTTGTAATGTCTGAGTTTCTACCCTCAGATGTAGGATTAAGGTCCCTGACTGTGTTTGCAAACATGTGTTTGCTGTACTGCCTTGAGGGTGCATGTCGAAAATGCCAACTCTTCAAGAAGATTTTTTAAAGCTTTGGCATACAAAGTCCACACAATAAACAGGCATTCATACTTGGCATGGCCACAGTCTGCCTTATCATCAAAGAATTTCTATTCTGGTCATGGCAATGCATAGGAATTAATCTAGGATTTACTGTCTTGGAATACCAGAGGTTTTGGTCATTTAGCACAGGCCTGAGACACTTCACCTTGCTTCTCAATCTTTGATGTAATTACCTTACAGGAGACCTGGCTCTGTGAGCCTTCATCGATGGATTTCTTTAATATATTTTTACAAACAGCTCACAAGCGTAAGCTTGGACGGCCTTTTGCCGGCTTCTTTGAGGCCCATCATATATCCTTTTTCTTTGATCGCATGAATGTCAATTCTAATTACTTTGTTTAATCAACCAATTGAATATTGTATAAATATCAGCCTTGACAAATACTGTGTCGAAACAAATGTTGTCTGAACCACACCATTGACAATAAATCAAGACTTTTGTTGAACAACTCAAATGATCATGAGAATCGTATTTATTACTGGGAAAAGTGCAGATAACAGGAACCTAACCACTAGTACTAATCATTTAAATTGTGATTGTACATGGTAAAACATGCATCGTTTGCTATTAATAATTATAATGTTGAGAGATGGTCAAATGTAAGGAAGAATTAGAACCTCCTCTGTCTTAATATTGAAGCGAATTCCAAATCGATATTGCTTCTGACTTGACAGAAAGGTTCGCAGTTCTCAACAATGTATTGTATTTTTATATCACAGAACCTAAAAGATATTTCATCAATTTTTCCTATCTTCCTTCTCCTCAAATCAAATCCTGTGTACCACTTTCCTTAAGAAGGTCAAGCCCACCAGAGTACTATGTTAAAAAAAATCTCAAATTGAGCAAAGGGAGAATTGGCTTATTTGGCGACCAAAGATGATGCATTAATTCAAAATTACTCTAGCCAAGATTTATGGCACCACTGATGAGGAGAATGTAGGTATTATCTTTTGGGCTCATTTCTTTACAGATTTTTTTTATTAGGCTTGTTGCATGGTTTTCAACTTTGGCGGCCACAGCTAAAACGCCTACATTATTTGGATCATCATATTTCGGATAGCAAAAGCCTTCTAAGGAAGCATGCTAGAAACTATAAGAAATGATGCAGCCTTCATAATTAGGCGTCTTAAACAGAGACACAAAAATTTGATAAAATCCTATAAGTATTCATTATGGTTAGCAAACTCAAATTTGATGCTCCAGACCATTTTGCTTAAGCAAGACATGGCTTTTTGGAAAATGGTAAATTCCATGGAGCTGGGAGAGGAAACTAAATTAGTTAACCCTATATTGGAAGTCATCTGGACTAACCATTTTGGAGAGTTATATGCCCACCCGACCGGGCATGGGGAACATTAATAAAAACTCTGTCTTCCCACAATTCACAAACTGATTGAGTCATACCCACTGGTACGGACTACCTAGGGCAGGGATGTGAACACTATACTAGACCTGCAGTTGGACCACAGGGGGACGGCGCCTAGATGGCTGACCAAAGCAGCAGGTGCAATAATGAAAGGCATGGATCAACTGGTTCTATGCAATGCATGAGGACACTACACCCTATGTCACGTGAATACACATACTATTCTTCAGTCCATGATATGGCCTCCAGAATAAATGTGATACTTGTGACAGGGCAGCTTGTGAGACGTATACAGCACATCGAGATTCTCCCGCACAAGTACTCTGACCACTCACCCATTAGGTTGGAAATTACACTGGGGAAATAGGACAGGGGCCAGGCGGCATGGAGATTCAAGTCATTGTGTTTAAAGCTGACATTGGGGAATACATACAAACCTATCTCGCACTCATCGACAATGGGGCAACATCAATAGGGATGGTTTGCCATGCATTTAATGCTTATATAAGGGGCATAGCCATGTACACACAACTGGGTGCCCTAAAGACACTTGGGAAAGATAAAGGGCATTGCAAGACTAAGGGCACTCGAAAATGAGTATGTGTTGACCCTTCCAGCACTATTAGCACACATGAAAACAACTTTGTATCTCTTTATTTTGGATGTACGTGAAAATACCAAATTCTTTACTGCAAGGTTGAAACCTCACATGTAAAACACATTTTAGTTATTTTTAATGCCGGGGAGACCGCCCACATCCCCACACTTTATTCAACACCTCTACCCAACCACTGCTTTTTTGGGGGGAAATGTGTTGTTTTCCATGCAATGCAAGGTTTTCTACCTCGCAGTAAAGGGATTAGGGATTCGGTATTCTGTAGTGATACCAAATATTTTGATAGACCTATGGCCTATGGCCACCAGGAAGTAAGGGAGAGCGACCTTGCAGGGTGTTCTCGCACTTGATACGTATGGAAAGGGAACCAGGATGCATACCATTCATATGAGATGAGGTGGGAAACATCTGTCGCGCTGATGGGGAAATTAATGCCATATTCCAAACTTTTCATAGCCAGCTGTATATAGGGCGCAGGCCAATAAAAGGGAGGGGGAAATTGTTGCGTTCTCTTGGATGGAATACCCATGTCCAAACTAACTAGGGCGGCGAGTGCACAGTTCTACACCCCTTTCACAGTGGAGAAAATCATAAAAGCCATAGAGCCACATGTCCATGGAGGTTTCTCAAGGCTAGATCTCATTCTTATTCCTAGTGCACTATACCCATGCGCCTAAGGGGTGGAAATAGGTACGCACATTGTCTGATCATGCAACGGTATCTGTGTCCATCAGTGCTGAATAGGCGTGAGAGACCCAGATGCCCATGGAAAATAAATGACCCGTTACTCAGAGACCCTGTGCTGACTAGTGAGCTGGAGGCTGTCATCTCCAACTACTTTAAGGAGAATGAACATTCTGGCCTCTCACAGGGTATTGTGTGGTCTAGAAGGGGAGGTTTCTCGGACTGAACAGGCACACAAGAGACTGGGGTCTCTCAAGGCACTACGCAAACTGAGGGTGGCACAGAAAAAACTGGAGGCGAATCTTGCCGACAGGACAGCTCAGGCAATGCTAAGAACCAAACCGTTCTACTACGCTAATGGGAACCAAGCCAATCGCCTCCTGGGGCCAGATTACAGAAACTTTGCGCCAAGTCAAGGGCAAAGTTGCACGGTATTAGCACTAGGGCAAGGTTTGCCCTATTTTTGGCACACACTAGAAAACTACTGCACCATGACGAGGGCAGTTTGGCATATTAAAAGTACCAGGGCAAAAATTGCCCTAGTACAAAAAAGATGCATTTCTACTGCATTTTTGCACCAGGGCAAAGTTTGCCCTAGTGCTAATACGGAATGGTATTAGCACCAGGGCAAGCTTTGCCCTGATGCAAAAATGCACCTAAAATGTATCTATTTTGTGCTAGGGCAATTTTTGCCCTGGTGCTTTTAATATGCAAAACTACCCTTGTCATGGTGCAGTAGTTTTCTAGTGTGTGCCACTGTTTTAAAAATAGGGCAAACTTTGCCCTAGTGCTAATATCGTGCAATTTTGCACTTGCACCGGTGCAAAGTTTTTGTAATATGGCCCCAGGTGGCCAAACTGCGTAAGCTCCAAAGCCGGAATTCTGTGTTAGCCCTGCGGGATGAGCAAAGGGGTGTTCAAGCGGGGAGCAATGGACAAACTGGGGATTCTAGATGCTCATTTTAAGGGGAAATGGGCCAAAATGAGACGCTCGCAATTGTGATGGCCGACTTTTTTTTCTTTTTAAGCACCCCCTTTACATCACATATATATATGTGGGAGGGGTATGGGAAATTATAGTAATATGGGGGGGTGTGAGGGGGTCTCCCCCCACAAATCTATGTGGTGTAAAGGGGGTTTCATTTTTTTTTAAAATCTGCTTTTTCGGCCGTCTCAATTGTGTGGTCACATAGATCCTTTTAAGGAGGTATTTAGGGGTGAGTTCCCCCTGGTGGAAGCTCAGGCCCATTACCTGAGAGACACGCTATTGCCCAGTCTATCTGCGGAGGATCAGGAAACCTTGGAGGCGCCTTTCTCGCCCGGGGAAGTGAAATTGGGAATTTAGTCCCTGAAGAATAAGGCACCGTGTTCCGATGTATTATTGGCTCCCTTTTTATAAGCAATTTTGCGAGCTCCTGGTTCCCACCCTGGCAGACCTTTTTAACACATTCTTGACCTCGGGAGGGGTTGCTCAATCCACGGGAGTTTCTACAACTGTCCTGATCCCCAAGCTGGGCAAGGATCTGCTAAGATGTGATTCATATTGCCCCATTGCCTGCACTTATATAGACGCAAAGCTTTTTTCCAAAATTCTGGCTCGTTTGATAGATGGCCTTCCTAGACTCATAAACTGTGACCAGACGGGTTTCATTGCGGGCCGCAGCGCACACGACAAAGTGTGCCGAGTCCTTAGGCTATTGGAAGTGGGGGGACGCTCGGGTATAGATTTGGGCATCATTGTGCTGGACGCCCATAAGGCCTTTGACAGGGTGGACTGGAGCCATCTCTGTGGGGTTTTGGAGCGGTTTGGGGCAGGGTTCACTAGTTGGGTAATGGCGCTCTACCAACACCAATCCACTTGCCTTAGGGTTAATGGGGCTCTGTTGACCAGACTGTCAATCACTAGGGGCATGAGGTAGTGCTGCCCGATATCCCCGTTGATCTTCACCCTGTGTATGGAGCCGTTTGCCAGCCGATTGAGAGCTAATGGGGCGATGGTGGGGAGTCCGGGTGGGGGAGATGGTCCATAAGGTGTTCCTTTACGCAGATGATATCTTGCTCACCCTGAGCAACACCCGCCCCTCCCTAGCTGATGTCCTGCAGGAGTTGGATGCTTTTGGCCCAGTGTCTGGATTCAAGGTAAACTATACTAAATCACATGGGCTGGATGTGTCCTTAAAGCCCCAGGAGAGGTGTGTGTATGGGGCTCTTGCTCCAATACTGTGGGCTTGTGAGTCTATCACCTATCTGAGGGCTCGCATCCCAAACAAAACCTCTGAGGTGTTTCGGGCTAATTGCCCATCGCTATTCCAGGAACTGGCTCAAGGCCTGCTCAGGTCGCCAGGAGATATCTCAGTTTGGTTGCATCACGGCAGTCAAAATGAATTTGATCCCGCGCCTGCTTTATCTATGCTCGGCATTCCCGTTGAGAATCATGACTCGGATCTCTGCACACTCCAGGGAAGGATCTTTAAATGTATCTGGGAGAACAAGTATACCAGACTATCTGGGAGGGTACTGTTGAGGACAGTGGATGTGTATGGCCTGAGGGTCCCAGATGTCCGCTATAACCTAGCCGCGCAACTGTCTCACACTTTTACCTGGGGTGAGCCCAATATGCAACCAAAGTGGAAACTGATTGAGCAAGCCCAGCCGGCAGTAAACCTAATGCAGCTACCCTGTATAGACAAAAGATATTTGCGGCAGGTGTCGGTTTCTAGAAACACCTAAGTGTACACTCTATTACATGGGTAGGGCTCTCCGCAGATGGGGAGTGTCTACAGGGATGGGCCCCCTCACACCAATGTGGGACAACCCGATCGTTCAGCCTGGCCGAGACCGCATGGGCTTTGGGTAATGGGTAGCGGGTGACCTGTCACACATACATCAGCTCTCCAAAGAAAATTGCCCAATGATATTTGAGGAATGTAAATGTGCCTTTACCCAGCCGGAGACAGAGCAGTTCTGTTAGGTGCAGTTGTGGCACTGGGCTTCCCATCCACTCACAAAGAAGGGCTGGCAGACCACTGTCTGCCCTTGAGCTATCATTTCAAGAGGTCTCTCATGGGATTGCGTCTGTAAGGTGTATAAACTATTGGACACGGGACCCGAATGTGCGCTTACTGTACATTGCTAAGTGGGATGATGGGTGGATGAGAGTGTGGGGGAGGATGCCGAAGGCCTCTAGATGTGTTACAGACAGGGAATGTTCCTATACATTTTGTTACAGGTGGTATCTCACTCTGGAAAGGTTGCACCATATTCTCAGTTATTATTCTGCTGCTTTTTGGCAGGGTTGTGATGCTGTTGGCTCTTATTTTCATATGGTATGGTCGTATCCTAAAGTGAGCCTCTTCTGGAAGGAGGTGCTCTGTAAAATAAAGGATATTACAGGCATGTCACTCCCTATGGACCCACGGTGGTAATTTTGGATGACACAGGTGCTGGACGATTTCCCCTCACTGGACCAATGGCCACATTAATTGGTCATTTTCTAATGGCTGCGAAACTGACTATAGCTTGAAACTGAAAATCAATAGATGGGCCGGTGGCCCAGATGTGGTGGGTTAAGGTCTGGGACGTTCAGGTGGCTGGCAAGAACACTGCACTGTGCGAAGGCTGCTGTGCAAAGTATGTCTTTATCTGGACCCCATTCATTGACTTTGCAGAGACTTCTCCTACGATTGTGGCCGGGCCCCCTTGTTGCAACCCTTTGTCATTGTGAAGCTGCTTAACCTTTGGGAGGTGAATGGATCGTCGAGGACTATGGGGGGGTGTGGGTGAAGCTGGGCTTGGTTTCATTCTGTATTTTAAATTGCCTCATATGCTCCTCTGTCGCCAGCACTGTCTGGACTTCACCTGTTATTTTTGTTCTTCCTCTACCCACAGTACGTTGATTTAAAATAAAGGGTTTTGAAAAATTAAAGCCAGAGAGGCGCTGCCGAGAAACAAAGATACTGACCCTGATGGTCTTACTGCAGAATTCTAAAAAGCTTACAGCACTGTCCTAGCCCCATACCTGTTGAATGTGTGGGACGAGTCCCTGAAGAAACTACTGCCAGATATGCTTCAAGAAGCTACTATAATGGGGCTCCTTTTACAGGGTAAGCCTGTCGAAGAAAGTGCTTCGTATAGACTAATATCTCTCATAAATGTAGACAAAAAATGTATGCAAACGTTTTTGCCAACAGACTACTCTCCTTGATGCCATATATTTAACTGGGACCTGGCCATGTTCATTTCAGGTGGGTCAATGGCCCTGAATATACTCAGATTTCATATTTTAATGGATTGCCTTTCTTCTGCATATTCCTCATCTAATAGATATTGCATCCAGCTCTGCTGCCTTGGAAAACGTTCGTCAGGGGGCACAGTGGACCTCGACTCATCGATCTGTCTTAGTCTGCATCTGATCGTAGGCTCCAGGCATGACGTCAGGCCTTGTATATGTACCTCGTCCCTGCACCCCACACCTCGGCTCCTTTTTTTCACGCGCTAACACGCTGCTTGGGAACACAGATCGAGTCTTCGACACAGTCGACGTTTTCGTCAGAACCTTTTGTTCGAATTCTTCGATGCAAGATGTCACTCTGGTTTCGGGCTTCAAGCGGTGTACTGACTGTGGCATCAAGATGTCCATCACTGACCCACACGAATTGTGTCCCTGGTGCCTCGGCACGGATCGGAAGGTTGTCTGTCCGTTGTGTGCCAAAATGTAGTTGAAATCCCTTTCTGATCGAGCTGCTTGATTCGCTCTTGGTCGACCACCCTCTAAATCTCCGGCGCGGATGACGGTTTGGTCCTCAGAGGCCGAAACCGACGGGCACACCCCTTAGAAAAAACATTGGTGGAAGAAAAAAACTCTACTCGAGGAGCCATTTGTCCTCTTCCCAAAAGAAGAGGTGTCACTACCACCATCAGGACTCCGATTTGTCGACGGGAAAAGGTAAGCTGTCAGTGGGGCCTACCACCTGCCAAGAGTGGGAGGATTTTAAGACCTCTATGGTCGCTATGTTTAAACAGCATGCTGCAGTCGGCGCAGTTACCCCCCACCCCAACACAGCAGGCCTTTGAGCCAAGAGCAGTGCTATGCATTTCCGACCCTTCTTGTGTTCAGGTGCCGATGCCATCGGCATCCATAAACCCTTTGACACCGAAGGAGGTTCAATGGCACTAAAGTTTGGATCAACCACGGGCATCCAAGGATGTCGACGCTATGATGTCTTGACACCAAATGACGGCGATGGGCCCCCTATTGTCACAGAAAGACAAACCATCCACAAAGACGTTTGTCGATGAGCCTTTTACCCCACATTCCTGGCCCGAATCTTTCGACACCATGTCTGGTATATTCGCCACTGATGACACGGAGGATGAATGGGAGGTCAACCCCATTTACATGAGATCGGGGGAGGGTCGATTGTTTTTTTTTTTTTTTCGAGTACCTCAATCAGCTATTACAGCTGGCTCAAGGCCTCCGTGAAGACAGTGGTCTAGATGCCTCTCCAGACCTGGAATTTCTACAGACCCAACCCTCTTCTCATAATTTATCGACGTTCAGGTAGAAAGGGTAATTGACACCTTGGGCTTGCAGTCTTCAGCAGCACCAGTGCAGAGGAACAACCTGACCGATATCTTGGAAGAAAGTCTGGCAATGGAGTGCAATATGCCTCTAAATCCTGCCATTAGTGACCCACTAACTGCTCTGCGGCAGCATCCATGTTCTATTCCCCCAGTAGGCTCCACCATTTCCGTGAAGTATAGGGCGGCTAGAGGAGACCCTTCATACCTCTCCTCTCGCCCATCTCTGGAGGGGCTTGTTATGCAGCCTGCTACAGTTTCTTCCAGACCAGCTTTTTCAACTTCGACTTTATCTCCCGACAGGGAAGCTAAAAAGGTTCATGCTTTGGCCAAAAAGGCGTTTACTTCGGGCAGTATGGACCACAAGGCTACCAATGTGGCAGATAGCTTTGCCAAGTACTCTTTTGATCTTTGGACAGCAGTGGAGAATGCTGTTCAGAACACCCCTGAGGAGGAAATGCACAAGAGCTTGCTACAGCTGGTGGAGGATGGGAAAGAGGTGGCCAGACAGTCGCTGCAAACGGGCCTGGACATCGCCATCTGTGTGGGCCGCTCGGAGGAGGCAGGCCTTCTTGAAAACCTCCTGGCTTTTCTCCTATTGTCCAGGTTAAATTGCTGGACATGCCCTTCGAGGGCGATATCCTGTTCTGCCAAAAGACTGATGATGCCCTAGAGAAATGTATGCAATCCAAAATCGCTGCTAAATCTTTAGGACTAGCTGCGCAGTCTGCCAAACCTGCCTTTCTGCTTCGCCTCTAGGACAAGGGGCTACAGGCGGTATGCTCCTTATGGCACGAGTGCGTAGCTTCCACTGGCCAGGCAAGGGCAGAAGCATTTCTCGAGCTCCGAAAGGGGCAGGATGGGGCCTCTAAAGGCCAATAAGCAGCATCAGCGGCAGGGGCGTTGCAGCCTCCTAAGCCACTTTGATTTCCCTTCCCACAACGTACCGGTTGGTGGACAGTTGGCAGAGCATTAGCTCCAGTGGCAGGGAATTACTTCCGATGCCTGGGCTCTTCAGCTCATTCAGTGGGTTTGTCTACCATTTTTTTAAGAAAACATCCGGACAGACGCCCTCCACCTCCAATCCAACCGGGTCTGGAGCTCCAGAAAGAACTGCGAGCCCTGATGTTGAAGGGTGCAGTGGAAGAGGTACCTCTCGAGCAGAGGGCATCAGGTTGGTATTCCCTGTATTTCCTGGTACCCAAAAAGGGAGATTGTCTGTGTCGCATTTGGGACCTCTGGGCCTTGAACAAGTTGCTGAGGAAAGACAAATTCAGGATGGTGACTTTGAGAGAAATTCCCCACGCTCTGAAACCACAGGACTGGCTGATGTCAATAGATTTACAGGACTCTTATTTCATTGTGTCGATCCATCGAAAGCACAGGAAGTTCCCAAGGTTCACCATAGGGCACAATCAGTTCAAGGTGCTTCCGTTTGGTCTGACCTCTGCCCCAAGGGTTTTCACCAAGGTCATGGCGGTAGTCGTGGCTTGCTTCAAGAGATCTGGGGTCCACGTATTTCCATACTGGGGTGACTGACTGATCTGAGGGAAGTCCCCTGTGCAGGTCTTCCCCTCCCATCTACAGGGCACCTGCTTGCTGCTGCACAAGCTGGGCTTCTCCCTGAACTTAAAGAAGTCCCAAATGGCACCAGTCCAAAAGCTTCAGTTCATCTGGGCAGTCCTAGACACACGCGTTGGGAAGGACTTCCCTCCCGAAGAGAGAGTCCTCAGCTTGATGCAAATGGTCGACTTGTTCCGTAAACATGCCAAACTACCAATGGCTTCCTTCCTCTGCATCTTGGGTCTCCTAGTCGCCTGCATATTTCTAGTGCCATAGGCCAAACTGCGCATGAGAACCCTGCAGTGGTGCCCGAGTGGTCGTAGCACCTCAGTGCTCTTTCGATCTCCTCGCAATGTCCGCATCGGTGGTCAATGACCTGCCCTGGTGGGCGTATTGCAGCAGTCTCATGGCAGGGTGAACCCTTCTGGCTTTCTTGGCCTCAGACCCGAGTGGTCAGAGATGCATCCCTGACCACTCGGGTCTGAGGCCAAGAAAGCCAGAAGGCTGGTGGCGCTCACTGCAAGGATTTGCAGGTGAGTGGTCTTTGGTCAGCAACAGAAGCCAGGTGGCACATCAACAGGCTTGCAGTTGTCAGTCATCAGGCTAGCACTGAAAGCGTTGGCTCAGTAGCTGCAGGGGAAGCATGTCTTCATTCTGACCGACAACACAGTGGCAATGAACTATCCGAACAAGCAAGGTGCTGTGCACTCCCGCCCCTTCTGCACAGGGGTTATGATGCTATGGTTCTGGTTACATGAGAACCGGAAATCCCTGTTGCTGGTATTTGTTGCACAGCGACATGGTCATCCCTTCATAGCTTTGCTAAGCACTATAGTCTAGATGTGGCTATTACAGCTGATGCGTGTTTTGGCAGGGCAGGGCTGCAGAACTTCTTAGTCTACCTTTATGCCCGCCACCTTCATCAACAGCTTTGGGAGTCTATCAGATGAGGAATATGCGGGAGAAAGGTAATCCATTGAAAGAGACATTACTTACCATAATGTTCTTTCTATGGATTCTTCTCCCGCAGATTCCTCATCTACCCTTCCATCCATCTCCGCTCAAAGTCGGTGGTTGGTGCGCATCTCCTCTTTAACGATGACTTGGTGATGGTCCTCAGTAACTGTTTTCTGTCCTTCCAGCCACATGTTTAGAAAAAAAGGGGTCTTTCTGACGCTACTTTGTTATTGTCTATTGCAAATTATTCCTCCTTCAGAGGTTTATGGTTATTTAATTTTTGTGGGCTTATTAGCCCGTTGTTATCTCTGTTTTCTTATGCAGCGAGATGTGCCTGGAGAAAAAAGGGGGAAACCGAGTGGGGCGTAGTGACAAGGTAGATATACAATGCCTGACGTCCCGTCCGGAGCCAACAATCGGATGCCGAGCAAGACAGATTGACGATATCGGCCAAATCGAGGTCCATTACGCCCCCTGTCGAAAATGTTCTGAAGCAGAAGAGCTGGATGGAATATCCATCAGATTAGGAATCGGCGGGAGGAGAATCCATAGAAAGAATATTACGATAAGGAATTTCTCTGTCTCGCATCGCCTCGGAAGTAGTGGCAATGGCAGTCTCCATGGATGCTCAAAAATCCTTTGACCTGGTATCATGGAAATTTATTTTCCTAATGCTACTAAGAAGCAGCTCTGGTACCCAGCTCATAGAATTTGAACAAGTGCTGTATGCAAACCCCACAGCCCGGATGCTAGTAAATGGGACACTACATGAACCCTTCACACCGGGGAGGAGGATTAGGCAGGGTTGCCATCTTTCCCCCTTTGCTTTTTGATATAACCATTTAGCCTATTGCCAATAAGAGCGCAAAATGCAAGCCGGAGATTGGCATAACTAGCTCCCCTGAAATGGTCAGACATACTTCTTTACATAAGAAATTCTCAGGATAACCTTGATAGTTATGGATGATATCACGCATTTTGGGGAATTCTCTGGTTTCACAGTTAATTACACTTAGTCGGTAATGTTTCCCCTCACGCCGAACACAGCTAAACCCCGGAGTCTGTGCCTATTAAAATGGGTGCAGGACAGCATCAAATATTTGGGAGTCATGATCTCCAGACACAAAGAACTTGTACTCGGGGCATTATTATGGTACATACATGGGACAGCTGGAGACAAACGGAATAAATGAAAACACATACCGCAATTATTGACAAGTAGACTAGCAATGATCAAGATGATGATTCTGCACAAATTGTTATATTTGTTTATAAACATACTGTTGGGGTGGTCAGGAAAGGTCCCAATGAGAAAGAAGGGTTCACGTTGCACGGGCCATATTGGTGACTGGGGGAGCGGCAAAGTTGCATTTTTACATGTATCTAGCGTAGTTAAAGAGAATGTGAACTGGATGGACCCCAGAAGGCCCATAAGACTGGGTGTCTCCAAACAGCCCTTTAAGATTAGTAGCCGCACCCTCGAGATAGATGGGGATGCAGATTCGTACTGTCGCAACAAATAATAATGGCAACTCAATAGTTTGGCAAAGGGAGTCTGTTTTAATGACAAGTACAGAAAACGGGGAGTTCAAAGAACATCAGCAACCGATCGATCTTCCTTCCCGCTTAAACACCGCTTAATTTCAGAAAAACTACAACATTTATACCAAAAACTCATCATCATTGACGTGTAATCTCAAAAACCTTACATTCAACTTGATTGGTTATAGGAAGGTAACTTTAATATAGGTACTATATCTGTATATGGTAACGAGGAGAGGGGATTGGATAATACGGTCAGGTGGGGCAACTAAGCCCTTCCTTCGAATTAGCTACTGTAAACTTCACAAAAAGTACAACGTCCCATTGGCTCTGCTCCCTATAAGGACCCTAGATTACATGGTCCACTATGATTGGGTTGGCATTGATCCCACACATTCTTTTCCACTTGCGCTTAGCAGCATTCAGAATAATTAGCCAGGTGCAGGGAGTAAGCCTGCATCCCAGCTTCCCCTCAATTTATGGTACACCCATTCATCACCTCAGTGGCCGTGTGTCAATTAGTGCTTTGTAGTTTGGCCTTAAGGCTGCTTCTTGGTCTGAGAAAATTTAAGGAGTGATGGAACGACAAAGCTCCATGCTTAGGTGTGAAAGTCTCCTCTCTTTCTGCCGCCTTGCCACGTGACTAGGACACCGTGAAATCGGCCTCTTCATGCAATTTTGTGTATTTGAGTTAGTCATGTCAGTCGTATACCATCTACGGCTTATCTCGACCTTGTTGAACAGAAGACTGTTATTCTTCTCTTTTAACTGTGGGCATTGCTAGCCTGATCCAACTTTGGCCTCTTTGCAGGGTTATCTTCAGCAGGGTTTCTCTCCGTCTTTCCGTCTTGATTTGTGGCTGCAGCCCTCTCCTCTTGAGGCCTTTAGAAACCTCTATTCAATTCCGCTCATGTGCGCAATGGATTTTCGCTCATCTAAAGGTGATTTTGAGGTAGATGGGTATAGTTGGCGCTTGCCGCAATCTATTTTACTATTAAAGCATAAGCAAGCTGAACAATTTCTTTGCTTCTTGCGGTTTCTTGCGCATGTACACGTTTAAACTGGCTTAATGTCTTCATCGTGCATATGGCATACGTTTTTTCATCTTGAAATCAACTGTTTCACCTTAGGCCCAAGATTTCACTTATCCATGGCATTTTGTCTCTTTATCAGCATTCTTAGGTCATTATATTATAAATGTGCGTCCCTTCGATTTCTCATGACTTCACCAGTCGTCATCTCTTAGTATCTTCTTGGCTTCTTCGGGTATTCCATTCTCACAACCATCCCTTTGTTGTGTCTGTAGGTATGGATTTCTCAGTGGGTACCTTGCTGTCCAGGTTTTCTTGGGTGCTGGTACTTCAATAGGTGCTGCTCTTCTGATAGGCACTGGGCAGAGCCCAACTGTGGCTCTCTGCTGGTTTAAACCCTCTCTTCAGAATGGCTGCATCTCAGGCTGTCAAGAAGCCTTCCCTGTTCAGGGACTGCACGAGGTGCAAGAAGAAGTTAGTTTACATGAAGGACACGCATGAACATTGCATTTATTGTTTGTACCCACATGACATTCAAAAATGCGATATTTGTAAATCTTTTTCCAACAAGACCCTTCAGGACAGGCACAGAAGACTTCTTTTACACCTGGAAGCCAGGGATCAATCTTCGGGCGAAGTCTCTCAGAACAGCTCCTGACCACTCCAGCATTCCATCTGAGAGGCAAACTTCAAAGAGAAGGTCCTCTTCAGTGGAAAGGAGTTCCTCTCCCATTGCCAAAAGCAAGAGGAAGCTGGAGTTAATATCCTTTATGCCTCCACTGGACTCCTCGAGCCAGAAGAAGTCACATTCATCAGCAAAACCTACCTCCAGAGGTAAGGAGGAGTTTGCAAAAAATCAGGGGGGGAGGGTAGTGTCGTCGACGGGGAAGCCGTCCATGAGCGAAGATAAAGGTAAAGGCCCATCATCGGCCATACCGTCGGCGAAACAATCATCGACGACGATTACACATGAAACATCGTCTACAGCAAGATCGTCATCGGATTTATCATCAACAAAGCACTTGTCGACGAAGAAAAATCACCATTCGTCCACGAGGCATTCGTCCATGACGCGCTCGGCCATGGAGCACTTGTCGACGGGCAAACCACATTCGTCGACGAAACACTCGTCGATGGGATCCAAACCACATTCGTCGACCGAACTACTGTCGGCGGGACGCTCGTCGACAAAGGTACCATCGATCACAACACCGTCTGCGACACCAAGTTCCTGCAGCTATGGATGAATTGGAGTCTGAGACGTCTTCGGCTCATGACAGGATGACAACTGTCATTGAGGACAATTTCTTGAGGGTGCTGAAGCTGCTGAACGAGTGGTACCACAAGTTTCGCCTTTGGGAGACATGGCAGAGCTCCCTGATTTGATTCTCCAGGAAGAATTTTCAGATGCCGAAGTGGTGGAAGAGCAACCTTGTCCCTCCCCTAAGCAACACAGTCCCCCTTGGCAGCCGTCCATGGAAGAGGCAGACTATCCTCATGACCCGATACTGATATCTGTACAGAGGATCGTGGAGGAGTTTTACAGGCGTCAAAGGGGAAAAACATACCGACTGATCCCATAGAAACGGAAACCCATCGGAGAGACACATCAATTCCAGGCACGTCGGGAAGTTCACCTCACAGGAGTAGACCTCGGAAGAGAACGAGATCACCTGAGCCTGCTCGAAGGACTAGGAGCAGGACTCGCAGTGCTTCGCTGACAAGAGTCCCATCACCAAAATCATCGCATAGACCTCGATCTCCGGATAGGGATCCAACAATGGTGCCGTCCTCCCTTTCGGTCTGATTGGCAGGAGGATCCTTTTAGATAATTCTCTGATCCAGAAGAAGGCGGAATTATACAGGACCCTGACGCAACCAGTGAGTGGGATGACTACATAGTCGACAAACCCAGCAAGAGAGATTCACCAGGCGATGCCTCACCGCCTGATGATCTGGTTTCTTTCCACACCATAATAGGCAAGGCTGCAGAATTGTTAAAAATTCAGGTTACATCAGAGGAAAGGAAATCGGTGCTTTATGAGCACAGGGACAAACGCAGGAGAACGGTGACCACCATCCCTCTCCTCGACACCATCTGGTAGTCCGGATCCAAGATCCTATCTACGGCCTTGTATACTCCGGCTCTGATGTCCAGACCAGAGAAAAAATATAAAGCACTCAAGTCTGCATCGCTTTGTTTGAGAGGTCATACAAAGCCGGACTCTGTTATCACAGTTGCAGCAAGGAAGAAGTTTGCCAATCCCGCTTTGCCTCTGTCGACACCACCAGACAAGGACGGGCGTAAGCTAGAAGCCATGGGCAGGAAGGTGTCGGCTTCGGCGTCGCTTACCATCAGAGCGGGTAATGCGCTGGCCATGACCGCGAGGTTTGATCGTGAGCTTTGGCTCTGCATGTCCAAATTGGCTAAACAGTTACCACCAGAGCTCCAGGAAGAGGCTAGATCGATAATCGCTGATGGTGAAGCAACATCGGATCATATGATCGACGCAGCGGTTGATGAGGCCGAATCAGGCTTCAGACAGATGGCACAGGGCACAGTACTCAGAAGGCAGGCCTGGATGAAGGCTACTAATTTCAGGCCTGAAGTCCAAGCGCAGATATTAGACATGCCTTTGATGGACAAGAACTCTTCGGAAAGAAAATAGACGACCACCTGAAGGGAATCAAATCGGACACGGACACAGCCTGAGCCATCAGTTCTTTGAAGGATAAGGACCGTCGATCCTTTCGTCCCTATAGAGGCTCATCTTCCAAATACAGAGGATACGGTTGCTCCTCTTATGGCCAGAAAGCACAAGGTGGCACATACCAAGAAAATAAGTATCAGTCCTCCAACAGATACACCCATAGAGGTAGGCGTGGCTCTGCCCAGGGGAAGTCACAAAGCATGCAAAACTGACTATCTGATTCTTTACCCTCAACGCCACACCCCGGTGGGGAGAAGGGTAAGCCAGTTCTTCGAGCGCTGGCAGTCAATTACATTGGACAAATGGGTGTTGCAAGTGATCCGAAAGGGTCACACCTTAGAATTTCTAGACCAACCTCCTTCCCTGCCTCCAACTTCACGCAGGTTGCATATGTTAAGGCAGGTTATGTCGGAAGTGCAAAAACTACTCCAGAAAGCAGCGGTAGAATCGGTGCTGTACTCCCAGAGGGGAAAGGGTTTCTATTCCCGCTTCTTCCTCATCAAAAGGAAAAACGGTCAATGGGGACCCCTCTTGGACCTGAGGGCACAGAACAAATATATCAAACGCATAACACTCAAGATGGTGGCATTACAAGGGATGCTGCCTTGGTTAAATGAGCACGACTTCTTGGCCACTTTAGACTTGGAGGACGCATACTTCCATGTACCGATCCATCCAGCCCACAGACAGTTTCTCGGGTTCACGGTGGGAGAGCTTCATTTTCAGTTCCGAGTGCTCCCATTTGGGCTAAAATCGGCACCCAGAGTTTTCACAAAATGCTTGGCACCAGTAGTTGCAAGACTCAGGAGGACAGAAACGGAAGTCTATCCATACTTGGATGACTGGTTGATAAAAGCATGCTCCGCCGCAAGGGCTTGCTCAGCAGTGTCGAGGACTATCAAACTCCTAGAAGAGTTAGGTTTCTCCATAAACAACACAAAGTCCTGCCCGGTTCCCAGCAAGACAGCTCTCTTCCTGGGAGCCGAGTTCGATACCAGCATTCCCAGGGTGAGACCATAGGCAGAAAGGGTAGCAGAGATTCTACGCTCAACAGCGGGCTTCCTGGAGAGAGAGACAACATCTGTGCGCTCTTACAAATCCCTTCTGGGCATGATGTCCTCGTGCATTTTCCTCATACCAAATTACAGGCTTCGCATGAGACCGGTTCAGGAGGCCCTGGACCACCAATGGAAACAAGCTCTCGGCTGCTGGAAGGACATCGGCCGCATCCCATCGACGTTACACAAGGCTCTTCGTTGGTGGAATGTTCCGAGAAATCTTCTACAGGAGATGCCATTTCAAGTACCGACATCGACCCTTCTGCTGAGGATGGATGCGTCTTTAACAGGCTCGGGTGCTCACCTTGCGGACCTCCAAACCATGGGCACTTGGTCGGCACAAGAATCCCAGCTACACATAAATGCGTTAGAGCTCAGGGCCATAAGGTGGGTGCTGAAAGCTTTCCTGTCTGTGGTAGCTGGACAGGTACTTACAGTCCAGACAGACGACACGACCTTCATGCACTACACAAACAAGCAGGGAGGCACGAGGTCAGAGATCCTGTCACAAGAAGCCCAACAGTTATGGGCATGGGCCTTGCACCACGGAGTGCAGATCAAGGCAGAGCATCTTCCAGGAGTGGACAATGTCCTAGTGGACAGACTAAGCAGAGAATACATGTCGTCCCATGAGTGGGAGCTGGACGAAAAGGAAACCCAACAGATTTTTGCCTTATGGGGCCATCCGTAAATCAACCTTTTTGCCACCAGGGACAACAAGTGCAGAAGGTTTGCCTCGAGGTACCCGGAGTATCAATCACTCGGAGATGCTTTCTCCGTGAATTGGACGGGGAAGTTCCTCTATGCCTTCCCCCCCATTCCCCTCATGGCGAGAGATTGGGCGCGGCAAGTCTGGTACTCAACTCTGAAGCATCTACCCACTTGGCCCCCGATTCACCTCAAGGCGCATCAATATCTGTTGACACAACAGAACCACAAGGTCCTCCACCACGACCCGAGGAGCCTATCTCTCAAGGCATGGTTCCTGAGCAGTGCAAACTGATGAACCTTAAACTACCATCAGAATGTTGGGATATCATCAGGGCCGCATGAGCCCCGTCGACACAAGTTACCTACACCAAGAAGTGGACTCGATTTTCCAAGTGGTGCGAGAGATCGGCCATCGATCCTCTCTCGGTCTCAGTTGATCAAGTTCTACCCTACTTATTGTACTTAGCTATGACAGAGCTTTCATTGTCCTCCATCAAAGTCCATCTGTCAGCCATTGCGGCATACACAACAACTCCAGAGGTGCAATCCTTGCTCTCTTTACCGGCGGTTAAAGTCTTCCTGAAAGGGCTGATGCGTACTTATCCTCCTACGCCCACGCCAGTCCCGAAATGGAGCCTCAACACCGTCTTGACAGCCCTCATAGAACCTTCCTTCGAACCGATACAAAGATGCGAAGTGAAGTTCTTGTCCTGGAAAACAGCCTTTCTGATAGCCATCCCATCAGCCAGAAGGATCAGTGAGTTACAAGCTTTGTCGTCTGAACCTCTGCTTACTTTGTTCCAGAAGGACCGCGTTATCTTAAGGCCACATCAGAAGTTCCTTTCCAAGGTGCTTTCGGACATGACACTCACTGAGCGCATTGTTTTACCAACCTTTTTCCAGAGTCACGCTTCTGAAGCTGAAAGAACATTACATTCTCTAGACGTTGCTAGAGTATTGAAGTTTTACTTGCAGAGAACCAAGGAGTTCCGATCCTCAAACCGACTGTTCATTGCTTTCTCTGGCCATATCAAGGGACAGCATATCTCTAAACAAAGTCTGGCATGCTGGGTGTCGTCTTGCATCACCCACTGCCATCAGATGAAAGGCGACCCTCTAACTAGACCCCCATCTGCGCACTCCACCAGTGGAAGAGCGGCGTCAACAGCATTCCACGCGGGGGTGGCCTTGAAGGACATATGCAGAGCTGCCACGTGGAGCACTCTGCACACGTTCGCTAAACAATGCCTGGCTGAAGATACCAACAAAGAAACTGCAGTTGGACAGGCAGTGCTCTGCCATCTCTTTGCATAAGGTAGGACCAGCCTCCCTTTCCCGGAGTATTTAACCGTTGTGTTGCTGCATGGTAAAGGTTTGATCAGAAATATGTTTTAACTGCTTGGTATTCTATTCAAGCATCTGAATCTATGAAAGATCCAATGCTGGAAAAGTCTTAGTTACTTACCTGTAACTGTATTTATCTAGCATTGGTATCTTTCATAGATTCACACGTGCCCACCCACCTCCCCTGAGAGGCTGCTCCTACGCTCAGCATCCCTCATACTGTAGTCTCTTCGGTTCAAAATCTGAAGATGGCTGCCTGGGGTGGAGCTTAAGCCCTGCTACCTCATTGGTTGGGGTCATAAAGGACCAAAGTGAGGTGCAGGGACTACACAATAGAGTGGCTCATAGGCCATAACGGACTATGTACATGCATTTCTATGTAGCAGTGTGTGTATATTAAAACATTTTAATAATAATTTTTTATCACCGAGGATTCCCGGTCTGATGGGGAATATTCAAGCATGTGAATCTATGAAAGATACCAATGCTGGAGAAATACAGTTACAGGTAAGTAACTAAGACTTCTCCATACGTCACATATTTTGGTGCAAAAGTTCCTGCCATTTCGAAGGGGGTGGCTGGGGTGCGGCTGATACTTGACACTTCCTCTTCACTCCCCCTTCTGGGCGATTCATCGCCCACTCGTACTTCTTTCTCTGTATCTCCTTTTCTGTCATCCTCTGGATCTAGACATCTAGGTCTGCAGAACTGTTCCTTTGGAGTCCATATCTTTATCACTCCCTTTAAACATCCAGCTGTTCTTACGTGCTCATCTTTGCTCCATGTCATAAGTTGACATTCTCCACTTAGATTGGAATAGATCCATTTTCCCACATATTTTCTATGTTTCTTCGGATACCGACACTTTGTTCCTTCTGGTGCATAAATGCTGGCCTTCACAAAGTCTCTTATTGCTTCATGAGTCAGGTCCTTAGGTGTCCATCCTGACTCGACGTCAATCATGATTTTCATTCCTATGGCCTTTTTTGCAGTTTTCTGGCATTGAGAGATTACTTTGATAACACAGAATCCAAGCCATATAATCACCAACAGGGCTCCTAGGATCTTGAATGCATGTGCCATCCATTGAGAAACCAATGAAAACAATGATCCAAACCAACTGTCATCATCAACTTCGTTGGCTTCACCAATCATCCGATTCTGTAGTTTTGTCAGCATACCTATTGCTTCTGTTAAGGTTCCATTTTCGTCAGCGTTAGATGGTATAAATGTGCATTTGGCAGAGAAGTAACTCCCTCTCTTCATTCAGCTCATCAGTTCCACAGATCTCTTCTTCCTCATGTCAGCATCTGCTTTCGGGGAACTGTCGATATTCAGGTCACCCTTTGGGATTAGCAACGCTGGAACATGGACATTTTCTTTAGGCAGTCTGATGTAGGCTTTTGATCCACAAGCCCAATAATGATCCATGATCACTGCAGTACCATGTGCCATTCCTGTGGTATCGAAGATTCGTCCACAGTTCTGATTTTCTCCCATTTTTCTTGTACCATTGTTTCTGAAGCACAGTTTGGCATTCTCCAATGGCATTATTTGTAGAGGTCCTCCTCTGTCTTCGACCCATGTTCGCAGTTTTGCCAGTCTCGTCAAAATGGTTTGCATACCCTCTGCACATTTGCAACGGTTTCCTTCTAGTGTCCAATGATCATCCGTGCTCTGCAAATCACTACTCCCTTCTCCCATCCGTATGGTGAAAGCACTGTTCCCCGGATTTGCATCTGACCTCTGTTTTTCCATCTTCATGCTTTTTCTGGAGATTTCCCTTCGACGTTCAGTTTTTTTTGTTCCTCTTCTGATTTCTGCCCCTTTTACTCCAGGCTTTTTCGTATCTTATCACAATGTTCTTTGTTTTGCCATTGTTTCTTGTCTTTATGTCTTGTACATAATCATCTTCATTTGGATCAGTCGCTTCAGTTGCCCATTTGAGTGAAGCGTCACTACCCATGAACTGACCTCTGGTCTTGCACATCGCTATGTGTGACAGTGTGCTGTCTGCATATCTAATTCAACAGCTACGAAGATTTTTTACTTCCCCATACTGTAAGGTAGGAGTGCTCACACAAAACATTCTTCCTCTGAGGTTCGTCTTCCAACTTCCTTCATGTATTGGTACCATATATTGTTTCCCAAGTGTGCTGTGCTGTCCAAGTAATCGTTCAATTCATTATTATCTTCCTGTATGCTCCTTCTAATTCTTAAGGTCTCCATGTAGTTTGCTATAACCACCTCCTTAAACACATATGTATAGCTTCTTCTTGCTGGAGGATTCTCAGGTACCTTCATCAATGATCCAGGCATTTTCGTTGGTAGTACTTGGGTAGGAGAAAGTCAGATAAGTCTTTCTTTATCCTTCTGGCTCTGTTTATAAACGTCCATATTGACTCTATCATTTCTGCACGTGATTGTCTTGTAGGCCTTGTGCTTGTCCCTTTCATCACTGGATCAGGCATGCTAATCGGTGCTATCTCTGCTTGTTCCTTCTCGAGAGTCTTTTGACTACCTAAATGTTCCGTTTTCTCCATTTGTCTCTCAACTTCCCTTAATGTGGAACTTTTCATTGTTGTTTGTCCAAGCTTCTCCCCTTCTCTGGAATGTGATTCTGAAGTTGTTGACACTAGACCAGGTGTGTATGTTCTCGTTATTTGTGTATGTTTATCTTCCCCCAACCCCTCCTCGGGTTCACCTTGCCGACCCTATCTCCGGCATTGCAATTCTTTTGTTACCCCAAGTTTCGTTTGTGTGTCATTATTTATCACATCCATCTCAATTTCAGCCATTCTTTCTAGGAACTGCAATGACTATGTAAGGTCTGGGTACCTTGGTAGGTTGCATGCGTACATCATTAGGTGGGTGCATGGGAACCTGAATGCTCTGTGCACCAATAAAAAATGCAGTTCTAATTGTCACAGACAGTAATATGATAATGAATACTATGCATATGTAAGCAATACATCTGTAAGTAAGTTTGCAGCATTTGTTCCTTTGACAATATGAACGTCTCACCTCATGAGGGAGAACAACGCTACTGTTCTGGTTTCCCATCTAGATCATTTAAGGAAGCAAAACTAACTTTTAATACATTATACACATTTGCCAATTTTATCTGGATTTTGCTGTCTCTGGTTGCAGGTTGCAGATGCTCCCTGCTTATCCTTTTTGTCTGAATAATAGGCTGTCTCTTGTCTCTGGAAACAGTTCCTTCTCTAAAAACGAGAGTTCCAAATGAGGCAATAAGTTCAGCAAGTCTTTTAATTCATGTGTTCAAAATAGACCTATTCCCAGTCAATGTCTCTTATTAGTTTTTCTCCGGATAACATGTCGTTCCTTGTCAGCACAAACAAAACAAAGTCCTTTGCAACACCTTCACGATATGTCCCTCCAAGGAAAGTTTTGCGATCTTCTCTGGTGATTCTGCTGTTGATTATAAAGTTCGACCTGCATTATAATACCATGCAGGAGCATGCTCATCTGCTTAGAGTTCACTGGGTCTCTAATGAATGTGAGGACATCAAGACTGGCATGTCTCCCCATCAGTTCTGGAAAGTCTTCAATTAATCGAAAAAATAAGTTGCTCGCTAGTCTATTTCCTCGTGACAGGGACATTTGTCTTGTCCTCGCTGTATTCCAGAAGCAAAAGGAACTGCTCTGTAATCCCCGTAAGCAGCCTCCTGATTGTCTTTTTGTTTTCAGGATCTTGAAGAAACTCTGTTATGCTCGTAATTCTTCCCACCAGCGATGGGTATGACCTCAATACTAACTCAAAATAGATCAGAAAGTCTTTGGTGAGGTCACTATTGCGTGACACCATGAGTAAATTCAAACAAGGCTTCTGTATTGAAAGAGTCAGGATACTGTTATTTTCCAATGTACATGTCCTCGATCAAAATCTGGCATATCTTTTCTTTTAAGGCTTCGTTGTGCCTCTGTCTAAAGTCGATCGCAACAAGCTACTTTTGTGGCTTATGTGCAAGTCATCTTCTTCACCCTGCTACTAGGATGCAAAGAGTGTCCGTGTTTTTATGTCCCTTTTTCCCTTTATTTTGCTCGAAGGAAGTGTCCACAATTTACATAAACATTTTCCTTGTCTTTGCTTTGCTGATCATGCATCCTTCTTCCTCGTCATGGATTGCGTCTGTACGTGCTGTGGTTCTTCCCCTTCGCCTGTAGTCTCTACGCAGTGTGGTGTGGGCAGAGGGTCTTCTCCGATGTACGCCTTGATGTCGCCCAAAAACATCCAAGCTCCTTTACCCTGTAGTTTGACTGCAGAGGGTGTCTCGTCCTCTACTTTAAAGGGACCGTTGAACCTTGTCTCGTCCCACTTTTTTCTTGTGTGGTTTCTCACCAGCACTGTGTCCCCTGGGAATATGGGAGGTATATGAAATTTTGTAATTGAGTCTGTTGTAGTTTCGCCTTCTGTGTTCTGTGCTGCCCTGGACCCTGCTTGTCCTCACTGCAGCTGTCCTGAAATGATAGTAAGGCAAGATGTCATGCAGTTCAAGTAGTTTTGCATTTCCAATCCTAGCACTTCTCCTGTTGGCTGGGCATCACATCTAGCTCTATTCTGAGGTGTCAATGGCATGCGCATCCTTCTGCCTGTCACAATTTCGTGCGGCGTGAGATGGTCAGAACCAAGCAGGTTTCTGAGTGCATACAGTGCCAGTGGAAGACAGTGTAGCCATCCCTTCTTTAGAGTAAGCTTCAACTTGGCTATCCTTTCCTTTAACAAGCCGTTGATCTTCTCGCATATTCCATTCCATTCCATTGAGGATGATACGCCGAAGAGAACTTGTGCTTTATACCAAAGAACAAGCTAATCTGTTCAAATACTGCATTAACAAAATGAGGACCATTGTCTGATCTCATGACTTCACACACTCCCCATCTTGGAAACGCCTCCCTCACCAAAAATTTAGCCCCACAGGTAGAGTCTGTGTGTGTACATGGACCTGCTTCTATCCATCTAGAGAATGGACACACCACAACAATTAGATACTTGTACCCGTTGCATACTTGAATCATGTTGACGTAGTCGATATGCAAGTGTTGAAAAGGCCCATTAGGCCTTGGGATAACTTCTCTAATTACATGTAGTGTATGCCCAGCCGTGAACTGCTGGCAAACTGTACAGTTCAGCATAAAAAATGCAGCGTGTTCTGCCAAGTTCGGTATGAACCAGTCTTCAGCAATCGTTGTTGCTAGATTCTCCTTTGTCATGTGCACTGGATAGTGCAACTGTTCCAGTGCTATCTTCAATAAGGCTATAAGTATCACCAGTTTACCAGTGCTGTCTTGTTGCCACAAGCTCTCGGAGGGGTTTAAAGAACACCCTTGTCGCTTCCATAGGTTGTTTTCCTACTGCGGTGCCTCCCCCTGGAGCCCCAATAACCGGGTGCTGGCCAGGTTGATATAGCCTTCAGACTCGCTTCGTGCAACTGTCATTCTCTCATGCACATCAGTTATTTCCACACTCATGATTGTTTTTGTCGCCACACGCTTGGCTTCAGTGTCTGCTGCTTGATTTCCATGCGAGATAAAAATCTGTCCCTTTCGTGTGGTTGGCACATTTCACAACCGCTATGCCCACTGGGAGTTGTATTGCCTTAATGAGGCTGTCCAATATCGCTGCGTGCTGCACTGGCGTGCTGTCCGCTCGGAGGTAACCGCTCCTTTTACAGCGTGCTAACCCTGCGTGCGCTGTTGATGTCACATAGGCGGGGGCACTGTACACTGTCACTTCCTGGTCTGTGTGATTCTCGAGCGTGAGTATCAGTGCCACTAATTCTGCAGCTTGTGCTGAATAGTGTGAGGGTAATCATGCACTAATGAGTACTCGAAATTCCCCATTTGCTGTGTGCTTCATCACAGCGGCGCCTGTATATCTTTGTCCATCATTTTGATAGATCCTCGAAGAATCATCAACGAAGACGATTTCTCCTCCTGCCAATGCATTTTCTTTCACTCTGGGAATCTCATCATAGAATTCTTCATAGTTCGCGCAATCATGTATTGGCTCTCCTTCAGTGACCGGGTCTGCTTTAAACATAGCTGCGTTCACTATTTTACATCAAACTATTTTAATCGTTGGATTTGATATGATCACTTCATAAGCAGAAGCTCTCTGGGATGTCAATGTGCCTTTAGATTTCTCTAAAATGGCAAATAATACGTGCTCGACAAATAATGTCATTGGGCATCCCATCACAATGGTTGTATCCTTCTCTATGGCGAACGCTGCAGCAGCCAAACTTTGTTTGTACGGGAAGTGACCCCTCATCACTGGATCTATGTTCCCACTGTAGTATGCAAGGGGCTTGTACCCCAGTGTGGTTCTCTGTGTGAGTACTGCTGTCATAACACTGCCATTCGTGTGTGAAAACAGGTAGAATTCCTCTGTATAATCGGGAATCCCTAAAACTGGTGCCATACAAATGGCCTTTTTTAGTTCAACAAACCCTTCTTCCATACTCTCGGTCCACACGATTTGTTCTTTCGTTGCCTGTGCTTTCTTCAAGGCTTATAACAAGGGTCTGGTGTAGGAACTGTAGTCAAAGACCCATGCCCTGACATAGTTGCATAACCCGAGAAAACTCTGCATTTGTTTTATCGTGTGTGGTTTGACTGTCTTTGAAATGGCTTCAGCTCTTTCAGGAGTAACTCTTTTCTCCTCGTGTGAGATTAGCTGGCCTATATACAGCACTTCTTGTTGACAATATTGTAACTTCTCCTTGTCAACTTTATATCCCTTCTCAGCCAGTATAGTCAATAGCTGAATTGAATCGTGCCTGCACTTTATTCCTCTGTCGTGCTGCAAATTAGGATGTCATCCACGTGTTGTAAGACAATACTCTCTAACGCGATATTGCTCAAGTCCATCTGCAGGACTCTGTGGAAAATCGAAGGAGACTCGCAGTACCCTTGAGACAGCCTTGTGCTTTTCAGACAAACTTGCCTGAATGTAAACAGTGTTAAATCTTGTGCGATGGGATTGAAAAAAATGCATTTTTCAAGTCCATCACCGTGAAATACCTTGCTTCAACTGGTAGATTAGATTTTTGACGGGTTAGGGACTAGTGGGAACTCAGCGTCAACTATCTGGTTCAATGGTCGTACATCTTGGATTAAACGCCAAGACCCTCCTTTTAATTTCTTGACAGGGTACACAAACGTATTACAGAGTAACTCTGACGTCACTAAGTTGCCCTGCTCCATCATGGCAGAAATTGTCTTAAAAATCCCTTCATCTGCTTCCCTAGACACGGGATACTGTCGCGCCTTTGGTAAAATTGCTCCTGGTTTCAATTTAATCTTCAGTTCTCCAACCCCTTTCAGTAAGCTTACGTCATAGGGGCCTGTAGTCCATACTGGGACAGGCACCTTTGCCATGTCGTCCTCAAATTATTCAGGACGTTTTTGTGCCAGCATCATTCTCTGAGGCACTTCTTGTTCAATCATTTTTATTAAATAGATGAAATTAACCTCAACTGTTATCTCATCTTCACTTGTCTGTTCTTCAAACAGATCGTCATCAGTGACGTCAGTCAATCTGTAACCCTTCCCAATGGCGATTACTGCACACCATTGTCTGCCTTCATCATCACAACCGTCAAGCAGAGCCATTTCTGTTCGCACTATGGCTGCTTGTACTGTCAAGGGGAACACTTGTCCCTTTTCCTCATGCATAGGTATCCTTGGTCTAAATAAAAACTCATCTGGGGTTCTCATGGTGTTATCTGCAAGGCCTGGTAGCCATGCCATTAATATGCGCACCCCATAAGTGAATATTTCTGGTTCCAATGGACTAGCTCTCATTGCCATTTGTCCCGCATATGCTCTAATTATTTCGCACATGTTCAAATAATGCATTCCTGGAGTGGAACATACTATGCCCTTCTCCGTGAATGAGATTGTCATGTTTAACCTTGTCATCGGATCTCGTCCCTATATATTCAACGGGGCTTGCCTTGAATACAGCAGTGGCACATTCATATCACATTCTCCTATGGAGACTGGAAGTTATGTTTTAGAAGAAACACAACTTGTTGCTCTGTGTATTTATGGTGTCACCGGACAGAGAAAACCTGCCTTCATGTATACACAAGCGTGTCGCCCCTGTGTCAACTAAGAAAGAATATTCTTTATCCCCTATAAGGACATCCACCCTTGGTTCCTGGTAAGGGTCCGGTGTCACTGATAGGATAGAACACGTCAGGTCTCCCAGTGAGCTGTCCTAGTCCATATATAATCTTGTCCCATTTCGAGTGAACGGATGTCCTCTGTCACCTGTGGCATTTCTCATTCTTGAATTGAGTATCTGTCCGATACTTGTTGTTTGTGACAGTTGCATTGGTGAATGTTGAGACTGTCCCTGTGGAAAATTTGGCACACTCTGGGGTTGCAGACTTGGCTGTATTCTCAGCACTTGCTGCTGCACCGTGTGATTCTGTGCAACTCCATTTCCACCCTGCTGTGAGAATGCAGATGGATTCACCAACCCTTCTCTTGTGACTTGGTCATTTTGCACCATGCCTCGACTTCTGCATGTACGTGCTAGATGCCCTGCCATTCCACACGTCCAACATATTGCATACCCTGGTTTCCATTTTGCATATTTTGAAAACCTTCCTGATTACTCTGCCATCTTCTTCCTCGAAAGCCTCTTCCCCTTGGGTAAAGCTTGTTATTGTTTTGATCAAACTGTCTTTGGCTATTGGCCTGCTGCATGGTTGATCCATCTGTGTTAGTTATCATTGCCCCCTGAATGGCATACTTTGATCATTATTTCTGTACCAATTTAGCCTCTTCACCTTTTGGGCAGCTTCCTTTTTGCAATTCTTTTCTTGCAGCAGCCTGCACTAGTGGCCGATGGTTAACTGCATTTCAGACCATGGCTTTGCCTCAATTCCTACCAGTTTCTTGAGCTGCCTCTCTACCTGTTCTGGCAGCCCTTGGTATATGGTAAAGCACAGGTATAGATTTTCCCCAAGATTCATGAGTTTCCAGCACCCAGGCGTCTTGGAAATTCTGAATGTAAATCAAAGGATCTTCTGACTCCTTCATCTTGCGTGACATTAAAGCTCCCATATCAGAAGTGTCCTGGTATAGCACTCGGAGCGCTTTCCATACCGCAGTTCTGCAATTGTTAAACGGCACTCCGTCAAGCGTGGTATTAACTGTGGTCACTCCAGGGTAACCTGCTCGTGCCCACATATCGTCAGCTCTATCACCAAGTATGGCGATTAAAAAAAACCTTAATATCTCCTATAGCTAATGTATTCCCTCCTGTCATTTTTTCTAACTCATGTATCCATTTTCCGGCTCCCAATGTCAATATTGAGAGCTTATTTTTCAGGTTTTTCTGTCCATGTGAGGCCAGGGTATATATTGTGGCCTCGCACCTCCTTTTTCTACTAAAGGGAACTGTGACACATGACACTCCTTTTCCTCATCATTTTTCTGTCTACCGCAGGGGTAATATTCCTGCATCGCCGTCTACCCGGCAATGTCCTTAGTCTGCTCACATAGGGCGGTGGAGACATCCCCCTCTGACCATATGAAACTCCTCCATGCCAATCTGCTGGTGTGGCTGGCTCTGATGTCTTGGGTACAGGCCCACTAGAATCTGACCATCTTACTCCCTTTCCCCTAGAGACGCGTTTTTTGCATCTTCTCTCGTTTTCTCTTTCTTCACATTCTTTCTTGTCTGCGTCCGATGTCGTTCATGCCCAACTCGTGCAACTCCTCTCATCCTCCTATCCTCCTCATTTCTCGTTAGGGTCAGCCTATCTTATACCAGTTCTCTCTTTCTGCAACTTCATGAGGCGTCCTCAGTATGGTACAACTGAGTGCTCTCCAGACGCTCATCCTCTTCTTCCCTCTGGGGGGGTACTCCTTCTAGCCCCATCTCATATATTCTATGTATTGTCTCTCTGATGCTTCTGGTGTCGAAGTCATCTTTGATATTTGCCATACTCGGGCAAGAATTCTTCTAGATCTTCCTAGCCTACTACTGGATCAGGTTTTCTAACCTCTTTCCAGATATTCAAGATCCTGTGCTCTCTGTTTTCGCTTATGTTCTATGTCGTTGTCAAACTCTCTACGCTTCCCGGCTTCCTCTCTGACCCCATCTTCCTCTTGCTTCCTCGCATCTTTGTTCATTTGCCCTTCGCATGTCCTCATCCCTTCATCTTTTTATTCTCTTCTCCCGCATCTTTTGCTCTTCTTCTTTTATTCTCCTTCGTTCTACTCTCTCGATCATCAGCTGTTCTCTGCTTGTAATCCCCTTTTCTCTGTTCTTCTGCATTTTCCTGTTTTCTGACCCGTTCATCATGATACAGCTGCTCTCGTTTCTATCTATCCTTTTTCTTAGCCACTTCCTCTCTTGATCGATATTCCTTTTCCCTTTTCTCTAACTTATCCCGTTCTCCCTTTTGTCTCATATCCTCAATGTCTTTACCATTGAGTTTCAATAAAATCTGACCTCCCATCCATTCGTTCTGTGCGAATGCCACCTCATCAGCCCTATCCTCATCTCCCTTCCATCTCTTTTCCACTCTTCCTGTATCTAGAGATGTACTTGCTTGTGCTTGGTCTCCTTTTTCCTTCTCGCGCCTCTCCTTGTCCCTCGGGACTTTGGAGGTAATATCTCTATCTCTGTCTTTCTCTGGGCTTTCGTCACTACTTTGCGTAGGTGACTCATACGCTGGGTTGCCCATATCCTGTGGCTGCTTTAAGTTCCCTGAACAGGTATAATCCTTCGTCTTTACTAGTTTCGCTCTTTGTTTCAGACGGGGTGGGTGGCGCAGAAGGCTCTTTACCCCCCTCTCTGCATTGCATACAATCAATATCAAATCTAACAGTGGCTCCTCCTCCTTTTCTTGTTGGTACATTTTCCAAAGCTCTAAACTAGCTAGGCGTTTTCGAACATTTTGCCCGTGTATGTGGCGTGTAAATATGTCGTCATGTGCTGCAGGACAGTTTTCGATATCAATCCTCCCTGGGGCCATGGCATAAACATTTTGCCTGCAGTCCCTTTAACCCATTCTACACTGAACTGTTTAAGGTTAGGTGCATGTTTCGGCAGCTGTTTGCACATGTGTACCAATGGGGTAATGTCTTCCATGCTTAACCTGTTTAACTTATCCTTGTATAACACTTTATTATGCTTTGCGTTTTCACAAACAAGATCAACAATATGAGCGAGCACCAATCGTCGCAAGCTCCAATCCCGTTCTTTCAACAACAAATTTCACTTTTACTTTAGTCAACTACAGCCATCAATACATGCCATGCAACATCACCTTACCATAATCGTGTAATTTTCATGCTACTTTTTAAAGGTTTTTACCTTCTAACGTTACAGACAAACGCATGAAACAGACGAGACAGACTCCGGCCGGCTACACAAATCTCATGCCATCTGCTTCCTCAGATGCATCCTGTCCCTAATTGTATTCCCACCTGGAATGTAAGCTCATTTCTTTCAGATCATCTTTAATCGATTCTGGTAGTCTACGTCGTCCTAGATGTCACTTATCCATGACATTTCGTCTCTTTATCAGCATTCTTAAGTCATATTCTATATGTGTGTCAGTTCGATTGCTCATGACATCACCAGTCGTCTTCTCTTAGTATTTTCTTGGCTTCTTTTGGGTATTCCATTCTGACAACTGTCCCTTCGTCATGTCTGTATGGATTTCTCAGTGGGTACCTTGCTGTGCAGGTTTGCTTATGTGTTACTTTTTAGTTTTACTTTGTGTTTAAGTTGATACATTTAGATTTGTATACACACAGCAAGATAAATGTCAAAACTACCAATGAAATATAAATGCAATACAGGTATGGTGTGCCACGAAGCACCTAGAAACTGGACAATGAGATTCATAATGTGCATGCGAGAAAGGAGATTTGTCATGAAGAAACTACTAGAAAGAGGACGCATTCGTTCTGAACATATGTACACCAACATTCATACATCAGGGTCTTGAGGGAAATGTGTTTTGGGACAGATGGGGGTACAAAGGGAATTTACAAACATCCTTCTTGTGCATTTCGGAGCGCGAGGTTCTGCAACACCCTACCCTTCCATCTACTGTGATCATCTCGTGGCTGTGCCTGCTGCTCCCTCCCCCTTTGAGGTAGGTGCATTGCGCTGATCTGCTGCACCTCCAGGGGCTATATCAAGAGTTTTTTGCAACAAAAACAAAAATTGAAAAAAGCTTTTAAAAACATTTTTATTTTTCTGCAATTACCACGCATTGTTAACGCACTGTCTGGCAGTCTTTCCCCATTACAACTGATTGCCTGTTGCCTTGAAACCATTGTGTTGTTCTTTGTGCCTGCCTATTTGAATTACCTATGGCAGTTACCAAGATGGCCGCCGCCTTCTGTGTGTGTACATGGCAGTATGTTTGAGCTGCCTTCTTGTCCTCTGCACTCTGATTGGTCGCGGAGTGCCTCTTGACAACCAACTGGAGTCCAACAGGCTTTAGCTGGCCCCCTCACCAAAGACCCACTCCTAAGGCCCCTGTCCGATTGCAGAACCCTATTTGGCGCCCTCCCTGAACCCTAGCACCTTAACTACAATGATGCTGCCACCTCACTCCTCTAAGAAATATGGACTGGCTTGACATTTTAACCTCCTGAACTATGGGTTAGTTCCCTCCTTCGGGGCTCACTCCTACCACCTTTGACTTTGTTCACCTTTGACTATCAGTGTTCTTTCTGCTTGTTTCTCCCATGTTGTCATTCTGATTTGCAGTGCTTCTTAAAACCCTTTGCTAACATCTGAATCCCTAATGTAAAAGTCAAATTTGGCTGTTTTTTCCCTTTGCTGGGCTCTTTCAAATGCCCTTGCCGCTAACTTTATTTCAAAAACCCAGGACATCCTGTCCACCCTCTCCTCCCCTGCCCCTCATCTGCCCTCTCCGTCTGTGCATGCTGACCCTCCTTGAGCCACCCGCCACCCTCTTTCTCGTCATTTCCCCTTTTCTCCCCTGATAAGGTCGATAGACAAGTCAGATCTATGAAAGCCTTATCAAAACAGGTTAATCCATGTTCCTCTTAAAACCATCAAGGACCACATTGATACCCTCTTTCCGGCCCTTGCCGATTTAGGCAACCTCTCTTTTGCCTCAGGATCCTTCCCCTCCCCTCTGAAGCACTCCCTTGTGCATCCTCTTCTCAAGAAACCCACCACTGATCCTTCTTGTCCGGCTAACTATCGCCCAATTTCCATTACTCCTTTTCTGGGCAAACTCCTGGAAAAGCTGGCCATCTCTCAGTTTAACCTTCATTCTGTTGTCTGTCTCCACAAACACCAGTCTGGCTTCAGAGCTGCCAGTAGCATGGAAACTGCTCTCCTGAACATCTGTGAAGATCTGCTCTCCAACCTTGACTCTAACATTCCCTCTGCCCTCATCCTACTCGATCTCTCTCTTCTGCCTTTGACATGGTCAACCATACCATCCTGCTCAACCGCCTCTGTGATAACCTGGGTATCACCGATCAGGCTCTGGCCTGGCTGACCTCTTTCCTCTCCGCTCGACCCTCCCAGGTCCAACTTGGGTCCTTCCTATCATCTATCTCCCTCTCTACCTGTGGTGTTCCTGTCATGATCTCTGCTTCCAAAAGGTCAGGGTTTTCCCAACTCCCTTGGAAGCAGATCCATAGCCCAGGTTCCGAGGGCCAACCAGTCCCAATTGGGACCTTTTGGACCCAGTCCTGGCGCCAGTGGCACCAGGCTCATAAATATGCCCAGTCCCAGCGCTGGAAGCGCCGGGCTCATAATGCTTGGGTGGACTTACCTGCAGCAGACCATGCTGCTTACTTGCCTGCCAGTTGAGCCTCTGATCCTCTTCTGTTTGGAACTACTTTTCCTGTTGGGTGGGGCAGGAGCCACTCCCTAGATTCAGAACACTGGAACTCTTCTGGAAAGCAGGAACTCTTTTCTTAGGCGTGGCTGTGGAAGGAGACACCTAAGCACTACAGGAGGCTATTTAAACCACACCCGATGGATGAATCTTGCTTTGCGTTATTCTGCATCCTCAGCAGCAGAACGCTCATCGTGTCTTCTGCATCTGATCCTGGGCCTAAGGAAAAAGGCTTACCATTCTGAATCCAGTCTTCAGCAACACCTATAAAGACAAGAAAGAACAGGTTAGCATTACGGTCTTCAGTGACAGCTCTTCACTTACCTGGTCCATCGGCTGTCACCAACGCCTCGCTCTGCATTCCGGCATCTGAAAGACAAAGGCTTACCTACTCTTCGTGCGCTCCGGAGGTCTTCACACTGCATTCCGGCATCTGAAAGACAAAAGCTTACCAACTCTTCGCACGCTCCGGAGGCCTTCGGCGCTGCATCCCGCATCTGAAAGACAAAACGAGGTGCGTTTAAAGACATTGGGGAACTTTAATACTCACGTGCCATTACTCCTTTCCACATCTAACCCAGTGGGTATTCCGGCACCCTGCAGCCGCCCCGAACTTGTACCTGTAAAATAAAAAGACAGTTAGAGCGCATCGTGAAGCAGGCAACAAGCGCTTACTTACGTGCTTCCAGGCGCTTCTATTCATCACACGGGCTCCATCTTCAACTCACTTCAGCCCGCCATCCGCCATCGCCGGAACCCTGCAAAACAAGAGACATCATTACTAAAGACTTTAAAGACATTAGAATTACTCGAAACTTACCGTTCGTGCAGTAAACGACGGACAGCAGTCCTCTGAAGTCAAGAGGCCTGCTCCCCTTATCCAGTGAAGAAACTGGTTACAGCACCCTGCCTCGAGGCAGATGGAGAGCACGGCGTTCACTTACCTAAGACATCTTACCCTTCGAGCCAGACATACAGTGCACAGAGGTCCAGCCCAAAGAGCCAGCCGTGTGTTGCACATCACCTTTGAAGATACGGTATACGCCCAGTCAAGACCGGCGCCTCTACGGGAATCGGGTGAGCGTTACAGTTCCCCAGGGGTCTAACCTCTCGCCCTGGCTTTTCAACCAATACCTGGCAACTCTTGCCCACTGCATTGCCATTTTCTTCTCCAATTTCCAGTGCTATGCTGACGACACTCAACTAATTCTTAGGCTGCCCTCGGCCACCTCCTCTCCTTTTCTCATCTCTGAATGCCGAACTGCCCTTCAAAATCGTTTTGCTGCCAGCGATCTTTGTCTCAATGCCAGCAAGACAGGGATCCTTCTCATTGGCACACTTTTACCCTCCTTTCCCCTCCCTCTCTGGCCAGTCGCCCTAGGACCTCCTCCTACCCCCACCTGCGAGGCTAAGAACCTCAGGGTCATCTTTGACTCCACACTTTCCTTCTCCTCCCACATCTCTGATGTCTCTAAAAAGTCAAAATTCCCACTGCACCTCTTCAGAAGTAATCTGCCTTTCCTCTCCTTCCCCCAGAAGCTCACTGTCTATCAAGTTCTGGTTCTCTCTAGGTTGGACTATTGTAATAGCCTCTTTCTAAATCTACCTGCCTCTGCGCTCCGCCTTCTGCAACGAATCCGGAACAGGACTGTAACACTTGTCCTTGGCCTCAAGCCCGGGAATCTTCTCTCCAGCTCTGAAATCTCTCCATTGGCTCCCAGATGGAAGGGTGAAATTCAAAACCCTCTGCATTGTCCACAAGTATTTCTGGGTTCTGGGTCCAAAATACCTTCAGCTATCCCTCCGCAAATACCTCCCCTCTCGAGTTCTTTGCTCCTCTACCTCCAACTCCCTCAGGGGGAGTATTTTTTCAAAGAAACGAGCTGCGGGTAGATCTGTCTTCGGCTGGGGCCTCCCTCTGGAGCAGCTTCCCTGCCACTCTGAAACTTGAGGAGAATCATCTCCTGTTCCGGAAGCACCTCAAGACCTTCTTTGCTTCTGCCTTTGCCCCACCTCTCCCATCCTGATCTGTTCTCGCTTGGTACTCTGCACCTGGCCTACCCTCTGTCTTCCAGGCCCAGGTACCTGTTCACCCTCCCGCACTGCCTCCGGGCCACCCCTTGCACTGGGGTCTGATCTTGACCCATACAGTTCTCCCCACCACCCCCCTTTTCTTTCTGCACTTATCAGACATACCCTGTCTGCTGCCTTAAACCCAGCACTTGCCAATTGCTGGCTGTACTACTGTTTGCCTTTATTTATTTATTTATTTATTTATTATTAATCTGTTTCTTCTTTGCTCTGCACTTTTCCACTTCTCCCCCCTTCCATGCACTTTTCCCCTCTCGCATGCACTTGCGTGTTCTCAATGTCACTGGGCCTAGTAAGATCGTTATTTTATTCTCCCCTTTTCCCCTTACCACCCTTGCCTTGTCGCGCTCTGAAACACTTGTGTACGAACGCGATAGAAATAAAATATCAATATCAATACAAATCGGTATGCCGTGTGCTTTTTCATAGTTTGGCCAGGCCCTGCAGCCAGGGTTTGCGAGGTCAACTCTGTGACTTAAACTGGTTTTGCAGGGCTGGTGGCTGAGGGAAGGCAATGAGTAGCTGCAACATTATCAGATGCTCAAGTGCAGTCAGGCTGGGTTTTTATGACTTGGCAGTATTGCGGAAAGGACAGGTAATCTTTTAAGTGCATGGGAGCTTGTTATTTATTGTCCAAGGGAATCCGACCATCTGTTCGCCTCTAAGTAATCAAGCTGGGGTGAATTGATACCAGAGGGCAGAGTTGACTGATACTTTATGGGATTTGATTATTTTCTCAGATTGTGTTGAATTGGTAGTCGTTTATATTAGAATGTTCCAAGGATGGCAGCAAGTCGGGGCGGATTAGATAACCTGTTTATTCTTCTCTTCCCCTCCCCATATTGTTTGAAGTGTCCTTGCAGACCATGTGCATTGCGTCTGGGGTTAGAAGGTCCCATCCAGCTGGAACGTGTAATGATTTATGTTTGTGTTTAAATGTGTAACTATGTGATGATGTCATGACCTACCAGGGACAAATCAGAAAAAGGGGTGTGCTGTAAATATGAGCTGGTAATGGTAGTTGGATAATGTGACCATTGGGAATGTGGGAATTAGAAAAGATTGGATTTCTTTTGTATAGGTTTGACCATTTGTGTGTGTGGGGGGGGGTGAGTTGTGGGAGTGTTAACTGTTGTGGAGTGTTTGAGTCATGTAGCACCTCCCGGCTGATTTTACAATAAACTTGCCTTACGGGCAACATGCACGCGCTTCTTAAGTGGTGGGCCTGCTTTGAGTTGCGGTGATTAGAGGCCCATCTGCACATTTGGTTAGCCAAGTAGGAGCTCAGACTGTTCCAAGACGATGTGAGTTTCCTTTCTGCACAACTTGGTTGCAGTACTTCTCTGCTGCGACCAGTATTTCTTGCACAATCAAAGGAGAGGTCCATAGGCGCCATATTAGAGGCCTGTCTGTGCCCAGGAGGCGTGGTACTGTGGTACCGTGGTCCAGCTGTGCAGAGCAAATTGAAGGAACACCACTTCAGAGCGCTTCAGGTTCATTTTCACATGAGAGCACTTTTGGTGGGAAAGCAAAGGGGAACTAGGAGAAAAAGAGGGTTCTTTCTTTGATTTAAGGATAGAATCAGGGTATGTGTGTGGAGTTAGAAAGGGTGAATGCTTTGAAGGAGTATGTGAACTGTTTTATGATGTAAGTTCTTTGTATATATTTTTAACTAGTTTGTTCTTTTAGAGGTGTGAGGTGGTATCCCCACCAGCATGTCCATTGTGAGGTTTGTCCTGATACCCTTCAGTTTGTGTGTCTGGTTGGCTGTAGCCCTCACCTTGGGGGTGAGATGGCTTCTCATGGTAAGTCCACCCGTAGATACCTTTCTGGAGTATACCCTTGGCACCCTTCATTTTTGACTGTGCAGACAGAGCCCTTGCCTCGCTTTTCTTGGTTAGTGAACGTAGTAGTAGTAGTGAACAACATTTTCCTGTAGTTCGGGAAAAATGGTGCTGTAGTAGAGAATACAGTACTAGTAATGAAGAGAGCAAGAGAAGCTGTGTTGTAGTGGAAAACATTGTGTGCCTTCTATGCGCCAGTGAAGTAGATATCTTGGAGATACTGGCCGACATATGTTTTTTTGGATAAGATGCTGTCTCTTGTGTAAGAGTGAGAAGTATAATTGAAGTCAATAGCTAAATGGGGTGATTGTAGTGAAAGCAAACAAGTTGAGTGAGTGTGGGGAAAGATTAAGACACTGCGAAGGGGGAAAAAGGGGTTCCTTTGTTTGAAATGTTGTGCCGCAGGTTCGGCGTCAGTGTTTTAAGTCCTATATTTTGGAGTAATATTGTTGAAGGTTGGACTGGGTTTGGAGTATGGAGACTCCATTAAAACATGTATGTCGGGTACTTCCTGGCTATGAGGTGAACATTTTAAAGTACAATCAGGAATGGCTGTGAGCTCAATTCTTGGCCTAATGAGGGGACCTATGATAAGGGGCTATTGGAAAACCTGTATACCTTTTTAGTTGCAAGGCACAAGGGTTTGAAGTTAGAAAAGCAGTTAAACACCTTAGAGCTATGAAGGATGTATGAGAAAGGCGAGAAAGCCCATAATATTAAATCCTAAGAGGAGGGGCCACAAAAGGAGGGTGCAGGAATTCCTTTTGCATCGCCCCCATATGGGTGCTATACTTTATCGCTCGCAGATGGGTATACCGACCCAGAGTTCGAACCTCCATTTTCTCCAGTAGCCACTCCAGTGGTTGCGAAACTGACACAAGTAACACCTCCATTAGCTAGGTTTCTTAACAAATGGGACATTGAAGAAAGTGGAAACTGTGAGGAATTAGACAATCTGCATGGGGAGAGTTTGCTCGCTTGGGCTTTTTTGATTTTTTTCATAATATTATGGTATGTTACTTGGCATTTATATAGCGCTCTATATATCATTGGTATGACCTCAAAGCGCTGGTAGGTTGAATGCCCTTGGGAACCGTAGTTCTGGTCAGTAGAGAGAGATAGTGTCGTAGGGTGTGTGGGTGCACCATATGTGTGCAGATGATGTAATCCCCTGGTGGTAACTGCATCCTAGCGTTAGGTGTGGTGCTGGAGATATCAGTTGGATATGTGCAGTCTGGTGCGTTGACACCAATACTGGGCTCTGGCTGCGTTAGGCCTGAAGGGCGCATATGTGAGCGACTAGGCCGGGAATCTGCTCGGCTAGCTGCGTTTTTTATTAGGGTGATGAGGTGCTCATGGGGTAGTTTTCATATGTGAACAGCTGGGCAGAATTAATCGGGGGTATAGCTGTGTCCTAGTTGAATGATGGTGTATAGTGGAGATTGAGCGGAGTGATGCGATATGATTATATTTAAAGGGCCCAAGACCAGGCACGTGAACAGGATGGCTGGGAACATAGCGACACACGGACACATATATACTGGTGGCTGGGTTTACAGCGACAGGGGTGGGGATAGCAACAGCATGGCAACAGGAAGGCAGGGTACACAGTGATACATGAGTTAACATTTACATTCATATTTCTATCCAGATGCGACTTAGGTTAATGTTTGCAGTTCCACCCAAGTGTGGGACATGTCAATGCTCGCATCTCCATCCAGAAGCAACTCTTGCCAATGCTCATAATCCTGTCAGTTCCAACTGAGTACTCCATTAGTTCCATCCATTTCATCCACACAATCTTTTTCTACCATTCCAACCATTCCATCCACTTCATCCACTCAACCCACTTCACCCATTCCATCCATTCCATTCAATCCACATAATCCATCGATTCTACCCACTCCATCCATTCCTATTTGTTTCGTCCGTTCTGATCCGTTTCATCCATTCTATCCGTTTCATCCATTCTATCCGTTTCATCCATTCTATCCGTTTTATCCATTCTATCCACCCCATCCATCTATTCCATCCACTCTATCCATATTATCCATTCCGTCCATTTTATCCATTACGCCAAATCCATCCATTCCATCTATTCCATTTCATTCATTACAACTATTCCATCCATTTCGACCATTATAACAGTTACATCCATTACATCCATTGCAGCAATTTCATCCATTACACCAATTTCATCCATTCCACCGACCTCATCCACTCGATCTACTCCATCCATTCGATCCATTCCATCCATTAGATTTACTCCCTCGATCCGCTCTACCTTTCGTCCACTCAATCCATTCTGTCTACTTCAACTACTCCATCCATTCCACCCACTCTATTGATATTATCCACTCTATCCATGTTATTCACTCTATCCACTCCATCCATTCCACCCACTCTATCCATGTTATCCACTCTATCCACTCCACCCGCTCTATCCATATTATCCACTCCATACATTCAATCCACTTCATCCATTCTATGAACCCTATCCACTCCATTCATTGCATCTGCTCTATCCATCTCATCCATTCCATCCACTCCATAAGTTCATCCATACCATCCATTCTGTCCACTCTATTCCACCCATTTCATCCACTCCGCCTATTCCATCCACCTCATCCACTCCCCTTATTCGATCTATTCCAGTTATTTGATTCATTCCATCTATTTTATCCGTTCTATCCATCCCCCCATCCATCCATTCCATCTACTCAATCTACTCTGTCTACTCCATCTGTTCCATCCATCGAACAATCCCATATCATACACTCCGTCCATTCCATCTAGCCCATCCGTTTCATTCATCTGTTCAATCCATTCCGTCTACTTATCTATTTCGTCCATCCATTATGTCTACTCCATCCGTTCCATCCATTGATCGATTCCGCTCCACCCGTTCCATCTGCTCTATCCGCTCAGTCTGTTCCATCTGTTTCATCCGTTCCATCCATTAATCCCATCGATCCATCAGTTTGATCCAACCGTAACATCCATATCCATCCATCAATCCAATTCCACGCACATTATCCAATTCCATCCATTCCATCTATAAATTCCATGTACACATATTCGACCATTCCATTTGTCAGTTCTCTGTACATATCTTTCAATCATTCCACATGCATCTATGCCATTCATTCCATCCACTCCATCCATGTCATCTATCCCTTCCATACGTCCGTCTTTTTATCTTATGCGTCTATCCATTCTTTCTAGTATCAATTCCATCGGTCTCCTCCATCCATCCGTACACTTCATCCATTCATTCCCTCATCCATTCCATCTATCTATTCTAATGCTCCACTCGTCCGATCTATGCATCCACTTCATCCACTCTATCCATCAGTTCTATTCGTTTTGTCTATTCTCTCTGGTTCATCCGTTCTATCCACTCTATATACATACCTTCCATTCATTCCACATGCATCAATGTCATACATTCAATTCTTCCATTTCACATGCGTCCATCTGTTCCTTTAATCCCGTCCACTCCATCCATTCGCATACATGCATCCACACCACCCATTTCATCCACCCATTTTGTCGGTTCATTCCCTTCATCCACTCCATTCATCCATCCTATCCTCTGGGTAGGATCTGAGGTCATAGAACACCCGGTAGAGAGTCTCATTGTGTATATAGTCATTGGCTTGTTGGAGTTCAGATAGGTCTTTAGGGTTGTCGTTGGTGTTTATGGAAAGAGCCATGTTTTTAGTAATTTGCGGAATGTCATATAGTCTTGGGTGTGCGAATGTGAGGTGGAAGCGAGTTCCACCGAGTCGGGGCCAATGCTGAGAAAGAGGATCCTCCGATCCTGACTGAGTTGGTGGTTGGGATCACCAAAAGGAGGGCAGAGCTTGATCTTAGGGTGCGGGTGTGAGGTAAGGTTTTAGCTTGTCTTGCAGGTATAGAGGGCACGATGAGTGATGCACAGGGTCTTGAAAGTGGCCCTTTGTCCAACTGGGAGCCAGTGGAGGGTTCTGAGAGCTGGAGAGGTGTGGTCTCTTGGACCCAGGGCTAGCAGCATTTTAGCAGTAGCGTTTTGCTCTCTTTGGAGTTTGAGGTGGTATGCCGGGACTCCTAGGTAAAGGAAGTTGGCATAGTCCAATCTCAACATTACAATGGACATAACAGTCGCAAGTCTGTTCGGGAAGGAGAGGTAAGGGAAAATGTGCCTGAGAATTTTGAGATGGTAGTGACAAGATTTAGATAGGTTGTTCATTGTCGGGAGAGGGTTAGGCCATAGTGCATCCAAGGTTTATTACTGTGACCGAGGGGGTGGGTGTCTTGCCCATGGAAGGGGGCCAGGGGAGTGGGCGAGGCAGAAGCTCAGTGTTGCCGCATACCATGATTTCGGTTGTAGTGGGGTTTAGGAGGAAATGGTTTGTAGTCATCCAACAGTCGTTATCTAGGATGCAGACTGCGAGGTTGGGGTGAGAGTTGAAGTCTGAGTTGAGGAGTTTAAAGGATAGTTCCGGGACTTTTTTTTTATTGTCCCTACGGGTCGGCCATGTGTTTGTAAGCATAAATCGGTAGATCGTAGGAAACTTTCCTATGGACCTTACCCGACTTTTCGCCCATTATCGCACTCGAAATCAGCCTCCATTTTGTGATAATCCTATCATTTCGCCCCATCGACCTGGCTCACCTGCCTTTGCGGCACTAAATCAAATCCCCCGCCCCTGAAACAGACTTTATCAAAACATTCATATTCCCCGCCTCTATCCGTGACGTGACTGAGCTGCGTAGGCAAACGCGCCCAGGCGTCTTCTACGCGACTCCACACAGACCCCGGAAATCAACACAGATCAGCTCACAATACAGCGCACCACAATTCGGAATATGAAACTGTACTTTGAAATCAAACCGCAAGATTGTAAATGTGGTAAAGTACATTTATTTGACATCAAATGTTTAGAGAATATTCAGCGATTTGCATTTTTATTTGCTCATGTTCCAAAAAGTTCGTATTGAGGGAAGCGATGTTCGTGTGCAGTACACAGGGTGTTGGTTTACGATAAAAATAAGCTCTTCGGTCGCACTGATAATCGCATGGCTGTTCCAACAACGAGGCACTAGGCCACCACAACGGTAGGTATGTTGCATCTAACCGTTAGTACCGTGTAAGGGCATACTTGTACTTGGCGATCGTCCCATAAAATGGTCAGGGTGGTAACGTTGTTCACGCGGAGAAGCAACTGGCGGCTGTAGAAGCCGTCCGCCGGTGTCTGGTACTCGTGACACAGACAGTAGTGAATGATGTACCTAAAAACATAAAAAATGAAATTAGTCTCACCATCAGATCCTTATTAAAATTATTCATTTCATAGCGAGGACAGCGCTACTGGGTGTACACAAGTGTTTAAAGGCGTGGCGAGGCATGGAGGGGGGGGGGAGTGGAGTACAAGGTAAGTAGCATAAAATAATAAATAAATAGGGCCAGCTGGTGGCAAGTGCAAGGTAAGTGCAGAACAAGTGCTGGGAAGGGGGGGGCTGTAGGATACTGAGACAGTCCCCCAGTGCAGGGGTTGACAGGGAGGCAGTGCAGGTGGAGAGTGGAAGGGCCCAGGACCGAGGTCGCAGACAGTGGACCAGTTGTAGCAGGGGAGAGGGAGAGAGAAAGCAGAAGCAAAGAGGAAGGTTTTGAGGTACTTCAGTAAAAGCAGATGTTTCTCCTCAAGATAGTGCGCGGTAGAAAACAATATGCCACATAGAACGAACAAGTACAACTGAACCCGTCTTTAAAGCCACTGTATAGTAATGAAATTGCGGTATAAACTCATCAAAAGTTACTTACATTATATTTGCATTTTCCATTGTGTCTCTGTGTAGGGCAGACCCGAAACACCACTCCTTCTTTGCCGACGTTACTTCTTCTAATGAACGTGGCTCATCGTTTCGTTTCTGAAATTTTATTCATTATCTTTTCTTAGTCTTTCGGGATGGTCCCGGCCTGTCAAGGTCAAATCACAATAGAACCTTATACTGGGTCGTGGGCCGTTCCGCCGCCCGAGCAAAACATCAAAGCAGCTGACCTTCACTTTGAGCGAGCACACATTTCTAGTTTGGGCCTGCAACATGAGGAGACTCGAGAGAACAGACAATCAAATTACAATCATTTAAACCGTGATGTGTATTTCTCAATGAGCTCTGCTTTAGGTGGACATGGAACAGAGGCAATGTTGGGTGGCAATGCAGTTGTCCCCTGCATAGGTTCGTTCACCACTCCATGTATGTGCCTATCGAGGACATCTACGATAAGTCTCTCAATAAACTCATATTGCATATCCTCAAACACTGGTTTGATCACCCATTGTTTACTTCTTTTAGTGAAGGCCTTATTGTAGCGAAGCGTCCCTAAAGTTCCGGTCGTCCTACTTTGTTGACGGCCAACATTATGGTTATGTGCCAAGACCGCTAGAAGAGTCCGATTTATCATGCCTTCCATGCCAAAATGCAATCTTTTGGGCCTGTACTTTAGGCACATATTGTGGAACACCTCCAAATCTCCTGTGTGGCAGAATTCCGTGAGTCCCCTCAAATCTCTTGTTATAGTTTTATCAAATACAATCTTTTCAATGGCCTTGTGAGTGGGTGATGAAGGAATCAACCACTTCTTCTTCCGTGCCTCCTCTGTGGACAAATGGCCATGTTCACATTTGTGGAAATGTTCATTTGTCGACCATCGATGTACGTTGCTACAGTGCAACATTACTGACCGCCATTTTTCCAGTAGAATTTCCAACGACCCTTCACATGTTTTTGAGCTCCACCAAAGATGGTTGCTGATTGACTTGGACTACTGTGAAATACCTTGCATATCTTTTTTTTTTCCTGCAGCCGACAATTTTTTATTGATTGTTTTTGCAAGATGCCATACGTCAAATTGGTGATTTATATTTTTGTACTCTTCTCTCATTGTCTTGGCAATTGAAACGTGTCTGTCTGTGGCTATCAGGTCGATCACCATTCCCCGCGATTGTAGTTCTTGCAATGATGCTACAAAGCCAACTTTCTCCATGGCCACCGAGGATGTACTTTGTGACACCTGCACGACCACCGAACTCACAATTTTCTTACTTTCCATGTCCTGAAAGTGGTAGGTGCAGTACTTGGCTGAAAATCCTGGGCTGTCGCACTGTCCATCACCGGCTAGCCTGAAGCGTTTGCCCGTGAATGTACTTTCCATTGACATTTTTTCCATTCTCCAAGCTTCGCTGATGGCTGGAAATAGATAATCGGTTTGGTATTTGTAGAACTGAGTTTTCGCAATGAAATGGATTCCCACAAACTGAAAGAAATACTGTAACTTTTTAAAACTTGAACCACTAAAAAGTGCGGCCGCTGCACAAAGTAGATTGCCTGCTGGCAGTTGCCCCAGCATGGGTTGTGCAGACCATGCGAACGGATGATATTGTGTACAGGTGGCATGTATTTTAAGGTTAGTGCCTCGAATTGCACGAGTCACATTAATCAATGGCTCCCCACATACTTCCCCACCAACCCAATGCCCACATTTCATCATCATAATAATATCCATCAAACAGCTATCGAATACAATGAATTTGGCCTCTTTCCTTATACTGTCACTCTGCATCCCAGCTGGTTCGGCCTGTAACGTTGAGGACATGTCACTCGCATGAAAGGTACAATCTCTGATATCGTCTTCCGCTATGCTGAGTGATATTGATGGTGTTTCATTGTCGTCCATGTCATTCTCTTCCACTGCAACAACTGTTCCTTGTCCGGAGATGGGAGAAAAAAACAATGTCTTCAACTTTCGCGCGCTCTTATTTTTTGCGGGTGTGGATTCTGTGAATTGATCTCTGACTGCATCCAAACTACCAGGAGGACATTCACTATCAATGGCTGGTGGTGGTATAGCTCCGTTGTCAATCACTTCATATTCTTCCCATTGGCACGATGCATCTCAAGTCTCAAGTCCCTGCCAAAAGGTTTGACAAGCAACATCTCTCGTTCGCTTCACTGTCTGTGTAGATCTAGTTCTTACACCCACTCGCAACTAGAGGACAGATTAGAAAAGGGATGTTCAGTTTAAACACAACTTACAGTATTGAACTATTGACAGTGAAAGACAACATAATATAGTGAACAGGACACTAACCTTCTTTTGCTTTCTTTTCTTTGAAACTTTCTTGCCTCGAACTTCAACATCTGGACGCTGTTGCTCCGACTCGTGTGTGTATGTCTCCACTTCCTCTCGCGCTGCAACGACTATATTTTCATGATAAGCACATCCATCACTCACTGAGGCTCCATCGACTCCCTGAAACATAGAACTTTCATTAGTATGTATAATAATATTGAAAACACAAAATGTACTTGGGGACCAATACCCATACGTACATCTCAATAGCAAAACACGAATGAACGCATTGTGTAGAACATTCAAACGACAATAGTTCACGCATTGTTGATCTAGTTAGATTGAACTGTCAAGATCCATACCTCGGGCTCCGCATAGACTTCCATTGATGATATTATTGAAGATGACGCTTCAGCAACTCCCTGAAACACAGTAATTGCATTAGTATGGTTTTCTATTTTGTTTAAAAGAACATAAACTTTCTGCAGGCGTCAACGGCTCATCTAAATAGACCTGCACAAATGATCAGTTGTCTAAAATAAATAATGGATATCTAAATATTATTCGATTTGCTCCATCGTTGGAAGTGTCACCACCCAGAGATCTGCATCAACTACTAGGGGTGATGTTCTTGTTGAAGAAGCTCTGTCAGCTCCCTGAAACATAGTACTTGCGTTAATAAAGAAGGAAGTATAGCGGATGTAATCACGTCATTTGATCTCGCATGATTGATCTGTCAGTATCCATACCTCGAAATGCATAAGAACATCAAGGGACGCTGTAACTGCGGTGCACACTTCTGCAAGCTGTTGCGCCGACCCGTAACTGCATGCTCCCCCTTCTTCTTGGACTAATGCTCCATCGACTCCCTGAAACATAGGACTTTCATTAGTAATGAACACAATATTGAAAAAAGAAGACACATAGGAGGGCGACGACAGAAGGACATACCAATGGCTAAAAACGAAAGAAACATTGTGTGTAACAATCACGCTACAAGAATGCAAGATCTGATGATCTCCATCGATGGAACTGTCCGGAAACGTACCTCGAGCATCTGAGTGACATCTACGGTTGTCGTCAATGCGTTGGACTCCTCAGCATCTCCCTGAAAGACAGTACTTGCATTATTTTGGATAACAATAATTATAACTGAAAACAAAGACTAGAGGACGAGTACTGTGGTGTACCATTAGGTAAAATAATTACACGATCAATTAAAACTATTGATTTACATGCCTAAAACAAGTCAGTGTCAGAATAGCTAAGTAAGATTACCCGATAGGCGCTTGAAGTGGCTGATGACTGCAATAACGACACGGATGGAGAATCTTCCGCCTTCATATTGAGTGGATACATAAATGGGGAAATTATTGTTAGCTAATGCTACACACTACCGCAATGCCGAGAGATAAATACGTAAACTTGACTCACCAGTGGAGGGATGTGGACGAATAGAGTGGGAATAGCGGTTGAGAGCAATTTTCGCCTCGCTCGCGGTGTTTTCTTCTTTATTAGCAATGATGTGGAGTACATGTCTGGGCTAAAGTGCCTGCTGCAGATGCGGTATCGATCACCCCTCTTGTCCGCAAAGACTTCTAGGACTCTACTTTCTAGCTCAGAGGCTGGATATCCGCAATATCGGACCCATTCTCTTATCTGATCTATTGTCTTAGGGAAAACATGCATTATAGTACCTTCAGATTTGTTATGGGTCTTCGAAGGGCAACCGCCAATGGAACAGGCAGGCATTATGGAAAGTTCTGAAAAGTAAAGATCAACAATTCTCTATGAATACCAATGTGTTATAACATTAAATGACACATAAAAGGTTCAATGCAAGGTCCGTTTTGGTTCTTGGAACTATACACGTTATTCACATGCGGATAAGTATTTCAATAACTTTCAAAAAATAGAAAAAGTAATTTGACTAAACTCAGAACATGTGACTAGTTCCTTGCATGTACTGTCGTGAACGAAAAGAAAACATGGATGCAATTTGATGACTACTAGCAAATAGATATAAATTAAAAAATTGGACGCAAAATGATTATGGTACATGGACTTACCTTGACGAACAAACAGTTAGATGCAGGGATCAGAGTAGTTTCTTGTCGTAGAACAGGGAGCAGTTCACAGGTTGCAAACTGACGAGTTTGCTCAAAGTGGTCACGGAAGTTCACAGAGACGAAGAGCAGATAACCAGCACCTTCACGGGTTGACTAGCAAAGCGCAAAGAAGTTCTCATTAGAAATATGAAGTGGGTTATAAAGAATTCGAAACAGGGGTGTGTTTGTGAATGAATGACGTGTATATGTCGTGGCATTATGCGGATTGCAGGGGGGCGTCCAGCGTGAGGGGGGATGCTTGGCAGGAGACACGGGGTCTGGAGGTAGACATGGGAACAACAACCCATGCTCTATAGACCACTTTGAAGTGTACATGGTCTTTGGCACCTCTTGGCCTTTATCGCTCCCTGACAGCTCCACTTGCCAGCAGCGCAAGTACCCTGGTGCGAACTGCCTTTGATAGGGCGGGGGGTGGATCGGGGCGGTGGTCGTGCAGACAAGACACAGGAAGACTCGTGAATGGAGACACACTTATGTGGATTGCAGGGGGGCGTCCAGCGTGAGGGGGGATGCTTGGCAGGAGACACGGGGTCTGGAGGTAGACATGGGAACAACAACCCATGCTCTATAGACCACTTTGAAGTGTACATGGTCTTTGGCACGTCTTGGCCTTTATCGCTCCCTGACAGCTCCACTTGCCAGCAGCGCAAGTACCCTGGTGCGAACTGCCTTTGATAGGGCGGGGGGTGGATCGGGGCGGTGGTCGTGCAGACAAGACCCGTTTGCCGCAGGGCCTCACCAAGGAGAGGCCATCTAACTGAATGTAAGAGGATGGCTGCAGGATCTACTACATGGAAGGCAGGGGGGTGAGTTTATAAATACCTCACCCTCCCAGGAGAATATATGGGGGTCATCTCTGTACCCGGTGCCCAAAAAGAGGATTTATTATGATCAACCATATTTATTATTTACCTATAACCATGTTTTGTATCAATAAAATCCAACAGCTTTTTATTGCCAACGCTTGATGCCAACCCACAAAATAATATATGTATGACTGCTGCATATATGGGTTCAACAGTTATGTGGATTGAAGGTGTGCGGCCAGCGTGAGGGAGGATGCTGGCCGGAGACATGTGGTGTGACAAGACAAGGCACTGGAAGGCTATTCAACGGAGACACACTAGATTCATTTAAAAAATCAAAACAACCATTGTTAAAATATATGTTGGGCTTTATTTTAGATTTTAATTAAACATAAATAATAAACATTACACATTGTAAAGTTGAGGTTGCAGCACATCGAGGGAAAATCCGCGGTATTGTCCACTGTCACTGGGGAAATGTTGTCTAATGGCAAGTACCGCACAGGCAGGTATTACTCTCCGAACGCGGTGTCCGAGCCTCCCGTGAAGCCACCAAGTGAAGCAACGATAGGCCACCAGCCTGTACCACCTGTGAAAAAAAAAGATGCAAACTGTATTAAACTGACCAAACTTTCTTATCAATGTCGATTCAGGTAACACATGTCATTTTTCTTAGAAAAAAATTATATCTAGAAAATGCACTATATGGAACCAATTTACATGCGTTCGAATGATATGTAAATGTAATTTTATATGTGGGAGACGACGATGAAATAGTAGTGGCATCACTGACATCACAAACAGAGTATACTTACTCGTTACTCGGATTACGCGGACGAACAGTGCCACGATGTTCGTGCATAAGCACCATCATCATCCTCAACACGGTCCGTGAGAGGCAGGCTTCCCTGAACTCTGGCAGCTCGGTGATGCATTGCGGACTTTGCTCGCCTTCCTGCAGACTTTGCTCGCTTTCCGAAATGTAGGCCAAGCACCCGGAATTTTCACGGCAGCAGCAGTTCTCCTCCTCAGTTGGCATTAGCTCGCACCGATTGCACGTGCACCAGGTGGAGACGCCGTCCATGCGACATGGTCCAGGCTCTTCATCCGTTGACTGGTCCTCCCAACTGCCGTCCGAATCCCCATCGTTTTCGCGTGCTTGCCTTTCCAGTAGTTCCTCCTCGGTGTACTCGGGCTCGTACATATACGGCATTATTGTGGCCATTGTGCGTTAAAGATAGTAAAATAATTTATAGAGATGGTACAGGTGTTCACACGGGCTACAAGCGGCGAAGGTAGCTGACCAGAGCACTGAAACGAGTCACAGAATACTCAAAGTAACACAGAGAGAGGAATGGAATCGAAAATCTGCTGCTGTATGTTGTGAAACGGTCCGTTTATACTTATTGGGGAAAGAGGCGTCCTGCCATTTCCATGGCAACACGTCAATAGCTGAGGCGCAGCGATTGTTGACACGAGACGTGCTTGAAATGGGCAGTACGCGTCTGCTGATGTCAGGCTCAGGGGCGGGGGATTTGATTTAGTGCCGCAAAGGCAGGTGAGCCAGGTCGATGGGGCGAAATGATAGGATTATCACAAAATGGAGGCTGATTTCGAGTGCGATAATGGGCGAAAAGTCGGGTAAGGTCCATAGGAAAGTTTCCTACGATCTACCGATTTATGCTTACAAACACATGGCCGACCCGTAGGGACAATAAAAAAAAAGTCCCGGAACTATCCTTTAAGGATGATTTGGGTATTGTCTGCGTAGTTGTAGCACAGGATATTGTGCAAGCGGATGATTCCAGGGAGGGTGGACATAAAGAGGTTCAAAAGGAGAGCTGATAGACATGCGCCTTGCGGTACTCCAGTATTAACTGGGAGGGCAGCCGAGACAAAAGGGTAGAGGAGGGTTATTTGTTTCCTGTTGAGGAAGGAGGCTATCCATTTGAGAGCCGTTCCACGGATTCCTAGGGAGTGGAGGCGGTCTAGGAGGATTGAGTGGTCAATTGTGTCGAAGGCTTCTGACAGGTCGAGGAGAATTAGTGCAGCGCATCCTGCAGAGTCTGCAGTGATCTTAAGATTGTCCCAGATTGAGGCCAAAGTGGTTTCGGTTCCATGTCGGGTCTGAAGCCTGATTGGGTGGGTAAAAGGAGGTTGTTGGATTCGACAAAGGTGTTTAGTTGGGAGTATGCAGTTCGGTCAATGAGTTTTGAAAGGAATCTGGTGTTCGAGATGGGATGGTAACTTTTGGGGTCAAGGGGATCAAGGGATGGTTTTTTAAGAAGAGGCTTGACATGTGCAATTTTGAAAGCATCGGGAAAGATTCCAGAGCTGAGGGACTCATTTAGGATGGTTCTTGCATGCTCTCCTGCGCAGGTGGATGAGAATATTTCTTTGAGCACTGTGGCGGGGCAGGTGTCTAGAGGTGAACCAGAGGGTTTGCGAGCAGATAGGTCAAGAAATTCTTCTCTGGAGTTTGGCTTGAAGGAGTCAAAGGTGAGTAAGGTGGAGGTTGCGGTGGCGGGAGAGGGGGTGGTTGTTGAATTGGACAGAATTTGGAACAGGGAAGAGCGACAGTTTGTTAAGGGAAGTCGTTCTGTCAAGAGCGGTGGTGCAAAGGTGGAGGGAGAGCGAGTCGCAGAGTGATTGTGATGGGGTAGATTGGGCAGAGGTGCAAGTGGGTTTGATGAATTCAGATAAAATTCTGTGGAGTTCTCTGCTGCGGTTTCCACAGTTGAGAATTCGATTGTTGTAGTGGTCTTTTTTTGGCTTTTCGGATTTCTGCTTTGTAGTTGCGATGGTGCAAGGCGAAGGTAGATTTACAGAAACTGTTTTTTTCTGCTCGCCATTTGCGTTCCAAGCATTTGTTTAGTTTTTGGCATTCCTCAGTTCAGGAGTGAACCATTTGGGAAATGGTCTGATGCATGAGGAAGAGGGGCGCGAGGGTGAGTGGAATTAGTGAGTCGTTGAGCCATGAGTCAATGGTTACAGATCTGTCAGGCAGGGTGTTGTGGGGGGGTCTGAGAAGGGTGTTGTGGGGGGGTCTGAGAAGCAGAGCATCGGCTAGGTCAGGGATGATCTTTAGTTTGTTCCAGCATTTGTGATGAAGGGGGAAGCGGGTTTGGGGCAGGGGAGAGGATGGAGAAAGGGACGACAAAGTGGTCGGACCAGATGAATGGTGAGGGGCTAGCTGTATCAGGTCATGGGAGCTGAAGATAGCATCTAGGGTGTGCCCTTTAGAATGGGTTGGACCGTTCATGTGAAGGGAGAGGTTGGGCGCTTCAAGACTGTCGACCAGTGACTGGGACATGGGGTTGGTGGGGATGTCCAACCAGAGTTTGAAGTCTCCTAGGAGAGTCAGGGCGGTGTGATTTGCTTGAATGGTGACTACAGAGTCGCAGAAGTTGGTTGTGAAATGTCATAACCAGGAGGTCTGTAAATGATTAGGAAGTTGTGGAGGAATGTCGTAGGTAGTGAGAGTTTAACAAGGAGGAATTCGCATGATGGAATGCATGACTGAGAATCAACAAGTGAGATGGAGAAGTGAGATTTGAAGAGGACTGCCACGCCGCCTCCTCTTGAGGGTCTGTTGAGAGGGATGAGGGAGTAGCCGGGGAGGAATGCTTCATGTGCAACAGGGGAAAAGTTGTTGGTGAACCAGGTTTCAGTGATAAAGACTAGGTCAGGTTTGTCAGAGGAGAGGAGGTCGAAGATGCTGTGTCTGTTTTTCGCTACAGAGCGGGTGTTAAAAAGGATGCACTTCACTTCGAGGTGGGGTGTAGTCATGGAGGTTGATGGGCTGTGAGTGAGAGGTGCGTGGGCGTGGTTGGAGGGGGAAGGGAGCGGTGGGGTGGACAAGGTCAGTGAGGCAGGGAGATGAGGGGTGGTGTGGAGGAATGATGTCAGTGTGTTCTGGGTGACAAAGGGTGGAGGCAGGTCCGTGGCGGCTGGGAAGAGAAGGCGGGCGGAGGAGGATATGAGAGGGGTGTGGGTAGAGATTAGGGGGCGTGAACGAGTGGGCGGATGTACGTCGTCAAGCGGACCTTTGGGGGGGAGGGGAGTCTCTGGTGAAAAGGAATGATTGAAGACCAACCACTGAGGACTGTGTGAGGCCATTCCACACAGTCTATCTGCTTCCTGTACAAAATGCATAGTCACATGTACTCTGGGAAGGCACAGTTTACAGGCGCCGTCTTCCCCTGTCATATTCAGCTGGAATGTGACAGCCCCGGGTAAATAAAAGCATTTCCAGAAGGTGGAAGGTACACCTTCCTCCAGCCATAGCAGCCTAATTTAAATATCAAAGGCTCCATGGATCTGCATTACTTTTGTCCTCTGGTAGGTGGCAGTGCATACTAATGAGAGATAATTGAAGCAAGCCTGAAGGGGCATGGTTGCCAGAATAGACAACAGGAAAGGCAGTGAACTGCATGTCTGGATCCACTATTTATTGAAGGCAAACCCCTGCAGAGCTGATCCCTTTCAGAGGGGAGACGTATGTGATTTTGGGGGAGACAGAAGTGTGCTCCCAGTCCCAGCACAGACTTCAAGGGAACCCTGCCCTTTAATCAAGAGTCACAGAGGGCTCAGTTAACCAGAGAGACACTTTGATCTACAACAGACAGGGAGATGGATGGGACCTAGGTATAAAGTGTCACCCCCTTGTCTGTCTTGTTGCAGAGCACTCTGGTCCTGACCTCATGGTCCTGACCTCATGCATAACAGAAAATTGTTGGTGGTAACCCAGGATTGGTTCATTAAGGTAGACTTAGCCTGCACCAATCACTGGGGCCCATTTGGCTTTAAAAGAAGGCTAAACCCCTCACTTAGCAGATCTGAAGACTTCGAAAGGAGGAAGGAGGACTCATTTGGACCCGGGCTGAAGGTACAGTCTACCTTAAATCTTCCACCAGTGAAGGAAGGCCAGGAGTTCCAAGAGGAAAGCAAGATCCCTCCCCTAAACATCTCCCAGGGAACCGAGGGAGATACCGCACTCAGAGGACTAGCCCAGCAGCTCTAGAACCAGTACCCAGCCAGCACACTGTGTACCCTGCTAGGTTCTGCCCGCAAGCTTCCTAGGTGGGAAGTGCCAGAGAGTATCTGAACTAAGAACAAGGCCATTGCCTGCAAACACTCTCCTGAGCTTTGGGCCGTCCGTCTTGAAAGGACACAAGCCCTGCGAAGAAGCTAGGAGGAGTGCCACACAAGCAACATCCAGCGTCCATCTTTTAAGGGAAATTTTCGAGACAGTCAAGTCCTCAAACTGCATCTGGCTGCACCGCTGACTGTTGTCACGCCGCAGTCACCAGAGCCGTCTGAGATGCCTCGACTAGCATTCTAGATCCGCCAATCAGCACAGAGACAGCGATTCTTAGCCCTGAGCCGCTGCACCGGACAGCCTGCAGACGTCTGTCCAGCATCGCTTGCCGGACTACCTGCGGCCTGCCGCCCGCAGCTGTCTCCCACCACTTCCACTTCCCCTTTGCCGCCTTTGTCACCCATCTTTCATTCTCTTCCCCCACCTCTAATCTCCCTATCTCTGATCATGCTTGCAATCTTGGCCTCCAGCTCGACTCTTCCCTTTCCTTTTCCCACCATATTTCTCTTACCTCCCGCACCTGTCGCTTCCACCTCTTCAATATTCGCAAAATCTGTTCCTCTATCACCTTCCATGCCACCAAACTCTTAATCTCTGCCGTCGTCTTATTTCGCCTTTTCTATTGCTCTACTCTTCTCTTTGGACTCCCTGCCTCTTATCTTGCTCCCCTCAAATCTCTCTATCATTCTGCCATTCGTACTCTTTGCCTCCTCTCTCCTCTTGACTCCATTTCTTCTCCCCTCTTTCACCTTGGCTTCCACTCTCAACTTAAATTTAACTTCCTTTGTCTCGTCTTTACATCTCTTCATGATCTTGCTCCTCCCTACCTTACTTCTCTCCTTTCTACTCCCCCTCTCGCCCCCTCCGATCTGCCGATCTCTTCCTACTCACTGTTCCCCCTCCTCCTTGTACCCCTTCTCGTTTCCGATCCTTTCAGCTCCTTGCCCCCTACACTGGAACTCTCTACCTCTCTCTATCCGCTCCATTTCGTCATACCCCTCCTTTCGTTCCTCCTTGAAATCCCATTTCCTTCATTCCCCGTCCTGTTAACCTCCTCAATTTTCTCTCTCTCCCTCTCTCCTTTTTTTCCTTCACTACCCTAGGTAAATTGTTCTATATATTGTCTTGATGGTTTGTCTCATGTTTTGCATTTATGCTTCCATTATTCAATGTACCCAGTTGTTGTAATGTAAAGCACTTTGGAGTAAAGCGCTCTATGAATTTAATAAATACAAATACTAACTCTGTCTCAAGGGCTGCAAAGCTCCCTGGAACCACCTCAACGCTGTTGAGCACCAATAACTTTTTCAGCACCAGGTACATTGTGGTTCTGCCCCCTTGGTCCTTCCGAAGGGCCCTAAAGACAGTTACAACCCTTTGCCCCCTTAGTGCTGAAACCAAATACTCTTGAACAGTAAGACTAATTATTTTACCAACTACCTTCCTGTCAGTATCCAGAGTGCTTCCCTTTCCTTTGTGAATCTCTGTCCCTCTGTGTTCCTTTACAGAGTGGTTGTATTTTGTAGTGTGCTAGAACTGTTTGTTGTAGTAATAATAAAGTAGATATTTTTATACAACCTTGACTGGACAGGCCCTTTTATCATTGGGTAATAATTGTATTTTCGCTGTGATGCAACTAACCAACGATCCACGACCTTGCAGAGATAAGGCTGCCATTCCGGCCACGTAAAAAAAAATTGGGCAAGGTCGTCTTATAATTCACTTGTATTCCAATCTGTTTGGATCCTTTCTGGTGTACTAGAGGTGTGGGGTTGATTGATGGTTTAGAAACCGATATTCATCCCTGGACCACTGGTGCCCGGAAGTTGATTTGTCACAGAAGGGTATCTCATTCAATGGTTAAGGCTGCAGAAAGGTTGAGAGCAGAAAGGTAATAACTCCCCCGACTGCTAATAAAGGGTGGAGGAATGAGAGTGAGTGAGGCCGACAGCTAGAAGAGTAGACAGGAGGGTTGAGATTGAGGGAAAAAGAGGAGACTATGCCTTTTACTGATAGGATAGAGGATAGGCTGTGAATGGCAGTAGCGACACATGAGCGGAAAACATTGGAAAAAGCGCTGCGGCTAGTGGAAGAACAGGTAGTGCTGTTATGACTGCAGAGAAGTGAAGAGCAGAAAGAAGTGAATAGACAAGCAAAGTACGTAGAGGAGGGAAGGTGGGGGCATGGACAAGTTCTTGTTAAATTGGCTAAATCGGTTATCATAGAGGTCAATGTGAACATGTAGGTTGGAAGCATTGCTATGGCTACATGATTCGAGCAGGGGGAAGAGGAACCAGCACCCCACAGTAGAGCCGAGTATGCTTCCGTACTTATTGAAGTATCAGGGGGAGGTGATAGGAGTAGGAGACAAAGGTGAATGAGAATGGGATGTTGAGCAGGGTGTAGGAGCTCCAGTAGCAGCAATAGAGAGTACACCATGGGGTCTTAGGACATGCTGTGGTACTGGCATGGTGTCATGACCACTGTGAGGGGGCACAAGTTGTGCCACAAGCAGGCTCCCACCAGAACCCTGAGGGCCTTAAAACCACTGCAAAAGGGCTCCTGGAGCCAGTCCTGGCACCTTTGGTACCTGGCTCATATGTAGGAAGGAAGGGCTCTTCAAACTAGGTCCCATTTATGTACATGCACCTTTAAATCCAACATGGAAGCACCCACACAGTCTAGTTCTAAGAACCAAGTCATGCGGTCTAGTGTTTTAGGTGTGACAGGCCTGGAACTACTTTCCCTGGTACTACTTTACCTGGGCTATATAAATCACACCCTGACTGCAGAAAACACTTCGAGTTATTCTGCAACCCGCAGCGTGACACTCACCGTGTCCAGCTCCTGGTCTTCAGCATCTTCCTGTAATCCTGTAAGAACAAGATTATTCTGTTTTACCTGAGAAAACACCATCCAGCACTCAGCATCTCAACTGGGCTGCAATCTGTGGAAACCGAGAGAAGAAGAAACATCACTCACCTGTGAGTTCTAGCTTAAGGACTTCCGGCGAACCGCTACCACAGCTGCTGTTCGAACATTGCAACCTGCAATAACTAGGAATGGAAAAACAATATTACAACGCGCGCTTCCAAAACATCAAATAGTCTTACCTGAATTCCATTGCGCTATGCCATGCTTCCATCCGGAGCACCACAGCAACATCTGCAAAGGAAAAGAGACCTATTCAGGTTTGCTTTCAATATTAAACAACCGCACAGCACTGTACTTACCTTAACGGATTCCGGGGCCTGTTTTTCATCACGCTCTCATGCACTAGCAGCACCACAGCGGCCTGTGAGGAGAAGAAGAAGAAAACACAGGTTAGCTTTAAAAGACAATAAAGGCGCTGCGCCTCGCGCTTTCTCTTACCTAGAAAACGTGCCTCTCCATCCGGCACACCAGCATCAAGACCTTTGCACCTGAAAAGGAGGAGATGAAGACATTAACGAATTCCCACCATAAACAGAACAAAGAATTACAATTAACAAACCTACCTGCCTACCAGCAGATTCAGGGTCACAGCAGACCTGGGCCCAAGGAAGGCCAACTGCACCAGTGAAGCAACTCAAGCAGCTCGCCAACAAACGTCAAGCATCCCTGCACAAGAAACGCAGGCTGGATAGCTCACCCTACAAATAACTAAGATTCATTATTCAGCACTGGGCAACTACGCATCCAGGGTTCCAGATCTCAGAGCCTTCCAGACACCCCCGGAGATATCAGGTGAGCGTAACACATGGCCATAGTAAGAGTTAGATGGGCAAGCCCCATTAAAACAGGCGTAACTCAATTTCCAATGCTCCAGAAGGGTCAGGGAAGGGGGCGTATTATCTCCCGTGGTCCCACATGGAGCAGAATAATTTGATGAAGACGCTTCCTTTGTTCACTGCAGGGATGGGGAAGTGGATTTATGCATTAGAGGAACATACTGCCAGTATCATGTTGGCCGTAGGGGACATGAAAAGCTTATTCACAGCTCTAATGGGAGAACGGTCGGCTTTGGAGGCGAGCAGGGTATCCGGGAGTTCAGTTGGATACAAATACCCACGATGGAGCAGCATTCAATAATTACAGGGCACAGGCATAGGGGGCCCTGTGGGTTATGTATCCCGATACACCCTATAAAAATTCTATTTTGGTTTAAACAATGACAATGATAATGCTGCATACATACAGTTAATTCAGGAGATGTGGCGGGCAGAGATGGGAGAAGCGTGGGATAAGAATGTGGCGATTCTGTACCACATGCTAATAAGGGGACTTCCTAAAGAAGTCCAGCACGATCTAGACAAAGTAGTAGGGATGGAGGCTAAGAGTTGGCTGGAAATTAAGGCAGAATATTGTGCATTGTTTGTAAAAGGAGGCAAGAGAAGGAAAAGGAGAGTATAGAGCAGGCACAAAAGGCAGAGGCCAAGTTTGTTCAGAGGAAACTAGCAAAACATTTGTTTAGAAGGAGCAGCAATTGCCAGGTTCATGGAGGGACAGTAGAGAAAATTGGGACAGCAGGGATATAGTGAATTTGGTATGACACATGGTTTGATGGACAGGTATTGTGAGAAACCTGAAGGTGTCTCACCCGCTAGTGCCCAGGGATCTGTCATCCAGGAGGCCAGGACACAGCCATCGCTTTAGGATCCAGTTCCTGGGAGCGGATGTCATGACGCCTACCCCCGGGCATCCGGATCAAGCCCATCAGCCCCGGGAGCAGGCATCCAGACATTTTTTTTCAAAAAACAGCAGCCCCAGGGGCTGTCTGGGTTCAGTCCTGGCGCCATAGGCACCAGGCTCATAATAAAAATCAGTCCTGGCGCCATAGGCGCCAGGCTCATAGACATTAATTACCTCATGCAGACCATGCTGCAAATAAATCCAAGCCAACGTGAGGCCTGGATGGGACTATTTTACTACAGGGACTATTTTTTTACTCGGGTGTGGTCCTGGGGAACTTCTTTCCTGGGACTACTTTGGAGGCTATTTAAACCACGCCCGAACAGCAGCACATGCTTTGTGTTATTCTGCATCCAGCAGCGTGACTCTCACTGTGCCTGCAGCCAGCATCCAGTCTTCTTCCACGCCCGCCTCGAATCCGGAGCTCCTAGAATAAAGAGGAAGAAAAGGACAAGGTTAGAAAATGAACTTACTTCAAATTCCTCACCTGATTCCGGATCCATTTAATCTCCCGACCTGGAAGTACATCAGTCCTGCACGCGTCGCTTCGCCAGCTCCAGCACGGCGCCATACTCACCAGTTCTCACAGCATCTTTCGATACGGCACTGTCTCCATCATTTCTTCGCCGTACTCCGGCACCTAGGGGCACAAGAATAACAAGGTGAGCCAAGGGAATCAATAAATACCTCTTACCACCATAGACTTACCTGATTTACCACCGGCGGTATTATTCTCCATATCTTCATATGCCGCATCTGTAAAGAGGGAGAAAAACGACACGTTAACGCATGTAATAGTTACCGGACAGCGTTGGGTAACACAGACTCTTACCTGAACGCCAGCAGCAGCTACGAGACCTTCTTCTCATGAACTCAGTTGCAACTTAAGGAAGGAAGGGGACAAGAGTGAACATCAGGCACATTGAACTCTTTGAACTTGATACTTACCAATCCCGCCTGGGACTTCAGAGTCAATGCTTACCGGAACTCTCCCAACGCCTTCAAACCAGTGAAGTAACTGGTAACTGGCAAGACACGCAGGATGGAGAGCTCATCTTTTACAAACATTCTTCGGGTCCAGCAGACAAGACTAGGCAGGCCAGTACAGACAGTCATCTCTGCACTACGCATCACGTTGACGGAGACCGCAGCTCTCCGGGTCCGATCGACACCCCTGTGGGGTCCAGGTGAGCGTAACAGAACATGAAGCCTTTCTAAAAATACCCACCCGGGTGTTATGGAAACCTCGGAAACCGACCAACTGGCCCAATTATTGGGGGAATTTAGGGCAGAAGTACATGCCGCTCGCCAAGAGACTAATGCCCTCAGGAGAGAACTGATTGTCTCAAAGGAGCGCAATGATGATCTGGCTAGGCAACTACTGCAATACCAAGCTGGGCAAATGCCCCTACCTGGATATGGGGGAAACCCAACCCCCATTTCATCAAGCAATCCTGTGCAAGTGGTTTTACCAAGAAATATTCTGTTAGCTCGGGGGCGTGGCTACGAGAGCCATGTAGGAGGACGCGTTCCAGCGGAGCTCCCGAGATCCTGAACAGATCCTGGCAAATCAGTGCAGTGCGACTGCTTATTGAATACCGACGATATGCATGTCAGCGTGTGAAGGTGCTACCGAAGCACTGTGAACTTTTGGAGGTCATAGCAGCTACGACGGCTAAGATCGGAGAAGAAAAGTCGAGAGACGCTGAGAACAAAGGGCGACTCAAAATGGCCGACATAGGCCCGAGACGGGATTGAAAAGAGTTGCGGGAAGACCTAAGCAGGTCAGCGTGCAGTGCGCCCACTCATTCGGCAGACCTGCACATCCTCAGAACCATGTCCAGTAAGGCAGTGCGACCTAAGGCGAAACAGCCCACGCTGGACGACTTCACCAAAACGTCCCCGGGCCCGGACGCCACCAAGAATAAGGATGCACCGGCCGTGGGTGGCGCAATGATTTCGAGCTCTAACCACGAAATCCTGGCAGCGATTGCGGACCTGAGAGCGGCCTGGGAGTCGAAATTAGAACTAGCTGTCTCTGAATTAAAAACGGCATTGGACCTCAAAGTTGGGGAGGTCCAGGAGGACGTCAATCTACTGAGACAAGACGTTAGGGTTCTGGCGGAGCGCACAGAGTCCCTGGAAAAAGAAGTTGGCCCGAATACGGCGGACTGTGCCACCCACAAGGCAAAACTGCACGCCCTAATCCAAAGGGTGGGCAACTTGGAAAGTAGAGCGGAGGAGGCGGAAGGACGGGCCCGTCGCAACAATATCCGCATTGTGGGCCTACCGGAGGGGACAGAGGGCCGTGACCCTACTGACTTTGTTGAGACCATGTTGCTGCAGGAGATATCCGAAGGGGCCTTATCCCAAGGCTTCGCAGTGGAGAGAGCACATAGAGCCCTAACGAGGAGGCCGCCTCCCGGAAACCCGCCCAGACCCATCATTGCCAAAATTTTTAACTATCGTGATCGGGAAAGAATATTAGAACATTTTCGAAAAGGAGGCACGATCAAGAGAGGAACAGCAAACATCACGGCGTATCCGGATTACACCCTAGCTGTGCAGCGGAGCCGCATGAACTTTGGGACTGTGAAACGGAGGCTGAGGGAGGCAGGTTACAAATATATGTTGCTTTACCCTGCAAAACTGAAGGTCATACAGGCGCATAAAACTTTATTTTTCGAGACCCCAGAGGACGCCATGGAGTGGCTCGACGCACAGGGGTGCCCTCAAGAATCGGTGGACCGGCCCCAGAAGGACTCGGAGGAGCTGCGGAAGACGTAAAATGGCGTCGCAAGATGGCGCGACTCATGGACTCTGAGACTTGATTATAGTCGGTTCGGAACCTTCGGTATGGAAGGTCAGTTGGTTGTACTGTTTGTCACAAACACTGAGATTATTATTGAACGGGAGCCCCATGGAGCGATACTCTCTCCCCACAATAGCTTAGGTTAGGTGGCCATTAGGGCGACCTCACCCTACTGGGCTCCGTGCACGGACCGGTGTTTGCGGAACCAGATGTGGGGGTGCCTGAACTCTTTTGTTGAAGCTGAGCAACAGTTGGGGTGTGTGGTGTTGGGAGGGTGGGAGAGGGAGGGGAAAGGGAGTTTGGTTGTGTGTGTGGTTAGTTTGGGAATGAGCTTATTCGCGGAGTGGCTGCAGTGGGATGCCTCCTGTGTCATGAGAACCGCTGGAGGTTCCCGTAAGTAGGGTGGGAAGACACATAGCTGCCATGGGTGACCTCAAGATTGCCACCTGGAACGTCCGAGGTCTCAATAATTACCTGAAAAGAAATAGTCATGTTGTATCTTAAGCGACAGAAGAGCGACATTGCCCTACTACAAGAAACGCACCTGGCCCAACATAAACTAGACCTAGTAAAGAAAAAATGGGGTGGTACAGTGGTGGGCTCCCCGTACTCGGCCTATGCCAGAGGTGTGCTGATCTGGGTGGCCCCGCATGTCCCACTCAGAATTGTACGAGAGGAGGTAGACACGGAGGGTAGGCTGGTAATACTGAGGGCACTGATTGAGAACAGAGGACTGAGTATTATTAATACATATGCCCCCAATCAGAATACTGCTGTATACTTCAGGACTCTATGTACACGCCTGGGCCCGTGCGCAGGGGAACCGATCATCTGGGGGGGGGGACTTTAACTGTGTTCTTGACCCCAAGATAGATAGGTCCGACAGTAAAGTAGACAGGCCCACCCCAGCGGCCAGGGCTCTACGGGTACTATTAGATGACTTTGGACTAGAAGATGTCTGGAGATTGAAACACCCCACGGCCTTGCAGTACTCTAATTATTCGGCCCCTCAACAGTTGCATACGAGACTAGATTACTTCTTTGCTACGCCAGAAGTGGCGATAACAACTACACAGGTTGAATACAGAGCGAGGGTCCTGTCGGACCATTCGCCCTTGGTGATGGCCTGGCAATATGGCCGCCCCAGAGGGCGGATTCCAACATGGCGCCTTCGGGCAGAGGCGCTCAGAGACCCGGTCTTTAGAGAAGATATTAGAGAGACGATTATAAGGTACTTTGAGGAGAACACGGGCAGTGTGGATTCGGCTGGTACACTTTGGGAGGCCTTCAAGGTGGTAGTGAGGGGCGACGCTATTTCTAAATCAAAGGGCCTTCAGGGGGGGGGGGGTTAGCTGAGCTGGAGAAAGTGGAGAAAGAATTGGAGCGTGAATGTACCAGAGGGGGAGGGGACACAGACCTAGTACTCGAATTACAACAACGATGCTCAGAGCTTTGGGAGCGGCTTTGTGATCTCAATTACAGGAAATACGTGGAGAGGCAACATGCAGGAGGTGACAAAACTGGTCGCCTACTGGCATGGCTTTATAAGAGAGAAACCCCCAGGGCCCCGGTCATGAAGATAGAAAGGGAAGACGGGGAGGAGGCTCACACTCAGGAAGAGGTTAACGCTGCTTTCTTAGATTATTATAAAGCGCTGTATGAGGACAAAGGGGAAGACAATCTGGATAAAATCAGGGACACACTGGAAGATATAGAACTGCCCAGGATTAGTGCAGAGGAAAGGGAGGAGTTAGATGGCCCCATTACGCTAGATGAACTGGAAGAGGTGGTGAAACGGCTGCCTACTTGCAAGACCCCGGGCACTGATGGACTCCCGAGTGAGTTCTACAAAACGTATAGCGCAGAAATACTCCCCCCTATGCTGGAGATGTATAACGAATCATTCGAGGGAGGCCGATTGCCAGACACGCTCAGAGAAGTGCTGATAGTACCACTACCCAAGCCTAACAAGCCGAGACAACACTGTGGATCGTACAGACCGCTGTCGATGTTGAACCAAGACAGTAAGATCCTGACAGCGGTCTTGGCGGACAGGCTGCGCAAGGTCATCGGCAGACTGATACACTCGGATCAGACAGGTTATGTCCCTGGCAGGAATATAACTCATAATCACAGGCGGCTCCACCGAGTGATAGAAGAAGGGAACAGAAGAGATGAGGAAATGGCAGTGATCTCCCTAGACGCAGTTAAGGCATTTGATTCGGTGAGGTGGCCGTGGCTGTTTGCGGTCCTGAGGGAATATGGGTTTGGGCCAGGCTATATCAGATGGGCGAGACTGCTGTATAGCCAGCCAACGGCTAGGGTGCGTACGGGATCAGTGATATCCGAGGAGTGGCACCTGGGTAGGGGTACTAGGCAGGGATGTCCTTGGTCCCCGATGTTATACATATTGGCCTTGGAACCCTTAGCGGTATATCTTAGACAACAATATGACCTGGTGGGCATCGAGGTGGGAGGAAAGAGCCATTTGATATCCTTATATGCCGATGACTTGCTGCTGTACCTAAAGTATCCGGAAGAGAACCTCCAGTATGTTTTGGAGGTCATGCAGAAGTATGCCGAATTGTCCGGCATAGCGGTTAATCCCGGCAAGTCGAGCATGTTTCCCCTAGGGTACTATTCGAGGGTCCCCACGGAACGCTTGCCGGTATTGCCCGTGCCTTGGGCAACCGAGTCCTTCCGATACCTTGGAATAGACATATATCACACTGTGGGAAACGAATATCTGCACAATACCGAGGTTGCTGTGGATAAAATCCGTGCGTCCATGCGATTTTGGGAAAAGCTGCCGCTGGCGATGATAGGGCGAGGGGCGTTGCTTAAAATGGTTGTCCTGCCTAGACTGCTGCATTTCTTCAACAACATACCACACTTAATACCTAGGAAGTTCTTTACCAAACTCGACAGTATGTGCAGGGACTTCCTATGGCACGGCACTCGCAACCGAGTGGCGCTGTGGAAACTGCAAAACTTCTACGATAAAGGAGGGATTAAATTACCACATTTTGAGGCCTACTATGTAGCGAGCCAATTGCAATATGTTACACAGTGGCTCTCTGATGAGGAATCTCCCGAGTCCAGGTTGGTTGGTACAGATTGCACCCCGTTTCATTTGAAGGAGATCATCTGGGTCCCTAGACAAGACTTAAATCTTCGCCCTGGTATGCTGTTACTTGGGTGGAAAATGTGGCGTAGAGCATGCCTGCTACTGGAAAGCCCGGATCCGTGTTCGCCGCAGGTGCCACTGGTTGCGGGATGGTCAACTTAGAAAAACGATCAGAATGTACTGGGAATCGGTTGGGTTGGCCACGTTAGGAGATATATGGCAAGATGGGGCCATCAAGGATTTTGCAGATCTAGAAGAAGAAACTGGGCTACATGGGGGCCAATACGTTACATACCTCAGGTTGGTACGGATTATCCGAAAATCTTGGCCTGAGACGGTGTTACCGGAGGATCCGGACGCCCTGATTGATACAATATATGACATATCGGAGGGCGGACACGAGATCTCCAGATTGTATGAAGTGGTGATGTCCCGAGTGGGAAAGGACTTGACAGACTTGAGACTAGAATGGGAAATGGAGGTGGGGGTTCAGATGACTGATGGGATGTGGGAACGGGCGCTGGGATATCATAAAAAAGTGTCCAGAAATGCTAGATTACAGCAAATCCAACTATATATCACACACAGAGCGTATATGACCCCCAAGAGAATAGCTAAGTTTGCGAACTCGGGCAGGCAGGCATGCCCGAAATGTAACGAGGAGGACGCGGATATGACGCATATGTTCTGGTCCTGCCCAGTAATCGAAGTCTTCTGGAGAGAAGTGTCACAGAAGTTAGCTGACAAAGGGGTCCCAATAAGCATTGACACGACCTGGGCTTGCCTTCTAGGGGGGTTCCCCAGACCGAAGAACACCAGACATCTGGGGAAACTGAGAGACCTAGTGTATATACTCGCTAAGAGGAGGATAGCTATGAACTGGAAGCAACGCTACAAACCTAGGATAGAGATGTGGTGGAGGGATCTGCAAAAATGGGCGGAAGCCGAAACCATGGTCTGGCAAGAGGCATGCAGTAAATGCGGGGGGGAGGATGTGGCCTGCCTAGTAGCCTGGAGGTTATTGGTCACTGGTCTGTTTGGGGTACGAGGAGAACCTACTGCCTCGGAGGAGGAGGTCACCCGGCCACACCAGGTCGATACAGAACTACCCTGTTGATAAGCTCTTGAGGGGGAGGGGGGGAGTGCAGTGTTGTGTTTTTTTAAGTGTTTATTGTCTTATTGTATATAATGTCACAAGTTTGTTTATACTGTTTTCACTTAAAACAAAATAAAAATATATTTTAAAAAAAATATATATATTCTGTTAGCTCCACCCAAACGCTTTGCTGGGGACCCCAAAAGGTTCACCGTGTTTATGAACCAATGCCGCTTGCGCTTTTTATGCAGACCGGGAGCCTTTCTAAATGACCAAGCCAAAGTAGCCTTTGTATTGTCATATCTTAGTCGCAGCGGATTGGTCCATTCCATTAGTCAACCAGGATGATCCTCTTCTCCGGGATTTTCAGGGTTTTCAAAGGAGCATGGAAAAACTATTTGCCAGACACTCACAGGGTCAAGCCCTGGACAACAAACTTTTATCCTTACGACAGGGTAACCAGGATCTCCTAACCTATATTGCAACCTTCAATAGGTTGGTGGTGGAAACCGGGTGGCCAGAGGAAAAACAAATTACATTGTTTCATCGTGGACTTCGGGGAGAACTCAGACGTCTTGGCTCAAGTTGTGAACCCACCTCAGGATTGCACAGAATTTATAGATTTAGTGGTCCAGCTAGACCACCGACTTCAGAACCGAAAGACTGATCGAGCTAAGTTCGAGAATCGGGTATTGTTTTTTTTTTTTAAACAATTTTTATTAATTTTAATCAAACAAAACAACAATACAACCAAACACGCAGTGCATTTTGCAACAAAATAATTATATTAATTCTTAAATCTTGGTCACTGCTTCCCCCCCCTCCCACCCCTCTTCATGAGCCTGTCTGTTTATCGTTCTCTGTATCCGCCGCACGCGGCGGGGTCTCGCTTCCTATAGATTCTGTCCAATCTTATATTGCTCCAAACAGTTCCGCTATTAATGATTTCCATGCCATCAGGGTCCCTGTCTCTTCCTCCCCCCTACAGTGTTCGACTCTTGCCATACCATTGTTTCTGCCCATTTCTGTAACTCCTTCCACCACACCTCCACCCGTGGCCTGTGACAAGCCTTCCATCCCATGGCAATCCTTCGTTTAGCAAGCACATATGTCAGATCTTTCAGTTTACCGACATGCTTAAGTTTTGATGATCTGGGAAACCCTCCCAGCAAGCAGGCCCAAGCTGTATCTATGGTTAACGTGACCCCTTTCTCGGCTAGCTTTTGTGCCACTTCTCCCCAGAAACGCTCAATTACTGGGCATGACCAAAACATATGTGTCATATCAGCTTTCTCCTCGTCACATTTGGGACACGCTTGTCGTCCAGCGCTTTCAAACTTGGATATCCTCATAGGCGTCATATATGCCCTGTGCGTTATATATAGTTGTATTTGTTTTAGTCTGGCATTCCTTGACACCTTCTTATGGTATCCCAGTGCCCGTTCCCACATCCCATCCTCTATCGGGATTCCCACTTCCGCCTCCCAATCCAGCCTCAATTGCGTCAAGTCCTTCCCAACCTTAGACATCACCATCTCATACAACCTAGAAATCTCATGCCCCCCATCCGATATATCATATATTGCCTCTATGATGGCATCTGGTTCTTCTTCTAATACAGTTTCAGGCCACGTTTCCCGAATTCTCTGCACAATTCTGTGGTATGTGATGTACTGGCCCGCATGCAATCCTGTTTCCTCCCCAAGGGCCTCAAAGTCCAAAATGGCCCCCACCTGCCAGACGTCTCCTAACGTTGCTAGCCCCACCGATTCCCAATGGGTCCTGATTATCGCCCTTAACTGCGTATCTTCCCCTGCCAACGCGACTAGCGGTACCTGCGGGGAGCATGGAAATGGGTTCTCCATCATCCGGCACGCCCGACGCCACATCTGCCACCCGAGCACCATCATCCTAGGGCGCTCTCTCATTTCGGGCTTGGGCAGCCAGATCATCTCTCTTAAGTGAAATGGGGCACAATCATGTCCAAATAGCCTTGATTCAGGGGTTGCCTCGTCTGAAAGCCACTGAGCCACATATTGCAGCTGACTTGCTACGTAATACACCTCAAAATTGGGCAGTTTTTATCCCCCCTTTTTCATAAAAGTTCTGCAGCTTCCACAGCGCCACTCTGTTCCGGGTACCATGCCACAAGAAATCCCTACACATACTGTTAAGTTTAGCAAAGAACTTCTTAGGTATCATGTATGGGATATTGCTAAAATAATGCAGAAGCCTAGGCAGGACCACCATTTTTCGCATTGCACCCCGTCCTATCATTGCTAAGGGCAATTTAACCCAAAATTGCATACACTTCTCGATTTTCTTGAGTGCCACCTCTGTGTTATGCTTGTGCTCCTCCTCCACCGTATGGTACATGTCTATCCCAAGATACCGGAAAGAACTAACCTCTGATGGTATTTGTAACACCAGTAACCGTTTCTTAGGGGTTCCCTTATAGTCGCCTAGCGGAAACATACTAGAATTTTGGGGATTCAGCGCTATCCCAGACAGCCCTGCATACCTCGCCATCACCTCCAGTATGTATTGGAGATTTTCCTCTGGATACCTCAAGTATAGCAACAAGTCATCTGTGTATAAGGAGATCAGATGTCGCTCTTCCCCCCACTTCAATACCTATTGTATCATATTGCTGTCTGGGGTATATTGCTAGGCGCTCCAGGGCTAATATATAGAGCATCGGGGACCAAGGGCACCCCTGCCTAGTGCCTCTACTAAGTTGCCACCTCTCAGATATTACAGATCCCGTTCTAACTCTGGCCAGTGGCTCACTATATAGCATCTTCACCCACCTCATATAACCAGGCCCCATACCATACTTCTCCAAGGCCGCCAGCAACCACGGCCACTTGACCGAGTCGAAAGCTTTCACCCCATCTAAGGACACGATCACCATTTCGCCCTCAGCCGTACTACCCCATTCAACAACCCGTCGGGGTCGCCTATGATTATGGGTTATATTCCTTTTCGGGACATAGCCCGGCTGGTCAGGGTGTATTAGCTTACTAATCACTCTCTGCAATCTGTTTGCCAGGACAGCCGTCAATATCTTGCTGTCCTGGTTCAACATCGAGAGAGGTCTGTAAGAGCTGCAGCTGTGTGCAGGTTTATTAGGCTTGGGAAGCGGTATAATGACCGCCTCTCTAAGTGATTCCGGCAACCGTCACACCTCAAACGCTTCATTGGGCATTTCTAACATCGGGGGGGAGCACCTCCTCCCTGTATGTCTTATAGAATTCACTCGGGAGCCCATCCGCCCCTGGGGTCTTGCAGGTAGGTAACTGCCACACCACTTCTTCCAACTCCTCCAGGGTGATTGGTGCATCTATCTCCTCCCTTTCCTCCTCACTTATCATGGGTAGTCCTATATCTTCTAACGTTTCCATTATTTCCTCTCGGCTGCCCCCCATCTCGTCTGCATACAGCACTTTATAATATTCTGCAAACTCCTCGTTAACCCCCTCTTGGGTGTCCACTACGCTACTATCTTACCTCATTATCGTTCTAATCGGGGGCCTGGGAGCCTCGCTCTTGTATAGCCACGCTAACAACCGTCCTGTTTAATCCCCTCCCGCATGCTGTCTTTCAATGTACTTTTTATAGTTAAGGTTGTAGAGCCTCTGCCAGTATTCCGCACATTTCTGCTGCAGCCCAAGTACCCGCTCCATATATTCGCATCAACCCTTTTAATACTCCCTCCAGTTCCTCTTCCGTCCGTCGCAACTCAGCTAGAACCCCGCCCTGCAGGCCCTTTGATTTTGCTATGGCAACCCCTCGCATCACTAGCTTAAAGGCTTCCCATAATGTACTTGCTGAGTCAACGCTACCCGTATTCTCCTCAAAGTAATTGGCAATCTCCTCCCTCATATCTTCTCTAAAGACTGGATCCTTTAGCTGCCTCAGCACTAAGGCGCCATGTCTGGATCCGTGCCCTCGAGGGGTGGTACTGCCACCCGGGAACCAATGGCGAGTGATCTGAGAGGACCCTCGCCTTACATTCTACCTGAGTAACCTCTGCTATCATATCCGACGTGGCAAAGACGTAGTCCAGCCTCGTATGTAGCTGTGGAGGGGCGGAGTAATGCGAGTATTGCCTTTCTTGGGGGTATCTCGTTCTCCACATATCCGCCAGACGAAAGTCATCTAGCAGTGTCTGTAGTGCTTTCGCCGCTGGGGAAGGCCTATCAATCTTGCCATCCGATCTGTCTACGTTGGGATTCAGTACAGTTAGTCACCACCCCAAAACACTGCGCTA